>NC_091985.1:139806465-140114216 GCF_044704955.1 Pristiophorus japonicus
ACTTTGGGGCGGGTGGCAGCGGGGGGGGGGGAGTGTTGTTATATATGTAAACCTGTAAATACCATGTTTAACCACCAGCGGCCTTATCCCCTGGAGTCCCAAGAGAATCCCATAATCTCTTGGGAGCACATGTGCATAAGGTGACCTCACAGGCTGGAGACCTGTAATAAAGGACTACAGTCACACCTTACTTTGAGCTTGCAGTATCTGGTCTTATTCTTTATTCAAGACATAACAACAGTGACTACACTCCAAAAGTACTTAATTGGCTGTAAAGTGCTTTGTGAAGTCCGGTGGTCGTGAAAGGTGCTATATAAATGCAAGTCTTTCTTTTCTTTTAACTTTGGAGAAACGTATAACTGGCAACACAATTCAGCAGTGAAGTTACTGAGCTAATGACACTTCCCATTGTGGCAAGCAGTGTGAGACCCAATGCCAGGAGGCCACGTTCCCAATGTTGGGGAAGTCCAGACCAGGGGTCACAGTCTAAGGATAAGGGGTAAGCCATTTAGGACCGAGATGAGGAGAAACTTCTTCACTCAGAGAGTTGTTAACCTGTGGAATTCTCTACCACAGACAGTTGTTGATGCCAGTTCATTAGATATATTCAAGAGGGAGTTAGATATGGCCTTTACGGCTAAAGGGATCAAGGGATATGAAGAGAAAGCAGGAAAGGGGTACTGAGGTGAATGATCAGTCATGATCTTATTGAAAATGGTGGTGCAGGCTCGAAGGGCCAAATGGCCTACTCCTGCACCTATTTTCTATGTTTCTATGTTTCTATGCCATTGTTGCCGCTGGTGTGAAGCGAGGTTTGAAAAAGCTTCAATGTGAATGTGTCATCCAGGAATTTCTTCAACTTCGTGTTTAACATCATTTTTAAAGTTGGCCACCAGCTGACTGTTTTGTCAGCTCTTTGTTAACGTTAAGAATTTTAAATGGCATCGGGAAGCTGATGACTGGGCTTCTAGACATGGATGTTAGCACACATGCACACAGCTCCATTTTCCCTGGCCAGAAGGAGGCACAGAGGCAGCAAAATAACTTTAGTCTGATGGCTCTGCATCTTGTGAGGCACGTTTCAGTCTCAAAAACCACCACCTGTTGCAGGACTGCACCTTTATGCTTGCACAGAAGTTGCTCTTAAATGTGTTTAAGCTTTTAGTTATTTGAGAAAGGCAAGATTATCATTTATGTCATCAATACACAAAAGGATTAAAGGAATTATTTTGAAATGGAAGAGAATGGTCACAATAAGTCACAGCAAATGTTTGAATGATGCAATCTGTAATTATTACACCTAACTCTGTAAATTCTGGATTAACTGCATACAGAATCAATGTAATATGGAACAAACTGAAGTATGGCCCCACCCCCTCTCTGAAAGTAATAGCGGCAGAGAGACCTGCTTTACATTAGGATCATGTACCTACATGCACCTAAACGTAATGGGGCCGAAATTGGTGAAGGCCAAGGGCCGCCCAAAGGACCACCGATGGCCGCCGAGATACCGGACGGTACTTTGGGAGGGAGTTTTGGCAAAAAGGTCCTTGAAAGGGCGCCCGGCGGCAAAAAAATTAAGCCACTCAAATGCAAAAGCCAAATTTTAAACACAAATCATTTGCAACTCAGATGCAATTTTGCAACCTAAAAATGTTATATATGTAAACTTGTATTTACTCTGTACAGCCACCAGAGGGCTCATCCCCTGGAATCCCAAGGGATCCCATAATCCCTTGGGAACACAGGTATTTAAGGAGGCTTCACAGGTTGGAAAGGCACTCTGGAGACCTGCAATAAAAGACTAAGGTCACACTTTACTTTGAGTTCACAGTGTTTAGTCTGATTCTTTCTCCATACACGACAAAAAGCAATTGCTTTCAGTGACTGCTGGTGCAGATGTGAGCAGAGTGGCTAAGATGCCTGAAAGTATGAAGAAATTTAAATTCCTGTTAGTCTTTAATTGCTCTTATACTTGTGACCCCTGCGTCAAACCCAATCAGCTTTGGTGACGTGCGCTCAATGCATATGATGTGACAGGTCCAGCATTTGTCTGTCGCTATGGCGGAGGCAATTGACAGTACATACTGGAGAGATGTGTAGACAGCGATCTTTTTCTAATTCAATGTGGAAAAGCCATTGATGCCAGTCAGAATGAACATGTTTTTGAATGCAACAACTACTGACAAAGAGCAACGCTGTTAATGTCTGTTTTAGCAAACTTTCAGAAGTGTACCAAACTGCAGCCCAACGAAAACCGACCTATTTGCTCATATATTTACAGAACAAAACAATCACACTCATGTTTGGCCTAATGTCAGATTGGCTGATCTCTTCAAGTTCCCCTATTCAATGTAAACCACGAAGAGTCCTGATGAGTGATGCAGCAAGGATGTGTAAAATGAACAATGATTGCATAATCTCGTTATGGTAGAGCAAGATTTTTTTCAGCATTGCCATGATCACAGGAGGCGAACAGTGTTAATGCTGGAGAATGGAAGACTTTCTGCCTCGGCCGTTCAGTCCAGCACCAAGCACTCCCAGGGACAGCACATTTGATGCATAGCAGAAAGGGTAAACCTCTCTGCCCCAACCTCAGAAAAGCACCCTTTTGCACACCCTATTTTCATTTTCCCACACCAGCCATGTTGTGGGCTTTCTGGCTGAGTTTGGTAATGAATTAGGAGCAGTGGTTTTGGGCCGAGGGCTCATTTGCAATGTAAGGTTGCCTGGGACCCTTACATCCAACAGATGCCTTTTCTCCTCATAGTTTGGGCTGGAAGTGAACATAGTTTGCAGGTGAACGTTTAACCCACTGCACCACACACTCAGTGTACAGTCTCTTATTGTGGGCTCCCTTCTCAATTGGGAAGCACGGGACATTCTGACTTGTAAAATGCAGTCAAGCTGACCGTTGTCATTTCTAACAGGTGTGTTCGTGAAGATGTTCCCCTCTGATCAAAAAATCCATTAGGTGGGTATAAATCTTTAAGCAGACCAACCGGCCTGTCTGTAGAAAAATATTATTACTCAAAGTGTCGAGGTCTTTGCATCTCTGTATTGTTTGTTGGTTGGCTAAAGGTTCAGCTGACCAGCACTCCATCCCCTCAGCACCCCACCCCCCCACCCCAAAAAAAAGAAAATATGAAGGAAACAAAAAATGAAATGTTGGTAAATTAGCTGGAGTAAAATACTGTTCTTTCACCTTTGGAATATTAGTTTGAATACAATCCAACTACTGGGATACTAATCTCTTCAATCTGCTGACTGTAACCGCCCTAGTGAAATTAATTAGGCAGTTTCAACCCAATTCTTAGTGGGCAAAACTGATCACCTAAACAAACGACACTAAATTCAAAATCTCAGTCAGTGGATCACATAGGGGCTAAAATCGATGGCCTTACTGCCCACAGCCGCCGACTGCCGCCCACTGCCACCGACATTCCTCTCGTCGAACCACCAGTGCCACTTTGGTCTTGGCCTGGAGTGGGCAGGAGGTGAGAGCCACCAGGAAGCGCCCGCCGATGTCAGCGGACGGCCGATGCGCGCAAGTCGACTCCCGCCCCGCGAGATGCCATATTCATGCTAGTGGGAGTCGGCTGGAGTCGGTGGCAGACCGCTGAGTACAGGCAGCTCTGTCCTCAACGGTAAGTGTGAAGATGCTGTAAAAAAGGATAGTGAAGTTTATTTAAATTATTTCTTTACAGGTACTTACCTGGATGGGAGCCCCCTGAAGGTTGTCAGATTTTTTTTGGTTTTTGATGCTTTTTAATTTCAGGTCTTCGATCCTCCGTGGGCCCAACTCCATCCTCGGCGGCACTTGGGGGGGGGGCGGGGGCAAGCGCCTCTGCTGCCGAGAATGAGAGCTCCTGCCGGCTGCCACCCAGATTGGTGACGTACATCACAGATTTGCCACCCGCCGACCTTCGAGGGACTTGGGTGGTGAAACACCACCGAAAGAACCGTCAGGGACCTCGGCGGCCATCGGCGGTCCTTTGGGTGGCACTTGGATGGGCGGAGGCCTTCATCAAATTTGGCCGCTCGTGTGGGAAGTGGAAACACTCTATTTGGTGCAGTAGAGAGACAGGGGCTAATATACATTTATGAGGCGGGAATCCCTCACCTTGATGAGGTTAGACTCATTGAGATTCACTCTCTCCCAAGAAAAATAAATATTAATATTGTAACACAAAAACATAAGAATTAGGAGCAGGAATGGGCCATATGGCTCCTTGAGCCTGATCTGCCATTAAATAAGATCATGGCTGATCCTCGACCTCAACTTCACTTTCCCGCTGAATCTCCATATCCCTTGATTCCCCTAGAGTCTAAAAATCTATCTCTCTCAACCTTGAATATATTCAACAATTCAGCATCCACAGCCCTTTGGAGTAGAGAATTCCAAAGATTCACAACCCTCTGAGTGAAGAAATTCCTCCTTCATAGATTCATAGACTGGTTACAGCACAGAAGGAAGCCATTCGACCCGTCAAATTTGTGCTGACTCTCTGCAAAAGCACTTCAGCTAGTCCCACTCCCACATCTTAAATGGCCGACCCCTTCTCCTGAGGATATGCCCCCTCGTTCTCGACTCTCCAGCCAGAGGAAACAACCTCTCAGCATCTACCCTGTCAATCCCCTTCTGACTCTTATATGTTTCAATGATTTAACCTCTCATTCTTCTAAACTCCTGAAAGTATAGGCACAATCTATTCAATTTCTCCTCAAAGGACAACCCTCTCATCCCAGGAACCAATCCAGTGAACCTGGGAGGGGCAGGGAGGACGGTCGCAGTGGAGAGAAATCTAGAATGCTAAAGAGAAAAGAAAAGGAAGCAATGCAGGAAAGTGATTGTTGAAAGGATAACCAGATGATGTCAGGAAGGGTCAGAGTGTACAAACAAAAGAGTGCACTAACAAAGAGGGTCCAGATAAGAAAAAATAGCGATGACAAATAGGGCTATAGTACAAAATAATGTTAAGATGTCTAATAATGTTAAAAAGATAAATCTAAAAGCATTGTATCTGAATGCACGAAGCATCTGTAATAAGGTAGACAAATTAACAACGCAAATAGATGTAAACGGATATCATATAGTTGCAATTACAGAGACATGGTTGCAGGGTGACCAGCGTTGAGAACTGAATATCCAAGGATATTCAATATTTAGGAAGGACAGGCAAAAAGGAAAAGGGGGTGGTGTAACGTTGTGAAGGATGAAATCAGAGCAATAGTGAGAAAGGATATTGGCTCAGAAAATCAAGATGTAGAATCAGTCTGGGTGGAGCTAAGGAGCACCAAGGGGCAGAAAACATTGGTGGGAGTTGTCTATAGGCCTCCAAACAGTAGTGGTAAGGTAGGGATGGCATCAAACAGGAAATTAGAGATGCATGTAACAAGGGTACTACAGTAATTGTAGGTGACTTTAATCTACATATAGACTGACCAAACCAAATTAGTAATAATACTGTGGAAGATGAATTCCTGGAGTGTGTACGAGATGTTTTTTTAGATCAGTATGTTGAGGAGCCTACTAGGGAACAGTGTATCCTATATTGGGCATTGTGTAATGAGAAGGGGTTAATTAGCAGTTCCGAGGGCCTGCCTATGATGAATTAACAGTCTTGTGCGGGATCCTTTCGGGAAGTGTGACCATAACATGATTGAATTCTTTATTAAGATGGAAAGTGAAGTAGTCCAATCCGAAACCAAGGTCCTAAATCTAAACAAAGGAAACTACAAAGGTATGAGGAATGAATTGGCTATGATAGATTGGAAAGATTCATTAAAAGGCATGACGGTGGATAGGCAATGGCTAACATTTAAGGAACGAATGCATGAATTGCAATAGTTATACATTCCTTTCTGGCGTAAAAACACAAAAGTGGCCCAACTATGGATAACAAAAGAAATCAAGGATAGTATTAGATCCAAAGAAGAATTCTACAAAGTTGCCAGAAAAAGTAGCAAGCCTAAGGATTGGGAACAGTTTAGAATTCAGCAAAAAAGGACCAAGAGATTGATTAAGAGGGGAAAAATAGACTATAAGAGTAAACTTGCAAGGAACATAAAAACCGACTGCAAAAGTTTCTACAAGTACATAAAAAGAAAAAGATTAGTGAAGACAAATGTAGATCCTTTACAGACAGAAACAGGAGAATTTATAATGGGGAACAATTAAATAAATACTTTGGTTCTGCCTTCACGGAAGAGGACACAACTAACGTCCCAGAAATGCTAGGGAACCAAGGGTGTAGTGAGCAAGAGGAATTAAAGGAAATGATTATTAGCAAGAAAATAATGCTGAAGAAACTAATGGGACTGAAGGCCGATAAATCCCCAAGGCCTGATGATCTGCATCCCAAAGTACTAAAAGAGGTAGCCACGGAAATAGTGGATGCACTGGTTGTCATCTTCAAAAATTCTATAGATTATGGAACAGTTCCTGCAGATTGGAGGGTGGCAAATGTAACCCCACTATTTAAAAAAGGAGGGAGAGAGAAAATGGGGAACTACATCAATAGTAGCCTAACATCAGTAGTAGGGAAAATGCCAGAATCTATTATAAAGGATGTGAAAATGGCACACTTAGATAATATCAACAGGATTAGACAAAGTTAACATGGATTTATGAAAGGGAAATCTGTTTGACAAACCTACTGGAGTTTTTTGAGGATGCAACTGATAGAATAGATAAGGGAGAACCAGTGGATGTAGTGTATTTGAATTTTCAGAAGGTCTTTGATAAAGTCGCACATAAGAAGTTAGTGTGCAAAATTATAGCACATAGGATTGGGGGTAATGTACTGGCATGGATTGAAATGAGTTAACTGTCGGGAAACAGAGAGTAAGAATAAACGGGTCTTTTTCAGGGTGGTGGGCAGTGACTAATGGGGTACCACAAGGATCAGTGCTTGGGGCCCAGCTATTCACAATATATATAAATGATTTGGATGAGGGAACCAAATGTAATATTTTCAAGTTTGCTGACGACACAAAACTAGGTGGGATTGTGAGTTGTGAGGAGGATGTAAAGACGCTGCAAGGCGATTTAGATAGGTTGAGTGAGTGGGCAAACACATGGCAGATGCAGTATAACGTGGATAAATGTGAAGTTATCCACTTTGGTAGGAAAAACATAAAGACAAAGTATTATTTAAATAGTGATAGCTTGGGAAATGTCGATGTACAAAGGGACCTGGTGGCCTTGTACACCAGTCATTGAAAGCAAACATGCAGGTGCAGCAAGCAGTTAAGGCGGCAAATGGTATGTTGGCCTTCATTGCAAGAGTACAGGAGCAAGGGTGTCTTAATACAGTTATACAGGGCCTTGGTGAGACCGCACCTGGAATAGTGTGTGCAGTTTTGGTCTCCTTACCTAAGAAAGTATATACTTGCTATAGAGGGAGTGCAGCGAAGGTTCACCAGACTGATGCCTAGGATGGCAGGACTGTCGTATGAGGAGAGATTGGGTCGACTATGCCTGTATTCACTAGAGTTTAAAAGAATGAGAAGGGATCTCATTGAAACGTATAAAATTCTGATGGGGTTGGACTGGATGCAGGGAGGATGTTTCGCTTGGCTGGGAAGTCTAGCACAAGGGGTCACAGTCTCAGAATACAGGTAGGAAATTTAATTCCGAGATGAGGAGAAATGTTTTCACTCAGAGGGTGCTGAGCCTGTGGAATTCTCGACCACAGAAGGCTGTGGAGGCCAAGTCAATATATTTAAGAAGGAGATAGATAGATTTTGAGACACAAAAGGCATCAAGGGGTGTGGGAAAAAGGTGGAATATGGTGTTGAGATAGAGGACCAGCCATGATCATATTGAATGGCAGTGCCAGCTCGAAGGGCCGAATGGCCTACTGCCACTCCTATTTTCTATGTTTCTATGTAACCTTCGTTGCACCGTCTCCAAGGCAAATATATCCTAACATAGATAAGGAGACCAAAACTGTGCATAGTTCTACATGTCTGGTCTCACCAAAGCCCTGTACAATTGTAGTAAGACTTCTTAACTCTTGCACTCCAACCCCCTTACAATAAAGGCCAACATGCCATTTGCTTTCCTCATCATCATCACAGGTGGTCCCTCAAGGAAGACTTGCTTCCACTCTTAAAATGAATTATTTAGGTGGCTGAACAGTCCAATATGAGAACCACAGTCTCTGTCACAGGTGGGACAGATAGTCATTGAGGGAAGGGGTGGGTGGGACTGGTTTGCCACACCCTCTTTCCGCTGCCTGCGTTTGATTCCTGCATGCTTTCTGTTATATATGTGGACTTGTATTTACTCTGTACAGCCACCAGAGGGCTCATCCCCTGGAGTCCCAAGGGATCCCATAATCCCTTGGGAGCACATGTATTTAAGGAGGCTTCACAGATTGGAGAGGCACTCTGGAGACCTGCAATAAAAGACGAATGTCACACTTTACTTTGAGCTCACAGTGTTCAGTCTGACTCTTCCTCCATACACAACACTTTTGGCGATGAGACTTGAGGTGCTCAGCGCCCTCTCGGATGCACTTCCTCTACTTAGGGCAGTCTTTGGCCAGGGACGCCCAGGTGTCTGTAGGGATGTTGCACTTTATCAGGGAGGCTTTGAGGGTGTCCTTGTAACATTTCCTTTGTCCACTTTTGGCTCATTTGCCGTGAAGGAGTTCCGAGTAGAGCGCTTGCTTTGGGAGTCTCGTGTCTGGCATGAAAACAATGTGACCTGCCCAGCGGAGCTGATCAAATGTGGTCAGTGCTTCAGTGCTGCGGATGTTGGCCTGGGTAAAGAATGCTAATGTTGGTGCGTCTGTCCTCCCAGGGGATTTGTAGGATCTTGCGGAGACATCATTGGTGGTATTTTTCCAGCGACTTGAGGTGTCTACTGTACATGGTCCACGTCTCTGAGCCATACAGGAGGGCGGGTATTACTACGGCCCTGTAGACTATGAGCTTTGTGGCAGATTTGAGGGTCTGGTCTTCAAACACTCTTTTCCTCAGGCGGCCGAAGGCTGCACTGGCGCACTGGAGGCGGTGTTGAATCTCGTCGTCAATGTCTGCTCTTGTTGATAAGAGGCTCCCGAGGTATGGGAAATGGTCCGCGGTGTCCAGGGCCACACCATGGATCTTGATGACCATCAGCAACACCACCAGTGAAAATTACAACAATTGAGATGAGGTAACCATAGCAACTACTGTGGCTGAGTGAGGAAGACCATTATGTTAAACATTGTAGAAACAATTAAGACAGTTGAAAGATTTTCATGAAGCAGATCAAATGTTCGTCAACAGCTTTTCCACAAAACAATAATCTGCACAATTATTTTTAAACTTCACAGTGCAAATTGGGTTGCATTAAATAGCTTTTAGACTTAAAAAGTCCTATTTTTTTTTTCTCTTTTGGAGCTGGCTACTTTCGTTTCTGAACCTAAATGTGCAGGCTGCATCTTGGCCTCCATCCAGCTCTCCTTAATCCTCTTCATGATTTCATCCTTTGTAGCTGTCTGGGGTTTTGGAGGGCAAGTAATTGTCCCCTGCATGTTAACTTTAACAAAGAACACCTGTAGAAACAAGTGAACATGTTCGAGGTTTGAGTAAAATCCTCCTTCTGTTTCGTCGAGTGTTGGGGCATATGCACTGATAACTGTAGCACACTGGTTCCGGGATAGGATGAGTTGAAGAGTCATGAGGCATTCGTTAACCCCAGAGAGGGAGTCTTTGAGGTGGTCGACCAGCTCGTTTTTGATGGCGAAGCCGACTGCGTGGAGGCGGCATTCTTCCTCTGGTTTCCCTTTCCAGAAGAAGGTGTAACCTCCACCCTGTTCCTTGAGCTGGCCTTCCCCTGCCCACCGGGTCTCACTTAGGGCGGTGATATTGATAGCATAGTGTCTAAGTTCCCGGTGCGGCATTCTGGCCTGTCGCTTTTGGAGTTGTCCATGAGGGTCCTGACGTTCCAGGTACCGAACTTCATGTTGGAGGAGTGGAAGATGCCTGTGCGTGAGTTCTTTTAACGTGGGGTGGTCACTACACACCGGCTACCACATGGGCTTAGCTGAGCAAGGTCTTGATCCAGTGGCAAGGGGGTCCAAGACGACTGGAGACCAGGCACTGCTGTATGGGCCTAGTTGCCTACAGCGAGATGTTGGCCGCAGGCTCGGCGCTGAGTAGCGCCCCTGGTGGTAGGTGGTCCGTGGCCTGGTTGGGGGCAGGCATTGGGATGGTCACAATAATAATACTCACCACATGCTGGAGGAGGAGAAGAAGCTAGGTCGCCAGTGGGGAAGGAGAGCTCTAGTCGTCGCTGAAGGACGGGGGGAAGGCCAACCGTTGTCGTAGGAGAGGAGAACCTAGTCACCGTTGAGGAGGAGGGGGCCAAGGATAGATCCTTAGAGGACACCAGAGGTAACGATGCGGGAGAGGGAAGAGAAGTCATTGCAGGTGATTCTCGGCTATGATTAGATAGATAAGAATGGAACCAGCTGAGCACAGTCCCACCCAGCTGGACAACAGTGGCGAGGCATTGGAGAAGGATGGAGTCAACTATGTCAAAGGCTACCGACAGGTCGAGGAGGACAAGGAGGGATAGTTTGCCTTTGTCACCAGTCACATCGGGTGTCATTTGTGACTTGGATAAGAGCCGTTTCGGTACTGTGGCAGGGGCGGAAACCGGATTGAAGGGATTTAAACATGGAATTTGCTGGAAAGGTGGGCACGGATTTTGGAAGTGACAACATAATCAAAGATGTTGGAGAGGAAAGGGAGGTTGAAGATGAGGCGGTAGTTTGCAAGGACAGAGGGGTCAAGGGTTGTTTTTTTGAGGAGAGGAGTGATGACAGATTTGAGGGAGAGGGGGACAGTACCTGAGGAGAGAGAACTGTTAACAATATCAACTAACATGGGAGCCAGCAAAGGAAGCTGAATGGTCAGCAGTGTATTGGGAATAGGGTCGAGGGAGTAGGATGTGGGTCCCATGGACAAGTTGAGCTTGGAGAGGGCAAGAGGGGAGATTGGAGAGAAACTGGAGAAAGATGTGAATTCAAGGAGCGGGCAGGGGGAATCCTTAGAGGGAGTTTGGCCCAGTGGAAGGAAGGAAAATGGCAGCTGATCAGATAGTCACATTCATAGAGTTAAAAAAATGCATGAGTTCCTCACACTTGTTGTCATAGGTGAGGATGGAGGAAACAGGGGAGAGGGGTTTAAGAAGACGGTTTTCAGTAGAAAAACGAAACACAGAAACATAGAAAATAGGTGCAGGAGCAGGTCATTCGGCTCTTCAAGCCTGCACTGCCATTCAATAAGATCATGGCTGATCATACAACCTCATTACCCCGCCCCTGCCTTCTCTCCATACCCCCTGATCCCTTTAGCTGTATGGGCCACATATAACTCACTTTTGAATATGTCCAACGAACTGGACTCAACAACTTTCTGTGGCAGAGAATTCCACAAGTTCACAACTCTCTCGGTGAAAAAGTTTCTCCTCATCTCGGTCCTATATTGCTTACCCCTTATCTTTAGACTGTGACCCCTGATTCTGGACTTCCCCAACATCGGGAACATCTACCTGCATCTAACCTGTCCAGTCCCGTCACAATTTTATAAGTTTCTATGAGATCCCCTTTAGGAGATGCTGCACCCCAGCCGAATGTGCTCCATCACCCTCACTTGTGAATAATTCAACATTTTTTTAAATCTTCAGCTTCGACCCTCAGTGGCCCCCATATAAGTTATTTTTATCTCACTCATGAGTAATTTGTTTTTTGTCAACCATTAAATAAAAATGGTAGGGTTCAATTTTCCCCAGCTATCTGTGCCGTTTTTTTGGCACGCGCCACTTTTTTTTTCGGCATAAATTAAAAGATCCAAGTTTCCCCAAAGTTTCTGCACCAGCGTGACTCAGTTAGTTAGGACTTTTTTAGGTTAGTTTTTTTTTGTATCATAGGAGGCATAACCTGATGTCTGCGCCAGTTTTTCAGATTTATGCAAGTTTTGCCAACTTACATTTTTCCGAGGACGGGGTATGTGACCACTCCCAAAAAACCTCCTGGGCACTTAAGAAAAACCAGCGCGCATTAAAAAAATCGGTGCAAAAAGACGCCATTGTTTTTGGGAAGTTTTGGAGGGAGTCAAGAAGACATTGAATATGTATCACGAAGCTTAATTTTTTCAAACTCAAAATGGAGAAAATGAAAGACTTATGCAATTCTTTAATTTTGGATTTTTTTTCAAAGGACCATGCCACCAATGAATGTCTCCACACCGGGCTCAAGTATCGGAGTGTCGGCTGGCAGAATCGCTCCCTGGCCCGGACACAGGGGCTCGGCTTCAAAAGAAGCCCAGGACTGGTGGGGGGGGGGGGGGTGGGTGGGGTTGGTGGAAGCCAAACTGAAGGGATCAAAAACCTTACACTAAGCAGCAGCTTCAAAAGAAGCTCGGGGGTGCGAGGGGGGTGGGTTGGCGGTGGGGAGGGGGCAGTGTTTGCTGAGCCCATATCCCGGCGAGGGAGCGATTTTGCCAGCCAACCCTTGAGCCCCGTGAGGAGACGTTCGGTCAGTGGTGGGGTGGTACCTTGAAAAAAATCTAAAATTAAAAGAATTGCATTAGACTTCGTTGCCCCAAATGTCCGCATTGAATGCCTAGCTTCCAGTTCTAAGCAAGCCTATTACATCTGCGCAGACCAGGGTGTGGTCCATACTAGAGCAGCAACCTTGGTGAGAGAGAGAGAGGAGAGAAGCTTTAACTCCTTTTCCTGCTGTTTTGAGCTTCTTGCAAAAGTACAATTTAATTATGGAGGCAATACTGACAATGCCATACCTTGTGCAAGCCTTCTGCATGACGGTGCTGCAGAGGAGATGATTGATTCGACGTCATTGCATGAGGACGATGGTCAGGAGGCCTTAACCACATCGGGTCTATCGGGACAGGCGTTCCTTCATACCTGCACCTGAGTGATGCAGACTGTGTGAGAAGGCTGCGTTTCTGCAAAGAAGTTATAATTGAGATCTGAGAGATGGTAAAAGCAGTCCTGCAACATAGAAGCGTCAGGAGGACTGCTTTGTCAGTTGAAGTGAAGGTTACAGCTGCACTTTCATTCTATGCATCTGGATCATTCCAGGCCACAATTGGAGATGTGTGCGCCATTGCTCAACATGCAACACATATGTACATTCGGCAGGTGACTGCTGCACTGTATACCTGGAAGAATGGCGACATAAAGTTCCTCATGACTGCCCAGGCAATGTGTGGGCTTCTCCAGGATTGTTGGTTTCCCAAAGGTACAAGGCTGCATTGATTGTACCCACATCGCCTTGTGAGCACCTTTGGAAGATTATGAGATGAACAGGAACAAAAAAGGCTTCCACTCTGTGAATGTGCAGCTCATGTGTGACGACATGCATTGCATCATGTCAGTTGATGCGAGATACCCTGGGAGCACCCATGATGCGTTCATCTTACATGAGAGCGCTATATTTGCCATATTTCAGCAGCAGTCACAAGGGCAGAGCTGGCTACTGGGGGACAAAGGGTACGGCCTCGCCACCTGGCTCATGACTCCCCTACGCGTAACCTGGACGGAAGCTGACCGAAAATATAACATGTCACACATTGCGATGCGCAGCATAATAGAGGACCATTGGCATCTTGAAACACCGTTTCTGATGCCTGGACCATTCCAGAGACTACTTGCAATACTTCCCTGAGATTGTCGGTCAGTTCACTATTGTCTGCTGCATGCTGCACAACTTAGCCATCATGAGGCAACAGCAGTTGATTGTAGAAGACCCACCTGAGGAGAGAGTGGCTGATGATGAGGAGGAAGATGCAGATGATGAGGAGGAGGATGAGGATAAGAATGAGGAAGCCATGCAACTACCTAAACCCGGAGCACGATGGCGGAGGAGGGCGGGCCGTCGTGCCCCTTTAACGATTGCTTGTGCCTTGCGCCAGCAGCTCATCCGTCAACGCTTTGCTGCCTGTAGGCTCAGCGGCAACTGTTCCAAATGGACCATGTTTATTGTTTGGACCTGTTCCATACTGTTGTGTTGTATTAATGGAACAAATAATGGAAATGATTCTTCTTTAGTTCAAAAAGTTGTGTTAATAATGGAACAAATAATGTAAATGATTCAGTTATAATTTAAAATATATTTTATTCAAAAGATCACTTGAAAACTTTAAGATCACTTACAAACTTTTAGGGCTAGACTTTCCACTTCACTCCGCCTATATATTGCCCAAAAAGGACCTCTATAGCCCAAAATGGAAACTAGGCCAGAAACATCGCAAGAAAAATTGAAGTTTCGGCACATTGCCATCACATGGCCAGGCTGATCGCTCGCCGAGAACATCGCTGGATAATAGTTGCTTTTCCCGGGCTTTACTGAACGAACTGGGCACTACGGATACCATTTTAAAATTCAGAGGAAGGATGGAGACAGCTAAAAAATTAGATCTAAGATAGTTGTGACTTATTTAAGGGTCCTTTATAGAGCGATCTACTCAGATTATTACTTATATTTAATTGTACTAATAGTAGCTTAGTAGATTAGGAATTTTTTAGTGAAAAGTGCATTTATAGCAAGTGAAAATAATTATTGATCGTGATTGGGCCTGGTGTTAGACTGGGGATGGTATAGCATGAGTGTTAGATTGGGGCTGGTATAGAGAGAGTAGTTTAATAGATTAAAGCCATTTTTGAGTGAAAAGTGCATTTATAGCAAGTGAAAATAATAATGGATAGTGATGGGGCCTATGCTTTCTGTGCCATTACTCGTAACTGCTCACATGCTGGTTTCTGAAAGGATCAATCGAAGAGGTGGCAGAGTAATGCCTAGACAGAGACAGAGGAGGCGAGCACACAGCCAACGAAGGTACTTGGAAAAGCAATCTTACCTCAACTTGTCTGAAAACACGTGTCTTAGGAGGCTGCACTTCCAGCAGGAGGTCATCGATGAGATTTGCCAACTCGTCAAGGGTGATCTGCAGCCTTCCAGCACCATCAGAACCGCACTGTCCGTTGAGGTAAAGGTTACTGCAGCACTAGCCTTCTACGTATCGGGATCCTTTCAGGCTTCAGCTGGTGACATCTGTGGTATCTCTCAGCACGCCACACACTGCTGCATTCGGCAGGTGACTGAAGCCATTTACACTCACAGAATGAAGTTTATAAGCTTCCCGATGACCAGGGAAGCACAGACCAGGAGGGCTTTGGGCTTCTCCAGAATAGCAAACTTCCCCAAAGCGTAGGGAGCAATAGACTGCATGCACATCACCCTGAAAGAGCCTTTACAGAACGCGGAGGTGTTTTGTAACAGAAATTGATTCCACTCCCTAAATGTGCAGCTTGTTGTTGACCACAGCCAACTCATTCTGACAGTTAGTGCTACATTTCCTGGCATAGCATAGCATAAGCTAATTGACTAGGTAGTATCATGAAGTCACAACAGTTTAAAACGTTACATGCTGCTGGTTCAGGGCACTGTCCAGATCTTAACATGGTTCACGTAATACATTTATGAATGATAGACTTAAATTCAATACAGAGATTCATTGTTATAATAAAAATTTGCATCAGTAAAATATAAAATGCAACTTACTCTTGCTGCAGCTACCAAACTATTCCAGCGTTTTCGGCACTGGTCCGATCCCCTTGCCTCATGGGATGCCGAGGACACCATCGCAGTGATCTCCACCCAGATTTTCCAGTAAACACTGGGGGGGGGGTTTCCCGTACACACCCCAAGTCAATCCTCCCCACCGGGAATGCACCTCATTTACCAGGGCCTCATTGGCCTCATCACTGAAGGGCTTTGCCCTTTCCCTCTCCCCTTCTCCTTCCAGAGAAATTTTTAAAATTGTATTATATTTATTTTTAGATTTATATGATTTATATGATCTTTATGCTCTTTAATACAATTCTTTACTTGCACTTTCCTCGTTGGCTTCCTTCTCTCTCTCTATCTCCTCTCTCTCTCTCTCTGCCCCTTTGTGCCTTCTGCGCATGTGTGGATGACCCTTGACCTCCCGAAACGTGGGAAAGCCAGTTGGCCAAAAAGAACCCCACACATGCGCAGAAGCCCGTTGCTAGGGAAGCTTTTGCTTTCCATGTTCGGTGGGCGAACGCCACATCGCGAACTTTCAGATCATCCATTCCACATCATTGACCTATGGCTGAGTGGAAAATCGCAAAAAAAAAAAAATGGGCCATGTTCCAGCGATCAGTAAGGCTGAGGCGTCGTACATCGCTGGAACAAAGCCCCTAAATTTATAAATTTACATAACTTACAAAAAACTTCAAATTTGACAACAGTTACAACAGTAACAAAAATAACAACAACAGCAGCAAAGAAAGGCTGCACCCATCTCTCCTCCATCTTATTCTAAGACCGCCCGCTGTGCTTGGTCTTGTTAACTCCACCCTTGCCCACAGGCGGTGGTGCAGCTTTTCTCGGGTTGGTACCAAGCTTATTCTTTCGAACAACTTAGGTAATACACACTCCTTGATGGGGGGGCATGGGCAGGTGGTAATTTGGAAGGCCCGGCTTGGGCCTCTTCAGAGGCTGGTCTGGGGATTGGAGTGGGAGTGGCAGTTGATTCTGTCAATGGACTCGGGGTCTAGGTGTATTTCCTTATTGCTGCAGGTAACTCCGACATTCCCTTCCTCATGTACCCTGACAGTGTCTCAGCTACCTGCGACATTCCCTCCCTCATGTTCACTGACATTGTATCAACTACTTGCAACTTTCCCTCCCTCAAGTTCACCGACAGTGTATCAGCTACCTGCGACATTCCCTCCCTCATGTGCCCGGACAGTGTTCCCGTTTCTTGTGAGAGTGTCATTACTTCTCCCGACAGTCCCGATACCTCATCACCCACCCCACTGATGGAGCGCGGTCGAGCTCTCCTTCCCCTCCTCACCCTGGGTGTGCCTCGCTGCACCCCACTGGAATCCCCACCCTCGGATGGTGGGAAACCATGGAATGTCCCACCAACACTCAAACCACTACTCAGGGAAGGGGCTAGCACCTCAATGTTTTTCTCTAGGCAGGACCCATCAAAGCAGCGACCCTGTCTTCCAAGGGTGTTAGTGGATGCAGATTTGCTGGGCCTCCTCCTGTTCAAGTTCTTTCCCTTTTGTTGTATGCCACCTTCCTCTGCAAAGGTGAAAATATAACTTTTTAGACAGGGTGTCTTTCTGTTAGATGGGACATGGATGGTCACATTTACAATTGCAATTCCAGTGAATAAATGAAAATATTACTTGCATTAACTATTTGACCAAGGTCCTGCCATTTCTTTTTGCACTGGTCTCCAGACTTTGGGGTGGTCACCATTGCACAGTAATCTTCTGCAAGTTGGTTGCAGCGTTTCTTCATTTCTTTTGGTGAAACTTTTATGTGACCTCTGCTGGTGTCCAGCTTGTGCCACCTGGTCTCAATACAGTAACCAGGGCCTCCACGTCATCCAGTGAGAAATTCTTGTTCCTTGACCTGCGTTGCATATTGTATTGCAGCTCTGATTTTTTCACTGAGAATTAAAGTTCTCAAACACAACTGGCTCTTTAAAAATAGTCGAATGCAGATCGGGAGTTGTACTGGGCATGCGTGCCCATAGCAGTCATGTCAAAAACGTCATTTCTTTTTTGCACATGCGCAGAAGGGGCAGCGTCATTTTTTTGCCGCAGACATTAGGCTCCATCCCCTGAAGCTAAAGGATAGGCTGCGCGCCGTCAATTTCAAAAAATAGAACGGGGAAACTTGCAAGTTATTTTTTTGGAGTAGTCGGGCCCCAAAATAATGTGCGTAACTCTTGCAATATGCCAAAAAATGACATTGGGGAAAATTGAGCCCAAGAGTTTGCCGATTAACTTTCTTTACCCATTGGATTTGCTGTGATACCAGAGCAAATTACATCAGCTCACATTGTGTTCTTTAGTGTACATTCCTGCTCTTCAACTATTCCCTCGGATTATTTTTGAAGTAGTAATGTTACCTGCTGTCCTTTGCTTGATCCTTGCCTCCTCAGCATCCTTTTTGCCAATTACTTGTCCACCTTCAAAGCTCCTGCAACCCGTTCAGACCAGGCCAACATTTCACACAGCCGAGGCCAGAGAGATAATGGGCCATATCACTGGCAGGGTATCATTTACAGCTCCTTAGCTAGCCATTCAGAGAAGATCGTGCCTTATGTTTCAAACAAGATCAATGTAAGCACAGTCCTGTCATGGCTTTCATCGTGTCAATGGGTCAGAGTGTGCAAGTGATCAAATTCTGCTGTTGCTGGTCACTTCATTTAATGAGAGCAAATCTACTTTCGTATTACTGCCTGTGCTCAGGCTGCACTGAAGAGATTGGTTACCTTCTCATTGGTGCTGCAGACTTTTAGACTGCAACATCAGAAATCGGACCTCCTCAACAATACACCATGGACTGCCATGAATATGCTTTTGAATTTTGGAGCACATTATGTGAGCACAGTTTGCCAAAGGTTTACCAAGAGAATCATTCATAACATCCCTTTAATTAGAAAAGATAATTTCATGAAATATATGAAGAGCGGTTCATTGTTCATTGCTTTCCCTCTGTCGCAGTATGTCAATCAAGTGACATGTTATATGGTGAAGCAGTAGGATGATGGATTGTTTTTCCAGTTAAGCCCCCTTTTCTCGATTCTTTTCCTGAAAGCACTGATTCATACTGATAGTATGGCTGAAGTTCTTTTGCCAGTTCTGACGAAGGCTCATTGACCTGAAACATTGGGTCGAAAATTCCGGCCTCGCTGGGTGCATATAAAGTGCACATGGACCTGCGAAACCTTGCAAAAGCCGGTTCTCGGGGTGCAATGCGCATTTGCTGAAAACCGGCTTTTCCATTCTTGACAGATCCCCGCATCCCCGGGAGAAGGACATCCGCGTGGGAGGAATTGGGCTTTTTGCCCAACTCATGCCCAACGAATGTCCTTCAAACGCTTTAATTACATTTAATTACATTTATTTTCAATTAATTTTATATAAATGAAGTGTTTTGTTTATTTATTATGCTATGTTTCGGTGTTTTAGGGGGTTATTCTCATTGATAGTAATGGGAACTCATACAAACAGAACTCCCATTTTTATCAATGAGAATACTGCATAGTGATTGGTGGTTCAGGCCCACATGACTCCAGCTTGTATTTACGTACCTGAAAGATATCTTCCCATGCGCTGCGCAGTGAATCTAGGCCTCCAACCGGAATCTCTACATTCCTCCGAGACCACCAGCTACTTTCATAGATTTTGTTAGGTCGGAGGCGTTTGTACGAAGGAAGCCTCCGACCGCAATTTCCCCCCCCCCCATTAACTCTGTCTCTCTCCACAGATGCTGCCTGACCCGCTGAGATTTCCAATTTTTTCGATTCATGCTGATATTGGTTTCGCAGACACACCAAGCCTTGTGGAACTTACATGGCCGTTCTATATGCACGAGTCTAGGAAGTTAATGTCAGCAAACACCTTGACTAAAAGGTCGGGGGGAGCATGGAGGCGGGTGGGGGGCAGCGATGGGAGTGTTCTGTGTCAGTGGCTCAGTGAGTGAACTCTCACCTCTTGTGTTGAAAGGTTATGGCTCCAAGTTCCACTCCAGGCACCTGAGCACAAAATTGTTGTGCCAATTGTGGCTGTCCTGTGTCGGGTGCAGAAAAGCACTGGTCGCACATGGCAACATCCTACCTTCTCTCTTTGGGTCTATATTAGTTGCAAGGGATCCTCCATGAAATACATTTGGGCATTCTGATCTCAGATCTATTGGTTGTGGGCCCACAGCACAAAGCTGGAGCTTAAGATAACTCACTAAGACCATAGTGATGGCTGATCTTCCATTGCATGCCTCTTTCTAGTTTTTAGAACTTTGTTCAGGTTCATTTGATAAGTATGCATGTTGTGTGTTATGTGTCTGTGTGCTGTGCTGTGTGTGTGTGTGCGCGGTGTGTGTATGCGGTGTGTGCATGCGGTGTGTGTAGTGTGTGCGCGTGCGCGTGCGCGTATGTTGTATTGTTTTGTGTGTGTGTGCAGTGTGTTGCGTGTTTTGTTGTGTGTGTGTGTTTGTGTGTGTTGTATTGTTTTGTGTGTGTGCAGTGTGCTGTGTGTGTCCGAGTGTGTCTGTCTGTGTTTTGTGTGTGACTGTGCGTGCCTCTGTGTCTATCTGTCCGTGTGTCCACCTGGCTGTGCCTAACCACTGAAAATATTCTGATTTGTTTTTCCTCGAATCCAGAAGTGGGCGACCTCACATTGAACATCATCTGCCATATTTCAGCAGTATTATCTTGCATTCTAATCTCTATTTTCTAAAATCTGGAGAGAAGCTTAAATGTATGATTGTTTTAAACATATCCTAATAAAGTTTGTCAAATCAAAATACTTATACACTAATATTTTTACTTCATTTTATATTCTGTTCAATAATCAAACTTGTTAATAAATTAAACTATTTTTTACTAATTGTTCACCCTTGATAAGTGCAACTAATTCAGGAAGCCCAATTGTGAATTTGAATACTAGTTGAATTTGACTAATATTTATTCATTTTGATATATACTTATGGAATCTTTAAATGCATCAATCTCTATTTCAGCAAATCACACAATATCGATGAAAGAAAGACTTGCATTTATATAGTGTCTTTCACAACCACTGGACATCCCAAAGTACTTTACAGCCAATGAAGTACTTTATGAAGTATAGTCACTGTTGTAATGTAGGAAATGCGACAGCCAATTTATGCACAGCAATCTCCCTCAAACACAATGTGATAATGACCAGATAATCTGTTCTTTAGTGATGCTGATTGAGGGATAAATATTTGCTAGAAGTAGTAAGTGATTCTAAGAACTCTGCAGTTGGGCGTTAGTTATTTACAAAAGATGTGATAGAATGAAACTTAATGACCACAGTTCTTTAGAAAGGACACTCCGGATCTTGCAATTTATGTATTCAGCTTGACTGTTCATTTCAATAAGTTGATGGTGCACTGGAGGAGAACTTGAAAATATATTTGCATTTCTCGGGCTAACACTGCAGTTTTTATTGAACGGTTAATATTATTTATTTAGAGAGTGAAATAAAAATGGCATTTTTCAACAGGGAAATGTCAATAGTTACAAAAATGTATTTTTCTTATAAGTTTCTGTCCTGAGAAATACAGATACTCCTCCAGTTACATCAATATCAGGTGACCTCGGGTCCTGCTGCGCTAAAGTTTTGGGGCTTAAATTGGTGATGAAAATGCAGGAAACTCACACGAGCTGGCTTTTTGCATGGGGTGGGATGCGGTAATCGAGGAAATTTGTATGTGGCGATGCTTCGGCATGAAATTGGTGTAAATCAGTCACGTGTGGATTTCCTCGGAAAAAAATGGTGGAACTCCTCACTTGCGCCAATAAGTTCCAGGAAATTCCGGGCCCATATTTTTCAACTACAAAATGGGTCATCACCTAATAATTAACTGTATGTCTGGTACATCATTGAACCAGAGCCATAAATGTTCTCACAATGCGTCAGCAAACAGCAGCAGCTCAGGAATTTTTTCTTCATTCTCTGGTGAAGTTGTTGACTTATGTTGGGGAATTGTTCTATGGGTTCCTGATGTGCTCAGGTACCTTGCCCACTGGTCATTCTTCACAAATGAACCCACAAAGTAAGTTCCAGCAGGCAATTTGACTATTGGAGACATCGAGCCTCATATCTCTTTATGTGGCTCGGTGTAAAATTTTGTCTGATAAAGCTCCTGTGGTGCATCTTGGGACATTTTGCCACATTAAAAGGTGCTATATAAATACATGTTTTTGTAGTAAAGTGCCTTGGGACATTTTACTATATAAATATATAAATGCAAAGGATTTCTACCTCTTTGTCCAAGCTTTTGGTTATCTGCTCTAATATGGCTATATGGCTCAGTGTCAACTTTTGTTTAAAACACTCCTCGGGGCTGAAATTGCCCCTCTGAGAAAGGCCCGTTTGCACCTCAACCCGGCGACCACACTGCGGAGTCCAGTGGGCACCGAGGTTTCGTGAAATGGCCGCCGCTATAGATATTCCCCATACGCGGCTTAGCCGCCGTGTGCTGCACCACACCTCTTCCCCCTCACTTCCGTGGCGGTGATTGACAGCACTCTTAAAGTGCGTCACCGCGCTGCGCACCACCGAGGTCCCGGACCGGAAGTGAGATTCCCTTTGAAAAGCTGTCCGGCCACTCGGTGGTGTGAAGAGTTGGATTCTTGAGGTGGTGCATTGTTGGTGATTCGGACAGCCCGAGTGGATTAAAGGGTTGGTGCTTTTGATAGATTTATTTTCGGCGTCTTTGTTGCATTGTTTAAGTAACAGTGCAAGGCCACTTCGAGGAGACTGAGCTTGTGCAGTGCTTGCCGGCCAATGCCGGACAGCTTTTCAAAGGGAATCTCACTTCCGGTCCGGGACCTCGGTGGTGCGCAGCGCGGTGACGCACTTTAAGAGTGCTGTCAATCACCGCCGCGGAAGTGAGGGGGAAGAGGTGTGGTGCAGCACACGGCGGCTAAGCCGCGTATGGGGAATATCTATGGCGGCGGCCATTTCACGAAACCTCGGTGCCCACTGGACTCCGCAGTGTGGCACGGAGGGGAAGGTGGCGCCCGGGGCACTGGCTGCAGAGGCAGCGAGCAAAGGCCACAGACATCATAGCCGAGCATGATGGAGAGAGCCAGGGAGATGGCCACAGAGGGTAGATAAGAGAGGTGCCACACACGGCCCTCAGCAACGGCCTCCACCCAAGAGGAGAGTGAGGTACACCGACCCCCTCCACCAAATAATGTGCGAGCAGCCCAGGAGGCAGCCTACAGAGGAGCCAGATGCTGGGCAGCAGCAGCCTGCAGAGTTGAAGAGATTGGAGCAGGGAGCAGCAAATGAGCCATCTCACATAGCAAGACGGCCACACAGAAGTGGGGGCAAGAGGACTGTAAAGGAAGGGTCTTCCAGCAGCAATTTGGATATGCGCATTTGGGTGATGATCAGTGCCTTTGCAGACTGAGATTCTGGAAGGACGTTGTTACGTATGCAATAAAGGTTCAAACTGAGTACCATTTAACTAAGCAAGCTACAACCTTGCTTCTGCTTTATTTAGGCCCAAAGTGCCTGACTCACAAAATAGCTGGCCTTTTATACCAGAGCAGCACCATGTGCATGCTGCTTAGTGGCCTCCAACAATGACACCATCTGGTGGCTACAAACTGCGTATGCATACATGACAGACATCGTCACTCAGATCTGTAATCTCCTGCAGCCGGAAATGGAGCCACAGACACGGGTGAGGACAGCCCTGAGCGTGGCATCGAAGGTCACTATAGCCCTCAACTTTTATGCCACAGGCTTGTTCCAAGATGCCACTATGGACAACTGCAACATTTCTGAGTTTGCAGCCCACATAGCCATACGTGAGATCACAGATGCTCTTTATGGGAGGAGGGCCAACTGCATCTCCTTCTCCATGAGCAGGGAGCAGCAGTTGGAGTTCCAGACTGGATACATGCACATTGCGCGCTTCCCCAGGGTCCAGGGGGTCACTGACTGCACCCATGTAGCTCCCGGGGCACCACTCCAGGCTGCAAAGCAATTCAGGAACTGCTAGGGCTTCCTGTCCCTCAACGTGCAACTAGTTTGCGACCACAACTGCAAGATAATGCACGTGGATGCCCAGTACCCTGGCAGCACCCACGACTCATTCATACTGTGCCAAAGCAGTGTGCTACGCCTCTTCACTGGTCCCAGTGAACATTGCAGGTGGCTGCTGGGTGACGAGGGCTACACGCTGAACACTTGGCTCATGGCTCATGGCTCCTCTGCGCGACCCGAGAACTGATGGGCAGGTGGCATACAATGAGAGTCTGATGATCAACATCATTGAACACAGGCATTCTGAAGCAGAGGTTCCATTGCCTCGACCACGCAGGGGGTGTGCTGCAGTACTCGGCTGAGCGGTCTCTAGATTTGTGGTGGACTGCTGCATGCTCCACAATCTCGATATCATGAGGACGCAGCCATTAGAGGACGACGCAGCAGTGACACCAGTGCAGGAGGAGGACGCCGATGAGGAGGAGGAGGAGGAGGAGGAGGCTCATGAGGAGGAGAAAGTGGGTGGGCATCCACGCAGGAGGCAGCGTCCCCATCCTAGCCCTGCAAAGAAAGCACGACGCCATCTCATAGCTGCCTGCTTCACATAAGTAAATGCCCACTTCAGCCTGCATCTGGTCATGTCCATGGGCCAACCCGTAAACCCCCTCACAAACCATTCCCACACTGAAATGACAGACCTGATCACAAATTACAAACACTAAATATTTAATGCAACCCAAACAATGGGTCTCCAAAACACTCACATCATCCATTATCTCCCTTGTCCAACTCCTTATTACCCCTCTTACGCAGACCTATCCTTGCAATACGCCGCATTGTCTCCCCTGTGGCTGCCTCCATGGCTTTGGGAAGGCGGTTGTGTGTGTGTATAGAGGAAGCTGCAAATGTCCTTCTGGGATGCCCTCGACCAGCTGTGGCTCTGGAAGGGCCTACTGAAGACTGGGCCGTATCCTACTGTGCGTCTTCAGTCCGAAGTGGCTGGGGCGAAGCCATGGTTGGCAGCAATTGTGCACTGGTAGCTCTTGGCTCAGGGCTGATATGAACCGGAGAGGTAACATCAGTATCCTGGTCCGAGGAGCCAGCGCCACTCCCCCGGGGCAGCACCCCACCTCCGCCACCAAGCTGCTGGAGCGCAAGCTGGCGGGGTATGGTGCAACCCTTAGGCCCCCGGTGGACCATCGTGGAGCCAGCTGCAATGGCAGCACTCAGATGTCGCATAGCCTCCAGCTGACACTGCATGGCAGCGGCCACACTCGGGATGCCATCAGAGGCTCCGTGCCCTGTTGCCCAGAGTGCATGAGAGCAGTCTGAGCTTCCAGGGCAGCGACCAGCCTGTGCAAAGAAAGGTCAAGACAAACTGAAGACAGAGCGGCAAAACCTGCCCTTTAAGGAGGCCAAGGAGCAGCTGCATCGTTAGCATGATGCTTTTGCATCAAATGGATCAGAGGGGAATTTCTCAGTGCACACACCACACCACTGCAAACAGCCATTACCACCGGAAATTATGACTCCGCTCCGTTTATGACAAAAAAAAGGGCAATTTCGATCTTATTTCCACCGCAGTCACATATCGGCGGTAACGGACGGCCAATGGTGGTAAGACCACCCCGTTTCGGGCAGAGGGCAATTTCGGCCCCCTCATATTTATATAGTGCCTTGGGATGATTTACCACGTTAAAGGCGCTACATAAATAGAAGTTGTTATTGTTGGAGACTCCAGCACAATCCTGGAGGATTGGCAGCCCTAATCAGAGCAGCCAGTCTTAATTTTAACCCAAAGCCTGAGGCCATGTTTACAGTTGAACCCTGGGACTGTAACCTGTGCTGGACATTGCAAGTTCATGGGGCCGAAATTGCCCTCTGCCCGAAACGGTGTGGTTGCACCACCTTTGGTCGTCCGTTACCACCGACATGATTGCGGTGATAATGAGATCAAAATTGCCCTTTTTTTGGTCATAAACGGAGCGGAGTCCTAATTCCCGGTGGTAATGGCTGTTTGCAGTGGTGTGGTGTTTGCACTGAGAAATTCCCCTCTGATCCATCTGATGCAAAACCACCGTGCTGACGATGCAGCTGCTCCCTGGCCTTCTCAAAGGGCAGGTTTTGCCGCTCTGTCTTCTGTTCGCCTTGACCTTTCTTTGCACAGGCTGGTCGCTGCCCTGGAAGCTCAGAATGCTCTCATGCACTCTGGGCAACGGGGCACGGAGCCTCTGATGGCTTTCAGAGTGTGGCTGCTGCCATGCAGTGTCAGCTGCAGGCTGGTGCAGCCCAGCATCTGGCTCCGCTGCAGGCTGCCTCCTGGGCTGCTCGCCCATTATCTGCTGGAGGGGTCGGCGAACCTCACTCTCTTTCTTGGGGGAGGCCCTTGCTGAGGGGCTTCGTGTGCCAGCTCTCTTGCTTGCCCTCTGTGGCCATCTCCCTGGCCCTCTCCATCATGCTACCTCATGATGTTTGCGGCCCTTGCCCGCTGCCTCTGCATCCCTTGCCCCCGGAGCCACATTCCCCTCCATACCTCAGTGGCACGTACAGGAGGCGTTGGCCTGCCAGCACTGCCCCCATCTCAAGACCCTCCAAAAGTGCAGCCTCCTCGAAGTGGCTTGACTCTTCTACAGCTGGAAGGCACCTCCAACACTCGGCAAGCGGTGCACACTGAAGTCAGCGGTGCAAATTTATAGAAAACAACGGAGTTTAAAAGGGTGGGGGGGGGGGGGTGGGGGGGAAAGCTCCTCAGGCTGATTAATAATTCGATGTGGAGAGAGATGTTAAAAAAAATAAAGCTGTGAACCCACTCCAGTGGTCATTCCAGCCGGCATGAACTTCTGTTAAATCAACAAGCCTTTAAGAGGCTCCGGCGGTGAGCATCTGCAACAATGCAACACCGGAACAAAGCAACTCTTGGGACCGCCGAGCGGCCGCACGATTTCAGAAGGGGAATCTCGTTTCCTTCCCGGGACCTCGGCGGTGCGCGGAGTGATAATGCTCTGACTGCTGTCAATCACCACCACGGGAGTGAGGGGAAAGAACTGCAGAGCTGCAGACCGCCTCAGGGGAACAGCGATGTCGGCGGCCACGTAAGGGTTGAAAATCCACGGCCACATTTTTTACTTGAAACACCCTAAGGACAAGAAAACTAACGTGGGATCGTTCCATAGACTAAATGAACATTTTTGGCCAAGTAAAAGCAGGCTGGGAAAACGTGAGGGTGGATACAGACATTGTGGAGTCTGGCTCACAAGCAAGACACAGACACTGGCCAATGGGGGAAAAAGTGCATTTTGGCAGGCCAATCAGGGGTCGCGTCGGGCCTGAAGCAGGAAAATCTTCAACTAATAAGGACTCCCCGGCCCAGTTTGAAAATGATTTCTCCCCCCTCCAGATCAAACTATGAATGTGGGCCATCATCGACCTAATTAATATGGACAATGGACAATGGCCCTGGGATCATTGCAGGAATGGCCCACTGACTCCCCGGACTATAACAAAGGACATACAGACTTTCAGGCACCAATGTGCCCCGTAACAATACCCTTGTCCTGACACCTGCGTGTACCTGTGACATCTTCTGATTAAATAGTCAAAGCTATCTCCCCGCCCAAACTTACATAATGGACCACTCACTGGGTTTGAGCGCGAAAAAGCCAGAACTAAACTGAATACAAATATAGGACACAGAACCAGCAGAAAGTGGGCAGAGTTCACAGGGGAGGAAAGGTGTGGAGAGAAAAACTTGCAGAAAGGTGGAGAAAAACAGTTGTGTGAAAAGACTTGCAGAAGTGGGTGGAGAAGAAGTGGGAGAACAGAGGTTGGAAAAAGTGTGTGGAGAAAAGGCTGCTGGCTGCTGGAGGGGGAATACAGCTGGAGCAGTAGGGAAAACAGTTTGGGGTCAGTTCTTGAAAGGGCTGCTGGCTGCTGGAGGGAAAGGAGCTGAGAGAGTTTTGCAAACTTTGATTTTGGTTGAGACTAAAAACCCACGAGCTAACTTCCTGGTTAGTAAGAGGCAGCAGGTGCTGCTGTTAGCCCTGAACACACTGGACAGGATGAGAATAGCCGAAGCATCAGGCTGGGGCACGCAGAGCTGTGCAGACCTGGACACCTGGTTCAATAACCTGGATTCACAGCTGTAGTCTGACGATAACCGAGAGGCAGATAGAAGAAACCGACGCAACATCGAGGAGGAAAACTGAACAACAACGTAAAACCCAACCCCAGAGGGACCCCGAGCTGAAATAAGTGTCCCCAGAACCCTGGAGTTGATAGGATTGTGAGTACAGCCCAAACCCCCTCACAGACTCAATTTAGGATAGGAATTGGTAGGAAGGGTGGGAGTGGGAGGTGTGGTTGTGTATGAGTGGGATGTTTTAACCTCTTATTTTCCCCTTCCCTGTTGCGAGATTTTTCGGGTTGTTGAATGAGATTTTGCCATTACTGCTATTTTATGACCTCTTCCTATGCCCTCTATCTTTGTGTTTGCTATTCTAAATAAAGAACATTAGCCATTTTGTACTCTTATCCATTGTGTCTGGTGCCTCATTACTCACCCATCCTCATAAATTGCACGTACAGAACCCAAGGGGAGTGTGGATTCGAACCCACACCCCAAGCTCCCCTTACAGCCATGTGATGAGAGCTTGACGGACATTGGACTCTGCAGCGTGGCCGCTGGGTTGAGGTGGTAAGGGGCATTTTTTAGAGGGACAATATCAGCTCCCATGCCTCAAGAATGGCTTTTAAACTGCCGCTTGTTTAGGTCAGCTTCTGGAAGACCAAGGTCTAACTCCCTTGTTCTGGCGACAGTATTGTAGACCCATGAAAACTGTTGATATAAGATAGCCAGGTTTGTTGTGTGTTAATGGCAGGAGTTGGTTCGTGGATATCGGTCTCCCTGAATCGAATCTCAACAAGCACGAATATAATTATATTGAGATATAAACAGAAAAAATGCTGGCAATAGTCAGCAGGTCATGCAGCATCTGTGGAAAGAGAAACAGAATTAACGAGGCTGGATTTTCATAGGGAAGGCAGATTGGGCGCGATGCGGGGGGGGCGGGTGGCAGGGGCTCCGATGTGGGCAAGAGACCCGGGAGGCCAGGTTAACCACAGGCCCTGCCAACTTTAACAGCTGGGCCCGATTGGCATCTGGAGCCTCTGTTTTCCATCCACAGCAACAAGATAGAGAGGTCGGCTGACTGTGGGTGGGTAGGCCTGTGGCACTAGGCCGCACAGAGGAGGGAGGGAGGAAGGGATGGGGTGGGGGCTGGTGCTAGCCTCCGGAGGAACGGGGAGGAGGGGGGTGGGGGTGGAGTTGGGGGAGGGAGCAAGAGATTGGTGCCGTCGAGGGACCGGGTTGGGGGGCAGTGGGGGTGTGGGGGTGTGGGGTGAGGCAAGAGGAGATCGGAGATGGCCACTGGAGGATCGGGCCGGCCTCAGGATCATCGGGGGGGAGTGGGGTACAGGCAGATGATTGGAGGCCTCGTGAGGTGGTCTCTGTGTTACTTGAAAGCCTGGGATGGACAGCTGTGCTAATTTATTTCCTCCTTTATTTCTTCTTTTAATTTTAATTTGCTCATACTAGACGAGAAAAGGGACGCAAGCCTAGAAATTGCATTGCTCAGCGGGTGTTTTATGGGCGGAAAACAGGCACTGAAGGGTCTAATGCTGGGGTCTTGTGCCCAAAATTGGCTGGTGGCATGGCCACCGCTATATTGGACCATGCTGCTTTCAGGCGTCCCTGGCCTGAAAACAGTGCTGGCCCAATTCTAGTATAGCAGAAGGGTCCTGCACCTGTTGCAGGACCCTAATGCCATATTGGACATAAAACCCTTTGGAGCTCAGAGGGACCATTGGAGGCTGTGGCAAAAACACAAAGGCAAATATTAAAACCCGCCTGAATGTGGAGCCAGGAGTGCTCCTCTGGTTCCACAATAAAACTGCACTGACTCCTGCCCTCCTCCCCCCACCCCCCAATGTATTTACCGTAGGTCCTCAGCCAACATCCCATCTGATTTATCTCCTCCCCATAAATGGCGAGCTGCCTATTGGGGCCCGACTAGAATTTCCAGGCTAATAGCTGCTGGGACAGAGCATGGGAGCAGGAGAAGAAGCAATTGAGAGGGGACTTTTATTGATTGGATTCTGTATGCATTCTATCAGCCAGATTTTCCCCTGCAATGGCTCTCATTAGCTCTGGCACCAACTCAGATACAGAGAGTTCCAAGGCGCTTTACAAAGAAAGAAGAACAATAAAAGAGATAAAGGAATGAGCACAAAGCCAAGGTGGAAGACTAAGGAGAATTGATCAAAAGCTTGGTGTTGTGTATGTAAATAACTGACAAACTGAGCCAGGAAAAATGTAACTTAACTTAACTGTGCTTTATACTGGTGTCCTAAACCAGCATGGACCAGTTTGATTACAGCAACTGTGAATAGCTCCCGCAGGGTCCTAATGCCCGTCTAGTGTCCAGTAACAAATAAATAGAGTACGAACACAACACTTGGTGGAAAAGATAGGCTTTGAAGAGCTTTTTAAAAGGTGACGAAAGAAGCAGCGAGGAGGAAGGGGTTTAGGGAAGAGGTTTGAGAGAATGGGAATAAAGTGGTTGAAGGCTTGTCCAATAATGGTGGCATGAAGGGATGGGGTATCACAGAAAAGAATAAAGAATAAGCTTGCATTTATATAGCACCTTTCACAGCTTCAGGACACTCTAAAGCACGTTGCAGGCAATGATGTACTTTGAAGAACAGTCACTGTTAGAATGTATGAAATTTGCTCACAGCAAGGTACCACAAACAGCAATGAGATAAATGACCAGTTAACCCATTTCAGTGATGTTGGTTGAGGGATAAATATTGGCCAGGAATCCTGGAGAACCTCTCTGCTCTGCTTAGAATAGTGGCATGGGATATTTACGTCCACCTGAGAGGGCATTCTGTTCAACTTCTCATTGAAAAACTGCACTGCTGACAGTCTCGCACTCCTCAAAGAAGTGTCAGTCTAGGTTATGTACTCAAGTCCTGGAGAGGGGCTTCAACCTTTGACCTTCTGACAGAGGTGAGACTGCTACCATTGAACCAAGGCTGGTATTTTGTTTGACAGAAGGGGAAGGTTGGATGACTCAGGAGGGGTTATAAGGCTAGACGAGGTGGCAGAGATGGGTTAGGCAAAGCATGGACAAGGATGTTAAATACATTGACGAACAGGGAACTAATGTAGATCTGTGAGGTGAGAGGCGGGCGGGGTGGGGGCGGGGAGGAGAGTAGGGATGATGGGCAAGAGGCACTTACTATGAGACTGGATATAGTTGTCTCTGTTTTCATCATAGCTGCTTGCAAACGGCTTCCAAATCTGATTCCAAAGTGAAATAGAGACCAGCCTGTAGTATCAATTTGGTGCAGTGCCTATTGCTAAATGCAAAGCTCCTATGTGGGTCTGCACTTAGTCACTCTAAATATACAGTGTTGACAATGGCATGGGCCTAAGCTCAGCTGGACCCCATACATCTAAATTTATGCATCACTCACATCGACAGACATCAGTTAACGTTATGATTAATTTCAGAAATTTTTAAACAAAAGACAATATTTTCAGTGTTACATTTCACAATTATCCCAGCAGTTTAAATTCCAGCCATATAAGTATCAAGAGTTCAAGAGGTATTTCACAAAGTGGATCATTACTACCTCTGGAATGTGAAATAGTTGCTGTACAGTTTACTAATAGATTGCCAGTTACAACTGACCTGGATAATCCCTCAAAATCTAATTGAGATTCTTTACAATAAATCAAATCAGAAACTCGTGAAAGCTTCCAATGTGATGTCGAAAGGCACTAAATCAGGGCTTGAAAATTCCACTCTCCAAGGCAGAGGTTACTTTACACCTTCATGGAGCTGAAAACAGAAGAAACTTAACAACTTGCAAGCAACGTCAGTTTGTTCATCCTGAGGATTGCCAAATCTGGTTGGAGGCATTCCTGGAAGTTTGATCACATGACGTTGTGATCACAAAATGTCAAATCATGTGACATCTGTAAAGGTCATTACATTTACCTTATAAAGGTTGGGTCCACTGTAGTTGCGCATCTTTGCTTGTGGTTTCGCGCCAGTAGCTGTTGAATTCAGATTCTGTGTGAAGGTGACAACTCTGAACTGGGAGCCTCAGCCAGAGCCAATCTGTGAAGGGTCAGAGCCAATCTATGTAGGGTCAGAGCCAATCTGTACTCAGGGCTTCACGGCCTGCAAAATTATCGGCGTCATGCCCGCTTTACAGATGCAAAGCAGCTGCTCAAGCATCCAATATGGTCGATGGCGCGCTGGTCGTGCACTGCCTGCCATCTTAAATCGGGCTCCTCCGTGGGTGTCCAGGGTTCATGCCAGAAGTATTCAAAACGTTAATTAGAATATTAAAATAAGGGTTTGATGCTGGCTGTAGGATACCTTTTGGATGAGACATTAAAGCGAGGCCCCGTCTGCTCTCTCAGGTGGATGTAAAAGATCCCATGGCACTATTTCAAAGAAGAGCAGGGGAGTTATCCCTGGTCTCCTGGCCAATATTTATCCCTCAATCAACATAACAAAAACAGATTATCTGGTCATTATCACATTGCTGTTTGTGGGAGCTTGCTGTGCACAAATTGGCTGCTGCATTTTCCACATTATAACAGTGATTCCATCCAAAAGTACTTCATTAGCTGTAAAGCACTTTGAGAAGTCCGGTGGTCATGAAAGGTGCTATAGAAATCCAAGTCTTTCTTTCTTTTGTGAAATTGGGCTCCCCCAGTGCCTGACTCACCATGTGATGGCTTCACTCACCAACACCCGGCACTCACAGGCAGCAAGGGCCCGACAGGAATGCTCAGCCACTCCATAAAATCTAGTTGCTTGCTTATGCCTTTTAGGCTGCTGGTTAACTTTTGGGTTTACTATCGGACAATTTTCCTCCCTTCGACAACTGATTTCTATTTTCTAAGAAAACGTTTTTGCTGGCTCTGCACTGTTTTTAGTTGCTTTCAAAACACTTTTGCTGCACTTCTACGTTAACCTCACTGAGGAGCAATTTGTGAGCTGCCTTTACTTCACAAAACAGGCTGTCACTGTTATCTGCTGCACCCTCAACTCAAGCCTCACACCAGGGCATGGACAGCACAGCCTGTGACTGTCAAGGTCTCTATGGTCTTTCGTGCCATGGGCTCCTTCCAGGTTGCAGTAGGTGACATCAGTGACATCTCCCACCTCGTAGCCCACCTTTGTATCAAGGGGGTCAGCAAGGCCCTCCACACCAGGAGAAACACCTACGTCTCTTTCCCCATGGACAGAACAAAGCAGGAGAGCACTAGACTTCACCCGCATTGCAAGCTTCCCCAAAGTTCAAGGTGTCATATACTGTGCCCACATTGCCTTGCATGCTTCCCATCAGCATCCTGGTATCTTTGTCAATGGAAAAGGATTCCACTCCCTCAGCATCCAGTCAGTTTGCGATCACAGGCAGTCCATTATTCAGGTCTGTGCCCGGTTTATATTCAGTAGTTATGAATGTTCCATCCTGCACCAATTTGCCATGCTGCCTTTATTCCAATCCGGCTGCCAAGTTACAGTCGAGTTACTGGATGTCAAGAGTTATCCCCTTCAGGCTTGGCTCATGACACCTTTCAAGAATCCGAGCACAGCTGCAGAGCCAGCCTTCCACAAGGGCCATGTTGCCACCATAAGCGTCATCGAGCAGACAATCGGCATGCTCAAGCAATGCTTCTGTTGCCTGGACTGTTTGTGGGGAGCTTTGCAGCACAGCCCTAAGTGGATATCCAGATTTGTGATCACCTGTTACATGCTTAATAAATTTGCCATCATGAAGGACCCGCCCTTATGACCACCTGGGCAGCAAGAAATGGAGCAGGAGGGGGAATATCCAATTGTCGTGGTCCATGTAGGTACCAACAACATAGGTACCAACGACATAGGTAGGACAAATAAAGAGGTTCTGCTGAGGGTGTATGAGGAGCTAAGGGCCAAATTATAAAGCAGAACCACAAAGGTAATAATCTCTGGATTACTACCTTAGCCATAAGCAAATTTGCGTAGGGTAAATAAGATCAGAGAGTTAAACACGTGGCTCAAATTCTGGTGTGGGAGAAATGGGTTTTGGCTCATGGGGCACTGGTGTAAGAGGGAGCTGTTCCGATGGGACGGACTTCAATTAGACTGTGCTGGGACTAATGTCCTGGCGAATCAAATAACTAGGGCTGTAGATGGGGCTTTAAACTAATTAGTGGGGGGGGGGGGGGCGTGGGGGGAGGGTTCAGGTGAGCGGGAATTAAAAAAGTCAAAGAGCAAGGAGAAGGCAATAGAGCGGGATAGCACTGGGCAAAATGATAACCAGAGCATGACAGGAAGGGACAGAATGTATAAACATAAGAGTGTATCAAAAAGTGGGGTCAAAGTAGGGAGAAATAGTAAAAAAACAAAATTAAAAGCTCTTTATCTGAATGTACGCAGCATTCATAACAAAAGAGATGAGTTGTTGGCACAAATAGATATAAATGGGTATGATCTGATAGCCATTACCGAGACATGGTTGCAAGGTGACCAAGGCTGGGAACTACACATTCAGGGGTATTTGACAATGTGGAAAGATAGTCAGAAAGGAAAAGGAGGTGGGGTAGCTCTGTTAATAAAGGATGAGATCAATGCAGTAGTGAGAAATGATATTGGCTCAGAAGATCAAGATGTAGAATCAGTTTGAATAGAGATGAGGAATAATAAGGGGGAAAAGTCGCTGGTGGGCGTAGTCTGTAAGTCCATTAACCCTGTTGGACTGAGTATAAATCAAGAAATAATAGAGGCTTGTAAAAAAAAGGAACAGCAATGATCATGGGGGATTTTAATCTTCATATTAATGGGACAAATCAAATTGGCCAAGATAGCTTCGAGGAAGAGTTCATTGAGTGTATCCGGGATAGGTTCCTTGTACAGTACGTTGCAGAACTAACCAGGGAGCAGGCTATCTTAGATCTGGTACTGTGTAATGAGACAGGATTAATAAATGATCTCCTGTAAAGGATCCTCCAGGAAAGAGTGATCATAGCATGGTTAAATTTCAAAGTCCGTTGGAGGGTGAAAAGTTGGATCTCAAGCCAGTGTCCTAAGCTTAAATAAAGGAGACTACAATGGTATGAAGGCAGAGTTGGCTAAAGTGGACTGGGAAAATAGATTAAAGTATGGGATGGTTGATGAGCAGTGGCAGACATTTAAGGAGATATTTCATAGCTCTCAACAAAAATATATCCCAATGAGAAGGAAAGAATTTAAGAGAAGGGATAACCATCTGTGGCTACCTAAGGAAATAAAGGATGGTATCAAATTGAAATCAATGGCATACAAAGTGGCCAAGATTAGTGGGAGGCCAGAGGATTGGGAAACTTTTTAAAAACCAGCAAAGAACGACTTAAAAAATAATAGAGGGAAGATAGATTGTGAAAGTAAACTAGCAAGAAATATAAAATTAGATAGTAAGAGTTTCTACAGGTATATAAAAAGGAAGAAAATGGCTAAAGTAAATGTTGGTCACTCAGAGTATGAGACTGGGGAAGTAATAATGGGGAACAGGGAAATGGCAGAGACTTTAAACAAATATTTTGTATTGGTCATCACGGTAGAAGACACTAAAAATATCTCAATAATGGATAATCAAGGGGCTATTGGGAGGGATGAACTTAAATCAATCACTATCACTAAAGAGGGAAGTACTCAGTAAAATAATAGGACTAAAGGTGGACAAGTCCCCTGGACCTGATGGCTAATATCCTAGGGTCTGCAGAGATAGCAGATGCACTGGTTGTAATCTACTATAATTCCCTGGATTCTGGGGAGATCCCAATGGATTGGAAAACTGCAAATGTAACTGCCCTATTTAAAAAAGGAGGCAGACAGAAAGCAGGAAACTGTAGACCAGTTACCCTAATATCTGTTATAGGAAAAATACTGGAGTCCATTATTAAGGAAGCAGCAGCAGGACATTTGGAAATGCATAATTCAGTCAAACAGAGTCAGCATGCTTTTATGAAAGTGAAATCATATTTGACAAATTTGCTGAGTTCTTTGAGGATGTAATGAGCAGGGTGGATAAGGGGGAACCAGTGGATGTGGTGTATTTGGATTTCCATAAGGCATTCGATAAGGTGCCACATAAAAGGTTACTGCACAAGATAAAAGTTCACGGGGTTGGATGTAATATATTAGCGTGGATGGAGGATTGGCTAACTAACAGAAAACAGAGAGTCGGGATAAATGGGTCATTTTCTGATTGGCAAGCCGTAATTAGTAGGGTGCAACAGGGATCGATGCTGGGGCCTCACCTATTTACAATCTATATTAATGACTTGGATGAAGGGATTGAGTGTAATGTAGCCAAGTTTGCTGATGATACAAAAATGTGTGGGAAAGCAAATTGTGAGGAGGACACAACAAATCTGCAAAGGGATATAGACACACTTAGTGAGTGGGAAAATATTTGGCAGATGGAGTACAATGTGGGAAAGTGTGAGGTTATCCACTTTGGCAGAAAAAAAAATTATTTAAATGGAGAAAAATTACAAAATGCTGCAGTACAGAGGGAGCTGGGGTCCTTGTGCATGAAACACAAAAGGTTAGTATGCAGGTACAGCAAGTAATCAGGAAGACAAATGGAATGTTGACCTTTATTGCAAGGGGAAGGAGTCCCACTAAGAGCGGACACTCTGATCGCCCATGGAGCCAAGGCCACTCTCATGGAATGGCGTCTGAGCACTTCCATGGCTCTGCAAGAGAACAGAGTGCAGGAGTGATGTGACGCACTGGAAACTCCTTTCAACACTGGTCCCAGAACAAAGATGGCAGCCATCTGACCTTCCATGGCAGTGGTGTGAGCTGCCATGGAAGCTGTCAGAGCTATCAGCAGAGGTCCCATCATGCTGGACACCACTGTCATGCTCGGCAAGTTGACTGCTTGGTCCATGTTGGACAGAATGGTCACCATGCTCTGTGCGAAGCCCAAACACAAGTTGGAGCTGGATTCCTCCATGCTCTAAGCCACTGTGTGTAAGCTTGCTGGCAGACTGCCCGGTGCACCTAGCCTTTCTCGGTGTATGCGCATCAAGCTTCTTCAGTAGCCTGTCCCCTTAAAGTCAGCATCTGAGTCTTCTGCAGCAGCGATGGTATGCAACCTCACCCTCCGATGAGCTGGCACTTGTGCTGTCCTATCTCCCTGTCCATTTGTACTCACTGATTCACCATGTGAAGACCCTCTAACCTAGGCTCTGCAGTGCATGTGCTTCCAATCTCGCAAATGGTGCTTTCAAGGGTCACATCGAGTGATGGCGAATCTTTAGAAAGGCTGGCCTCCTCTTCCTGAAGTGTTAGAGGAATCGCCACATTTTCAGCACCTGAAATGAAAGAAAAGGACAAGGGATGAAGGGTGAGTAGAGAGAGATAAATGTCTGCAGTTTGTCACACAGAGTGCGTAGGGCAAGATAGAAGGGAATAAGCAGGTAAGGTGAGAGAAACCCTGTGTGACGTTTCCTCCAACGTTGCCACTCACAGCGGCTACGATCTGCCCGGATCGTGATGACCGGCACGTCTTCTTCCAGGCGGGGAGAGGGTGTGCACGCAGGCTTGGTTCTCCAGTGCCAGCCTCCTGGCTCGTGCCTGACCTGCCGTGTATAGGATGTGAGATGAGGGGAAGTGAGAGTTGCAATAGTGGTGAATGGTGAGTGTGTGAGTGTGAGGAGAAGGAGGTGTAGTGAGGTGGATTGCAGTGAGAGGGAGCAGAGGGTTGCAAGTAGTGAGGCTGGAGATAGTAGAGGTTTGAGCAGAGGGTAAGAGAGTGTATTGTTTGCAGCTCCACACTGTGGATGTGGACGTATTGTGTTACTGCAACTAAAGGGAATAAACAGTCAGCTTACAAAAACCAGGAAGTTCCGGAGACTTCTGAAGCTGCATCCATTTTAGGAAGTGCTGTGCTTTGTGAATATATCACATTTGGCGACGAAATGGGATTTTTCGGATGATTTAAAGCTGAAAATTATGTGGTAAAGGATTCAGCCAACCGACAGAGAGACTTTGGAAGCTTCTCTGTCTTTGGAAAAAGCTACAAAATCCAAGGTTCAAAAAAAAGAGCATACTAGTTACTGCAGAGTTTGAAATGGCGGCACCCGTAGGTGTAATGGGACATTTAGGTGAATATAAAAGCGACCAGGAAATGTATGTGGATCAGCTAGAAATGTATTTCACTGAAAATAATATAATCAAAGTTCCAGAGAATGCAGATCAGAATCGGGATGTGTTGGAACGTAAGAGAGCGATTTTCTTATCTGAAGCGGGTCCGGAATTGTATGAAATGCTGATAAATCTGCTTGTGCCTGATGAGCCAAAGGACACAATGCTTAAAGAGATTTTAATGAAGCTGGAGCAGCACTACAACCCGGTACCATTAGAAATCGCTGAAAGCTATTGTTTCGGTATATTAAATCAAAAGACTGATGAGTGTATCAGTGATTACATTGTAGCATTAAAAAAGCTATCTATTCACTGTAATTTCGGAAACTTTCAAAACCGAGCATTGTGGGACCATTTTGTTTGTGGGATAAAAAATGATGTGATCAGAAGAAAGTTATTGATGACGGATGATTGACTTTTGAGATTGCTTGTTAGACAGCGAGGTCGATGGGCATGGCCGATCAACATTCCCAAGAATTTCATAATAATTACTGTCGTCAGTCAACTGAGGTGAATCGCCTGCAGGTTCAAAGTAAAAGGCGGTGGGGGCCAAAAGTCTGAGAAACTGGAAATTCTAACAGAGCACCAAAGTCGTGCTATCAGTGCCTGGGACAACACATTGCTCAAAGTTGTCCATATGTGAAGGCAGAGTGTTTCTTCTGCAGAAAGACTGGGCATCTTGCGAAGGCATGCTGACTAAAGGGTATATCAGCTTTCAAAGCTATGAGTAGAAATCCTCAGAGACTACATAGCATGGAAGAACAACAACAGGACGAGGAGATGTTAGAGTTACATATCATCAGGAGCACGAGGTTAATGGACAGTGATTCGAAAAGTATCAAAATCCACATAGATATTGCGCGATTCAAGATCCCAATGGAAATCAACACTGGTGCATCCGTGAGTGTAGTACCGGAGTTGCTATACCTCGAAAATTGCGTGATTTCACACTGGAGAAATCCAAGCTGGAGCTGCGGGCTACTCGGGAGAGAAAATTCCTGTGGTAGGTCGTATCACCATACCGGTGAAATATAAGGATCAATTTCAGAACTTGCCTCTAATAATAGTGAAAGGAGACAAGCCTGCCTTACTAGGAAGAAGTTGGTTGAGATCACTGAAGCTGGATTGGAATGAGATTTTCCATGTTGAAACGAGATTTGCATCAACGAATGATGTTATCAAGAGTTATCCGAAGGTGTTCGGCGAAACGGGAAGTCCGATCCAAGGCTTCAAGGCGAGTGGCAGGGTACAGAAGGATGCTAGATCGGTTTACTACAAGCCACGTTCCGTACCATATGCACTCAAGGAAAAAGTTGAGCAAGAACTCAAAAGACGAAAGACTGAAAACATTATTTCTAAGATAGATCGATATAATTGGGCTACACCATTGTTGTTGTACTCAAGTCCGATTGTAAGGTAAGATTGTGTGGTGATTATAAAGTAACCGTAAACCAGGTTCTAAAGGGTAATGTCCCCAATAATTGCCGAATATAGAAGATTTGTTCACAACAATGACAGATGATCAGATTTTCTCAAAATTGGATCTTACGAATGCCTACTTACAGCTTGAACTAGATGAGAAGTCCAAATCATGTTGGACTATAAATATTCATCTCGGCATATAGCAATTTAATAGGTTACCGTTTGGAGTGTCTTCCACCCCTGCCATGTTCCACGCGGTGATGAACCAGATTTTGCAAGGTATTGAAGGTTATTATGGATGACATATTAATTTCAGCACCAAATAGGCAAATTCACAATAACATATTGAATGAAGTCCTCAAACGGCTAGAGAAGCACAGAGTACGAGTGTCTGCTCATAAGTGTGAGTTACTTCAAATCTCAGTGGAGTATTTAGGGTACCGAGTGGACAAAGATGGTTTACATCCAATAATGGGAAAATTGGATACAATTAGAAATGCACCCACTCCCAGGAAGGTCACTGAACTTCGATCATTTTGGGGTCTTTTGATCTATTATGGGAAGTTCCTACCAAATTTGGCTACAGTATTACATCCACTGAATGAACTATTGAAAAAACAGGTCCATTGGAAGTGGTCAAAAGAATGCGATACAGCATTCAAGGAGCATAAAAGCAAATTGGTAGAGAGCACCATGTTAGTTCACTATGATATATCTAAGGAGATTAAGCTAGCATGTGATGCCTCTCCGTACGGAGTTGGGGCAGTAATCTCTCATGTATTAAGTAGTGGGGAGGAGAGACCAATTGATTTTGCTTCACACACTTTCAGTGCCAGTGAGAGTAATTATGCGCAAATCGAAAGGGAAGCTTTGGCATTAATCTTTTGGGTCAAGAAGTTTCACAAATACTTGTATGGTTGTAAGTTTATCATCGTTACAGACCATAAGCCCATAACAGCAATCCTCCATCCAAAGTCCCCAGTTCCAACATTAGCTGCAGCCCGAATGCAGATTTGGGCTTTGACTTTGTCAGCATATATATATATGATATTGAATAAAGATGATCAGCTGATCACAGTAATGCTGATGCTATGTCTAGATTGCCTTTCTGATCACAAGTTACACCCAATAGGGAAGAAGTGTTCTATTTTTTATACATTGATGAACTGCCAGTCACAGCTGAAGAGATTGGTAGAGCAACCAAACGTGACCCAGTTATGTCAAAGTGTATGATTATATTGCAAATGGATGGCCAAACTATGTAATAGACAAAGATATTCATCCATTCTTCATTCGTAGGAATGAATTACCAGTCAATAAAGATTGTCTCATGTGGGGTGCAAGAGTGGTTATACCAAATAAATTCAAGTCCAACTTATTAGGAGACCTCCGTGACTAGTACCTGGGAATGTGCTTGACCAAGCGTTTTGCACGTAGTTATTTATGGTGGCCAGGTCTTGATAAATATATAGAGTACATCATGAGTCAGTGTACGACATGTCAATCGGTAAGCAAACAACCGCCATCAGTACCATTACAGGCATGGAAATGGCCTCCCAGGGTGTGGCAAAGGCTACATATCGATTTTACTGAGCTGGAAGGACAACAATTGTTCATTATGATTGATAGTGGGTCGAGGTGTTTCCAATGTGGAAAATAACAACAAGTAAAACATTAGACATTTTATGAAGTTTATTTTCTTCCTTTAGCCTCCCTGAAGAAATTGTTTCGGATAATGGACCACAATTTTGTTCAGAAGAATTTGCACAGTTCACAAGCAAAAATGGGGTGAAACATACCAAGGTTCCAGCTTACCACCCTGCTTTGAATGGTGCAGTAGAGCGCACTGTACAAATTGTAAAACGTGCCCTCATAAAACAAATGTAAGATCTAAATCCAAAGAAACGACAGTTGTCATTGGATCATAAATTGGCTAATTTTCTTTACATATTGTAATACTCCTCATACAACTACTGGTAGAACACCAGCAGAGTTCTTTCTCAAATGACAGCCACAAACCAGATTCTCGTTGTTAAAACCAAATTTGGCACAGTCCATAGAAGAGACACAATTAAGACAGAAAGAGAATCATGATAGAGGTAGAGTAAAAGAGAGAAGTGTGAAATTAAATCAGAAGGTGACAGTTAATTTCCATCACCATGAATGGGTAAAGTGGTTACTAGGAAGAGTAGTGAAGATATGTGGTCCTCGCACATATTTGGTCAAGATGTTTGATAATGGACAGGTTAGGTTTGTTCACATTGATCATATTTTACCTACAGACATGGAAGGAGTTGAAGGTGGGAATGATTCAATTATTTCTGATTCATCAGACAGTTTTGATATACCAGTAGCAAATCCTACATCCAGTGTACTGGAAACAAATCCAAGAGAAAATCAGAATGTAAGTCTGAGTCCGAGTCAGGAAAACAAACAGTCTGAAGTTATAGTGAGTTCAAATGAAAATCAAGGAAATTCTGTGGAGGAAAACATTCCTCAGGATGAGGCTCGAATGAGTTTAGATTCAACACTATGTTTAGAAGGTTCTGTTCGAGAGCGAAGGTATCCTCTTCAAAACAGAAAACAAGTGGTTCAGCTAAATTTGTAAATATGGCAAAATAAGTTCATATCCTTTGTTATGTATAAACTTGCAAGTTATGTATGATTTGTTATAATAACTTCTTCATTAAGGAAGGAGAAGTGTAATGTCTGTAGCTCCACACTGTGGATGTGGATGTATTGTGTTACTGCAACTAAAGGTACTAAGCAGTCAGCTTACAAGAACCAGGAAGTTCCAGAGACTTCTGTAGCTGCATCCATTTTAGGAAGACCTGTGTGTGCTGTGCTCTGTGAAAATATCAGAGAGAGCAGTATTATTACATTGACAACTCTATTGAGGTCACTTAACTTCTTTCGGCTTTGTAGCCATGACCTGGGATCTAAACTCCTGTCATTGACATCCTCAGTGACTTCTTTCCATTGGCTGCATTGCTGGGGGGGTCTTCTGTCTCCTGGGGAGGAGCAGGATCTCCCTTCTCCTATCATCGCCTGGGCCCTCTAACTCCCACTGATCCATCACCCCTGTGCTCGCTGGCCTACAATGGCTCCCGGTTATGCAACGCCTCAATTTTAAAATTGTCATTCTTGTTTTCCAATCCCTCCTCTTATCTATCTCTGTTATCTCCCCCAGCCCTACAACCTCGCACCCCACCCTCCGCCCCCTCCACACAACCCCAATCCACCAATCCCTTCGGTGGTAGTGGCGAAGCTTTTGGAAACAATATTCAGGGTCAAAATTAACAGTCACTTGGTCAACTGTGGATTAATTAAGGAAAGCCAGCACGGATTTGTTAAAGGCAAATTGTGTTTAACCAACTTGATCGACTTTTTTGATGAGGTAACAGAGAGGGTCGAAGACGGCAATGCGATTGACATGATGTACATTGATTTCCAACAGGTGTTCGACAAAGTGCCATGTAATAGGCTTGCCAGCAAAGTTGAAGCCCTGGGACTAAAAGGGACAGTGGCAGCAGATAAGAAATTGACTAAGTGACAGGAAACCGAGAGTAGCGGTGAACAGTTGTTATTCAGACTGGAAGAAGGTATACAATGTTGTTCCCCAGGGGTTGGTACTGGGACCACTGCTTTTCTTGATATATATTCATGACCTGGATGTGGATATACAGGGCATAATTTCAAAATTTGCAGATGGCACAAAACTTGGAAGTATAGTGAACAGTGAGGAGGATAGTGATAGACTTCAGGATGACATTGACAAGCTGGTGGAATGGGCAGACACATGGCAGATGAAATTTAATGCAGAAAAGTGCAAAATGATACATTTTGGTGGAAAGAATGGGGAGAGGAAATATAAACTAAAGGGTACAATCCTAAAGGGTGTGCATCAACAGAGAGACCTGGGGGGTATATGTGCACAAATCATTGAAGGTGGCAGGGTAGTTTGAGAAAGCGATTAAAAAGCTTACAGTATCCTGGGCTTCATGAATAGAGGTATAGGGCTAGAACCTCCACTTTTGTGGGTATCACCCAAAAATGGGCGATATTTCCATTACTGGCTTCTCGCCCATTCTCAAACCATCTAATCTCTACCTTTGAAAATGGGCGTTACCGCGAGCGAAATAAAATGGGCGGTTGCGTTAAATTTTTTTGACCTTTTGCCGTAAAGTGTGGCCGTTCTTAGCAACGGCATAGTAACACTCAATTCCCGCAATTCTGGAGGTCAAGGGTCACCATGACATGTGCAGAAGAGGAGAGAGAGAGAAAGAGGGAGCTCAGAGGGACTGAAGGCATGGCTGGGCATGGTATGGCTGCTTTGGGAGGAAGGTGGGAGACTTTAGAGCTTCACAGCAAGTAGGCAAATAAAAAGTAGGTGTTACCAGTCACATATTTGACCAAATTTGCCCTATAATGGAGAGAGAGGAGGAGGCATCACAGCACGCTGTGGAGACTGACGCTGGAAAGAGCAGTGAGCTGGGAGAAGAGCACATTGGAGGCCGCAAGAGAGCCAGGATGATCTCGGACGAGACAAATGCCTCCCTCCTGCAGGAGTTCGAATTACGCTGGGGTGATTTGACACAGGGAGGGCGTGGGAAGCCCACCCCAAAAGCATACCAGAAGATATAGACTGAGATAGCAGAGGTGGTCTCGTCGGTGACCAACGAGGTGTGTGAGGGCAACCAATGCTGCAAACGATGGAACGACTTTGTGGGATCTGCAAGAGTAAGTATTACATTGATTTACATGTACTTATGTATTTCTATAATTTGATTTGTAACAGTCATGAGTGACTATCAGCAGATGTGAGGTCTTTCACTTTTACCGGAATGTTTTACTCGAAGCCTGCAGTCACTGTGTATGTGTTTAGGTAAAGAATGAAAATGATCATAATCATCATGATTGCATCTGTCGGTTATGTGTTGTATCAGTGTCTGTGACAGTACCTAGCAATGATGTCACGCAATGATCTCATGCCATGTCATCCTGTCACCTTTTACAGAAGAAGCTTTCGATGATGAGATCCGTGCAGAGGCAAATGGGTGGGAGGGGCCACCAGCCCCCAGTGACGTCATTCTCATGGAGGAACGTGTGCTTGCATTCGTGGGGAAGCAACCCAAGACAGCCTGAAGTGATGCCACATGGGTAAAGCTTACACCATTGCATCATGTAAAGTCTATAGATACCACATCCACTTATATGCGAACAATCATATATGACAGATGATTTCTAAAATTGTCATAGAAATAATGCTGGCCTAATGAAAATCATTGCAATGCACATGTGTTGATGGTCATGAAATGTGATGTCTGTGATGATCTTGATAGCAGTGGTGCTTTTGTCATGCATATGCTGTGTGTAGCACTGGACTCACCTTGTCACCCTAGCATCTTCCTCTCCGCTAATAACCTCATTTGTGTTTTGCATCTCAGCCAGCAGCACGGCCCCAGGCAGACCACAGAGGCCAGAAGGTGGGGGCGCGGGGCAGGAGTCGGCGAACGATCCTACTACATCTGGTGCTGAGAAGCTCCGATTGTCACCCGTCAATCCGCTGGGTCTGTTCTCCACAGATGAGCGTGCGGACTTCGAAAAACCTGCCTCGCCACGCTCCAGAAGCCATTCCACCCCAAGGCCACCTAGTGGTGCTCCAGTCATTCCTGCCTCCACTCTGGAGGTACCGGCCCCAAGCACCTCGCCACAGGGCACCCTATTTGTCCCCAGGATTGCGCCGGCCACGCGGAGGCCTCATGGACTCGGCAGGTCTGTTCCACGAGCGTGATATGAGAGCGAAGAGATGGTACAGTTGTCCAGGAGGACTGTAGACATCGATGACCAGCTCATCGAAGCATTGGGGGGCATATCCCGACAGCTGGCCACCATGAAAGAGTACATTCTGTGCATTGCGGAAGCCCTGGATGCGATAGCCAGGAACACTGCTGCCACAAGCCTCCCAGTGGTCCCTGAGTGCGGCACTCCACCCCTAGGTTCCGTACCAGCACTGCAAACAACAGATGAGAGCAAGGACCAAGATCCTGCTTCTGCATCAGAGAATGTTGCCCCCTCGGCACCCCTGTTCCCGTACCTATCCAACGACCACATCTGCCCTCGACCCCCCCCAATGAGGCACCGCCTGAGGAGATCCTCGGCCAGGTGCCGTGGAGCGAGGAGGGGAAGGTTTAGAGGTGGGGAGAATAAGGGGAGGGGGAAGGAAAGTGAGGTGCATGTGCGCAGGTGATGGCTGTGTTATAGCTCCATCTGGGTGTATGCAATTTGTTGCAATGTATGGGGGCTGGGGACCATGCTCCTACCTTTGTATTCTGTGTTACTGGACATGTTGAACATGTGATTTATGTCAATGGTGGAAAAAGTGGGGTGTGAGCAGGGGTTGGGTGTTATTTGCTGTGATACTTATGATTTCAGACCAATGACGGTATTAAATTTTTGTTATTGAACATAACCTTGTTGCGCATTGTCTCAGATAGCTGGACCATTATACACTGGTGATTCCTTAACATGAAAGGATTAAATCCAAATTAACATCAATCAACATAAACCTTAACTGGCACCAAGGTAATGAGCACCATTGATGTCTGAACTGCACACACACAGCAGTGTGTTAGTATTGTCACTCACATCAGTGCTCTTTCAGGCAAATCTTTCAGATATCAGCTCCACACGCAAGAGTGGGATTTAACAAATGCCAGCCACACTGCTGGCATTTGTTCCAGTTAGTTCCACTTTTTGTGGGCGTTTTTTTGGGTGAGCGATATTGTGGGCGATGTATGTGCGAGGTGGTGAAATTGACGCTGGGTGATCTCATGGCCGCTAGTTTGGGTTAACATGCTCTTTACACCAAAAAACAGTGGGCAGGTGTTAATATTGAATCTCGGCATTAATTCCATGTGCAAAGTAATGCTGGCCGATATTGCAGCAGTTTCTTTCTTCACACACATTCACTCCAGTCTGCAGCCATAATGCACCTCCCCTTTTAGAGGTGCTGGCAGATGTTAAATGGCATCAGCAAAGCCTGATTCCTTGCTACCCTCCCCTCAAACAGATGTGTTGCCAACGAAAGCATGGCTAACGTAGGCTACACGCCTGAATCATTATAATGAAGTCCCAGCACCAATTTCACATGGTCCCAGGAACAGGTGCGTTCCTTCCCCTGGTACACTCGTTTTCAGGCGCGGTCGAATTTCAAGGTTCATGTGTCAAAACCAGTCAAACAATTCCACCCGATCCAAACCGAGGGGTCACACAAAAGGTCATCAGGCTCAATGTTTGTGGTACTTCCCACAGAGCACATCGTCCTAAAACCTACTCAGCGGCAACATTTCTAAACCACTCCCTGGGCTCAGACTCAATAAAGGAGAGTTTTCGTAGAATGGTAGAAATTACAGCATCAATGGAGGCCGGTGCCAGTGCTCTCTCCTGTAAACCCATTCCGCCACCCACAGTCTCCCCCCCCCACCTTCCCACCGAACTTTTAATATTCTTCTTTTTCTAATAATTATCCCATTCCCTTTTAAATGAAGTAGTGGTCTCTGCCTTAGCAGCCAATTGTGGTCAACCATCCCATGGCCGAATAGTCCTCAGTGCACAGAACTTTATTCTCCATTCCCCCTCAGTTCTTCCATTGAGTATCCTTGATCTCCATCCCCTTGTTCCTCAGTCGCCCAGCAGTGGAAACAATCTTTCACTATTTACCCACAGTCTGAGGCTGGGACCACGACCTGGGAGCAGGTGGCAGTCCCAGCCTGAGTGGGGACTGTAGCTCAGCGGTATCTCTCAGTTAGAAGGTTGAGAGTTCAAATCCCACTCCAGAGACTTGGATTCAAAATCTAGGCTGACACCTGACACCAGTGCTGTACTGAGGGAGTGCTGCACTGTCAGAAATGTTGTCTTTTGGATGAGACGTTAAACATTTGCTCTCTCAGGTGGATGTAAAAGATCCCATGGCACTATTTTGAAGAAGAGCAGGAGAGTTCTCTCTGGTGTCCTGGCCAATATTTATCCCTTAAGCAACATCACTAAAACATCACTAGCTGCTCATCACCACATTGCTGTTTTTGAGACCATGCTGTGGACAAATTGACTACTACATTTCCTACATTGCAACAGCGACTACACTTCAAAAGTACTTAATTTGCTGTAAAGCACTTTGGAATGTCCTGTCATGAAAGGCGCTATACAAATGCAAATCCATTCTTTAACACCAACTTGCATTTTTATTGTGCCTTTAACATAATGAAACATCAGACAAAAATTGACACTGAGTCAAAGAAGGAGACAATGGGACTGGTGGCCAAATGTTTGGTCAAAGAGGTAGGTTTTAAGCAGAATCATTATGGAGGCGAGAGTGGTGGAGAGGTGGAGCAGTTTGAGCAAGGCAATCCATTTTAAGCTAATCTTCTGAGTAGGCGGCAAGGACAACTGTCTTGAGGCCCCGGCCTCCCTCCCTTCCCGAACAAGAGACCCTCCCAAAACCCTTCCTCGCCACTTTGCCGAGAGTTGGCAACTGTCCCTTTGGCCCCAGCCGTCCCAGACTACACTCCTGCCTGCAGCTGACCAGAGGCATGCAGATGAGGCCCAAGAGTCAGAAAGGCCCGCGCCAGGTCAGGGGGAATTTGCCACCCACTCCCTCTCGCCCACCCGACTCCCGCTCCAGATTAAAATCGGGGCTTGCGGAAGTGCATCTGTTCAGTGGTGCGGCACTCCAGCCAACGACACCCGCACGTCGACAGACGTGACATTTTCACTTGAACTGCAGACTGCCCGGAACAACGGGGGATGCTTTCAGAATGTATCTGAACTCCCTGCAAAGCAGCTGGAGCAAAATCAAGCCAGCTGCGAGCGAGGTGCCGTTTGCTGTACTGAGACAGGAGCCAAGTGCTGGGGCAAACGTGTAACGACGACTCCCTCAGCTTCTTTGACGACTTAAAGACAAACGGCGTGCCATTCCAAATCACATGCAAGGTAAACATTTTGTATCTAGCTTGCGCAGAGCAATGACATTTGCGACGAGCAATCAAGTTTTCGTGAGTTCCAGAATAGTTCCATGTCTATCAGGGGAGGAGTGGGGGCTGTGACAGGAGAAAATGGTCAGCGAGCACAGCTCTACTCCTTAAGCTCACAGAGGGTTCTTATTTCCCCTAACTGGACTCTCCACCTCCATGGCAACACCAAAGCATTCAACCAGATGATTGGCCTCCAATGAATTGCAGATAAGACCAAATGGAAGTGAATTGATGTGAATTTAATGCAGAAGGAAGCGGTGGAAGGGAGGTCCACTCGGTTCATATTTGAATAAAGCAAACAAGGCAGACAAAAGGCTGACAGCTGTAAATGACATTGTCAGTACAAAAATTATCAGCAAGTTTACAATCTGTTTGCTCATGTTGAACAAACAGAATGTGTGTGGCATCCTTTGCCTCTGTGAATGGCAGAAAACACTTGCAGGCCACAGGACAGAGGCAGATATCCATTCTCTGGTGGTTCTGGCACAATTAGATAGCCATTTGACAGCCACACTAAAACTGGAAATTCTGCACAGTTTAAAAAAAATTGCAAGACCAGCACTAAAGTCAGGGGATAGATGCACTGCTGTATCTGTGGAATGAGTGTTATGTTAGCAGTGCTGGTGGAACCCGGGACAATTCATTAATGTGGCCCACATTCCATATGCCCAGACTTCGGTTCCCTAGCGAGAGCTCGAGTCAACATTCTTATTTTCTGTCCCTTATGGGGGAGAAGAATCAGGGATGCTTCTAAAGAAAGACACTTTTTTTCCCATTGTTTTGTCTGCCTTGTCACTTGATTTGCCCTGAACTTGTTAACTTTTCAATGGTTTTGTTCGTGAGAAGGAACGCAGCAGCACAGAGAGACGTGAGCTTCTCCAGACGCCGCATACAAACAAAAGGCGCAGAATCAATATTTTTTTTTTAAAAAAGCTCTTTTCCCCCCCCCCCCCCCTGCACTCTCACCACCCTTCCCCCCTCCTCGCCAAAGTGGTCCAGGTTCTGAACTTGCAGTGCACTGCTGTGCATAGTGACGCTGGCTCATCCACTTGAAGTATGGCCGTCCTATTATTGCTGTTTGTAAGGCTCAGGATTCCTTTACAGGACAAAGTTCCTGCTAATTTGCTGCAGCAAGAGAGACAGAAGCAGCAGTGCTGAAATTGGAGGCCTAATCTGCAAAGGTGTTGCATGATAAAAGCTTAGAGTCAAAATTAGACGAGCGCAGATCTATAACTTGGTTTTCCTTTCAGGCTCTTGTTTGCAAAGGCTATTCCATTAGAATCATGTCAAAAATGTACGCTTTCTGGAGCTTACTTTCAAGATTACCGTCCCGCCGGGGAAAAAAGAAATCAACCATTTAAATGCAAATGTAGCAACTTGCAAAGGCTTTGCGGCTTTCACTAAAGACCTATATCTTTAAAGGTGATGAGTTTAAAAGATACCTCATGGACTGGAGATACTGGAGCCTGTTTAATGGAAGGAGCCTCAGACACATCAGACAGCGGCAGGTGAATAAGGTCTGTTTTCGGCTGATAAAATGAAGACAATAACTGGAGAGGAGCAGTGTAATCGCCAAGCGGGCACTACAACATCAAAACACATTCATTTCCACCAAAAGTTTATCCAATTATTGCTTAACTGGCTGACAATAGCTACTCCACCGTGCGCCTTTCATTTGAATCTAAATTGCTGTTTCCCCTCCTGATACGGCAGGCAGGTCATAATTGGGTGACCATCATTAAAAGCTGTTTGATTTGGAGCCGCGCAGTGTTTGATTAAGAGGGCGAATGCAAATTTGATGAAAGAATAAGGATAAATTTACATATCAGCTTCAGCTCACACGGAGTGAGTAAACACTCTGTTTATCTCAAGTGTCATTTTATGATTTCAACAGAATATAAAACTGACCTTGGCCTAGTCAGTGCAGCCGACCTGAATGAAATATACTGTTGTCTAAACACAATTTGCTCAAGTAGAACTTGTCAACAAATCCTCTGTAGCTCGGCAAACAGCTCGAGCTGGCAGGGTTATCGGGACAAAGATGCGGCAGTGTACGCATCACCTACAATTACACAAAATACTGACACTCACAGTGACAACGATGGCTTTTTAGTTAGCATTGTTCAGGGGACGAACAATAAGCGAAAGACTTGGACAGAGCCCGTTGGGGTTTGTGAGTCAACAGTGAAGTTAAAGTTGCTGTGTTTCAATGCCCTCGTTCCTCAGACGAGGTCACCAAGTGGCTGAAATTCCTGTGTTTTTTAAAGTATAGCGAAAAAGTAGATGTGGTCAAAGAGAGAGTGACTTGCGTTTCAATAGGACCTTTCATGTCCCCAGGACACCACCAAAGCACCTTACAGGCAATGAAGTACATTTGAAGTATAGTCACTGTCGCAATGGAGGAAACACAACAGCCAATTTGCACCAAGCAGGGTCTCTCAGTACTTTGATAATGACCAGAGTATCTGTTTTTAGGACACCAGAAAGAACTCCCCTGCTCATCTTCAAAATAGTGCTGTAGGATCTTTGATGTACGCCTGAGAGGGCAAACGGAAACTTGGCTTAACGTCTCATGGGAAAGACGGCACCTCTGACAGTTTGACACTCCCTCAGTACGGCTCTGGAGTGTCAGCCTGGATTATGTGCTCAAATCTCTAGAGAGGAGCTTGAACCCACAATCTTCTGACTCAAAGGTGAGAGTGTTACCCACTGAGCCACAGCTGAGACATTGGTGAAAATGTAGTATTATATATTGCCATCTTGCTAAGTTAATTCCAGTTCAGATATGGATATGTATGACACATAAACACACTTTAATTATTGTTCATTAGGCACCTGCCAAAGAGAAATGAACATGCACTGAACTACACTGATATATTACTCTAGTCCCATCCTTCACCCTCCATAAACTTCAAAATCTCTGCTGTCAGTATCCTACCCTGCACTATTGGCTGCCAGTCCGCCAACACCTCAAATTAAAAATTCTCATCCTGGTGTTGAAATCCCATCATGGCCTCTTCCAATACAAGCCGCCCCCACCCCCAACTGAGGACTCTGCATTCTTCCCACTCCGGCCTCTTGTGCATCTCCCTCCTTTCACCTGCCATGACTTAGTCTGCTTCTGGAGATTGTAATAAGTCTGATCCTTAACTTGACCACAAAATCTAGGCTGACATTCCAGTGCAGTACAGAGGTAGTGCTGCACTGACGGAGGAGTCATCTTTCGGGTGAAATGATAAACCAAGGCCCCATCTGCCCTCTCAGGTGGACATAAGAAATCCCATGGCATTACTTCAAGAAGAGCAGGAGAGCTTTCCACTAAAACAAATTATCTGTTGTAGGGCTTTGCTGTGCGCAAATTGGCTGCTGTGCTTCCTACATTACAACAGCAACTACACTTCAAAAGTACTTATAAAAAATTCATTCACAGGGTGTGGGCGTCACTGGAAATGCCAGCCTTTATTGCCCATCCCTAATTGCCCTCAAAAAGGTGGAGGTGAGCCACCTTATACAAATGAGTGGCTCACTGGACCATTTCAGATGGCAGTTAGGAGTCAACCACATTGTTTTGGAGTCTGGAGTCACATATCGGTCAGATTTCCTTCCCTAAAGGACATTAGTGAACCAGATGGCCTTTTACGACCATCATTGTCATCATTACTGATACTAGCCTTTTATTCCAGATTTATTTAATTAATTGAATTTAAATTTCCCAGCTGCTGTGGTGGGATTTAAACTCATGTCTCTAGATCATTAGTCCAGGCCTCTGGATTACTTGTCCAGTAACATAACCTGATGCTACTGTACCCTTTACAGTAATTTGTAGTAACACACTTTTAGCCATCCAGAGGTTGTGAAAGACATTGATTAAATGCAAGTCTTTCTTTTGTTATTCCAATTAAAAATAAAAAAGGTGGAACTGCTCAGCTGGCCAATCAATACCCGAAAAATTGGGATTTTTTTGTCAGACCCTTCATCAGAATTACTGTTCCAATTAAGAAGTACTAATAATGAAACCGAAGAGGAATGTTGGTAGATACTTATCCCTCCAGTTAAAAAATGAAAAGGAAGCAGAATTCTCACATTTCATTTCAGCGTGTTGATCAGGTAGAGTCCTGCCAACAATTCCCCATGCACTGAGCTTCCAATCTCAGGCATCAGGCAGAGCTTGTGAGCACAGTCGACTGGGCCACCTCCTGTGTCGATGAAGTGATAACAATTAATTAATGCTGTAAACTAGGTTTGGGAAGAGTGTTTTATGATTAGATCTAAATTGTTTGAAGCTCTTGAGTTCCTCTTTACAGGACTTTACCTCAGATACCATGTTAAAACGCTTCACTCTGTACTCCAGCACAATTGCTTACCTCACATCAGAATAGGCAGAATTTTGAAACTAGTCACTACACTCGCTGTAATCATATTGACAAACAATTCTGCAGCTCTCTGTAACCTTGTATAGGTCAAAAAAAGTAAAAGTCATCCCTTTCTATACATGTGGAACTCTCACTCAGTAACAACCGCTCTGCACTATGTATTCCTCCATTGTCAAGGGTACCTCTCTTCCAGTCTCTGGAGATCGTGCTTCTTTGTAACTGGCCACGAGTAGGTGTGAGAGTTGCCGGCGGTGTCTTGGCTGCCTGTTTAGCCCTGCCACCCTGAAGTGGAGCAGCTGGTGTCTGGTTGGCACTCCTCGTCCAACTTTGTGAACTCACTTCATGGGGATCCATGGCCATGCCTTGAATGCTTCCTGATAATCTTTTGAGCAGTTCAGGTATCTAATATCCCCTTTACACAACAGATGTCAGTTTGGGTTGGTTTTCAGTTTACAGCTGTTCTAAATGTACCATGTAAATGTTTACTACCAAGTTGGCTCAGAATGCAGACACCCACCTCCTGATGCCAGCTTTAAACTGGCAGTGGAGCAAATTGATTCAAACCAGGCTGTTGTAAAATGGCAGATTTAAGCCAGGCTCATGTAAATGGCTTGATTTGAATCCCAATTGGTTTCTGCCATGCAGTACAAGACAGTCCCGTGTTATTTGGTGCCATCTGCTACATGTAACAGTCCAAAGAGAAGGTGCCATGTAAACATTTTGATCTAATTCAGTTACGATCTAAACTTAATTCAATCAGCTAAATAAAACAAAACCTATAAATTAGATGGCACAATGGGTGGAGCTAGAGACAACTGTAACAAAGTCAGCTGTTTTATCATTTTGACTTTGGAGGTTACTGAGCACAAGGGAACGCCAGGGGGAACTGAACATAAGGGAACACCAGGGGGAACTGAACACAAAAAAAAAGACTTGGACCAAAATCACGAGGATAGCAATGGGCAATTCCTACATTACAACAATGATTACACTCCAAAAGTACTGCATTGGCTGTAAAGCGTTTTGAGATGTCTGATGGTTGTGAAAGGTGCTATATAAATGTAAGTCCCTTTTTTCTTTCTCTCTACCTTTCTTTCTTTCATTTTTTCTCCCAAGAGCAGAGGAGTTCTCCCTGACATTCTGGACAATATTTATCCCTCAACCAACATCACTAAAAACAGATTATCTGGTCATTATCTCATAGATCTTTGTAGGAGCTTGCTGTGCGCAAATTAGCTGCAGTGTTTCCTACATTACAACGGTGAATACACTTCAAAAGTACTTCATTGTCTGTAAAGCATTTTGGGATGTCCTGAGGACATCAAAGGTACTTTATAAATGCAACTCTTTCTTTCTTCTTTCTATATGCACCAGAGGTGATTTATGAGGAATCAAATGGAGAAAGAAGAAAGGAGAATGGACAAACTACCTCTGAAATCATAAAACATTATTCATCTATGGACTCGAGATTTTCACTTTGGAGGCCCAAAAAGTAGGCATTTTGGAGTTTCAAAATGAGGGCATACCACTCTTTGATGTCAAGGATCAAACTAAACTACAATGTGACAAGGATCTCACACACACTCACTCACTATTCAATTACTGTGCAATATGGCTGCAGACCATCAGAGCTCAGAAGCATCTCCCCAAGTAAATTGGAATACACCGTATCAGATCGCTAGAGATCAAACCACTTTTCATTAAAGTGCAAAACAATGGAACCCATGTAATGTAATGCCAATTTTTCTTAACATTTTTTTAAAGAAGAGATTCTTTCCAGTAGATATTTTGGTATAAAGATCAGTTGCTATGAGGATGGAAATGCAAGAGGGCCATTGAGGATGGTGTTGGACACACTCAGCACTGGGGGAGGGAGATGTGGGCTTGGATTTTACCCTATGATGGTGTACGTACAGCATAAGTGCCCTGCAACTGGGCTTCCGTATGTGTTGCTATTTGCCCAACTGGTAAAAGCAGGCATAAGGCCTTCTTTTACCAGCATAAGGGTTAAAATAAATATTAAGTTATTTTTTAAAATATCATTGAATATTCCCTTACATTTAAATATAGTTTGGGTTATTTTTGTCCCGTTTAAAAATGTTTAAATTTATTTTTCAAAAATTAAAATTTTCTTTTAAATGTTCAAAAATGTTTTTTTTAATTAATTTTGAATCTGTGATCATTTATTTTTATTTCAGTTTTGTGAAAATGTATTTTTTATTTGATTCCTATGATGCTTATGAGGATTCCATAAGTAAATGGAGCCCCCATAAGCATCATAGTCATTGGTTGGGCTGGCCCACGTGATCCCTGGCACACTTGCAAACTGCATGCGCCCCTGGGATACATGGGCCTTTATGTAGGTGTAGGCCTGCAGGCCCAGGAGCACAAGAGTCCGAAGGTCCATAGCCATCAAGTAGGTGCGTAGTTTCCTTGCGATTCGGAGGCGTTCGCCCGCGGCAAGACTCCGACTGCAATTTCCACCCCATGAAAATTATAGTACACTGTTAATACAAAAGGGAGCGTCTGCAAGTTCATGACTGGAGCAGCCACATAGGAATTGCTATCATATATAAACTTTCAATGTTCCGAACTGATGCTAAATTTGAATTGGTAATTAAACATAAATGGTCAAATTCAAACACTTCAGATCATCAATTCAGTTTACGTTTATGTTTTTAATACAGCATAATTGGTCAGACCCACAAACACCACCATCACAGCTAAATATTGTGCATAATCTGAGTCAGCTATGAATACTGTTCAGCCTAAAGAATTTGCTGAAATAGAACCCTCTTCCTTGGTTATTACCAGAGATTGAAAAACATATATATATGGTCTTCACTAGAAGATTCCTTTGGTCACTTGGTGATCAGATGTGGGTGACAGATCAACTCCCATACACTCTTCTTGTACAATCACAGATAACCTTTCCCCATCTCACAGCAATGTTCTTTTGGATTTAATGTTAAACCGAGTCCCCGTCTATCCTCTCTGGTCGACGTAAAGGATTCCACGCCACTATTCGAAGAAGAGCAGAGTGAGTTTTCCCCAATGTCCTGGCCAATATTTATCCCTCAACCAACATCACTAAAAACAGATTGTCTGGTCATTATCACATTGTTATTTGTGGGAGCTTGCTGAGCACAAATTGGCTACTGCATTTCCTGCATTACAACAGTGACGACACATCAAAAGTACTTCATTGGCTGTAAATCGATTTGGGATATGTTGAGATCATGAAAGGCACAATATAAATGGATGTTCCTTTTTTTTCTCCCTGTATTTGACTCACATGGTTACTTCTGATCTTATCTCTTCACCAATGACTGATCAGATATCATATAACATATTCATTTCTAACAGAAAGATGGATAGGCTATATTAATTTATTTTATTAACTTGCAGTTATAATAATATTTTCATTCTTTTGCATACTAGTACTATAATAGTCATTAATGCTTGATGATCGTCCACCTGTTTGTGCTTAATATTATGTGACAAAACCTTGGAAATAAAGTTTACAGCAAAAAATACATTGGGAAAATAATACGATTCAGGAAATCAGAACTCATGTACTAACAATATAGAGGTACCTATACAGGGGCCCAGGGGCAGCAAGGGCCAGCCCACACTGCAATATGTGTGCGGACTAGGTCCGTGCAGCAGAACAGGTCTCCAGTTGTCTTGGGAAATCCTTGTCACTGGACCAAGACCTAGCTCTGTCAAGCCCATATGGTGGATGGTGTGCACCAGCCACCCCACGTTAAAACAATCCATGCAAAGGCATCTTCCACCCTTCAGGATGTAGTTCGGGTTCTTTCGAAACTGGATGTATGCTTGGTTTTACTAGCCACCAGGTGGCGCCACTGTCGGAGGTCATTGGGCTGTGCACACGTGTGTGCAGCCCAGGTATAAAAGGCCAGTCATCTTGTAATGTCATCACTTTGGGCCCTAATAAAGTAGACCCAGGTTTGTACCTGTTCAGAGTTACAGTATTCAGTGTATTGAGTTATTGCATACACAACATTTGGCGACGAGGTAACAAGAACCTTCACATGTAAAAATGAGCAAAATTGGAATTCTGGAGTGATTTGTGGAGGGAGAAGATTGGGCAGACTTTGTAGCCTGCTTGAACCAGTATTTCATGGCCAAAAAAATGGAGCAAGAGGCAGACGTAGGTCGGTGCCGGGTGGTCCTCCTCACGGTTTGCGGTCCGAAAATCTGGACTCATAAAGAATCTCCTCTCGCCCTTAAGTCCAACGGACAAGGACTATGAAACATTGTGTGCTCTGGTACGTGACCATCTCAAACCAGATGAAGGCATCATCATTTCAAGATATCGATTCTATACGCAAGTTCGTTCTGAGGGTCAAGATGTATCGGAATTTGTTGCCGACCTAAGACGTCTAGCTGGACCGTGTAATTTCAAAACTGCGTTGGCAGACATGCTGCGGGACTTCTTTGTAATCGGCATCAACCACGAGGTGATCCTGCGTAAGCTACTGGTGGCGGAGATTGTGGATTTGTGCAAGGCCATCACGCTTGCCCAAATCATGCATGCCGACGGACAAAAGCTTAAAGCAGATATCATTGAAAAATTGGAACTCGGCAAGTACTGTAAACAGGATAGTATCGTTGTTTGGCAGAACTGCATTTGGCAGGGCCTACCCGACTGCGTACGCGAAACCTGTGGCTGCTCAAAGTCTGCCAACGGGAATGAATCCGATATCACCGTGTTGGCGTTGTGGGGGAAATCATCGGCATCATCAGTGTCGGTTTAAACAGTATATTTGTAAAGGCTGTTCGAGAGTGGGACATCTCCAGCACATGTGTCCGCAACTAAGCAAGCGTGCTGCGACACACCATGTGGGGGATGATGACCAGACTAGTGCAGATCTGGATATGCAATCCGAGATACCAGAGGAGGAAGTGTATGGACTGTTTTCGTTCCTAACAAAGAGCCAACCAATAATGATTAACATGAAATTTAATGGTGTGCCGGTATCGATGGAATTGGACAAGGGTGCGAGTCAATCAATAAAGAGCCAGAGGACATTCAACAGGCTGTGGGATATTAAGGCTGTGAAGTCTAAGCTGAGTTCAATCAATGCCAAGTTGCATACGTACACTAAAGAACACATAACGGTGATTGGCAGTGCAGTAATCAAGATGTCGTATGATGTTGCGGTTCACGATTTACCATTATGGATTGTTCCAGGCAATGGTCCAACGCTGTTCAGCAGGAACTGGTTAGAAAAAATCAAATGGAACTGGAACAAGATCAAAGCATTGTCGTCGTCGGAAGATACTCCATGTGCTCAAGTGCTGCGCAAGTTGTCCTCGCTGTTTGAACCAGGCATCGTCAATTTCACGGGAGCCAAGGTGCAGGTCCATGTGGACTCAGATGCAAAACCCATCCATCATAAAGCTCGGGCAGTTCCGTACATGACGAGGGAGAAAGTCGAAATCGAACTGGACAGACTCCGGCGTGAAGGGATCATATCACCGGTCGAATTTAACGAATGGGCCAGCCCCATTGTTCCCATGTTGAAGAGTGATGGCATTGTTAAGATTTGTGGAGACTACAAGATTACAAGTTTTGAAACAGGATCAATACCCATTACCGATGACCTGTTTGCAATGCTAGCCGGGGGGAAGTCATTCACAAAACTGGATCTGACGTCGGCCTATATGACACAGGAGCTGGTTGACTCGTCAAAGAATCTTACGTGCATCAACACTCATAAAGGACTGTTTATCTACAACAGGTGCCCTTTTGGAATTTGCTAGGCTGCAACCATATTTAAGAGGAACATGGAGAGTCTACTGAAGTCCGTCCCCAGAACCGTCATGTTCCAAGATGACATACTGGTCACAGGTCGTGACTCCGCTGAACATCTGAACAATCTGGAGGAGGTTCTATATCATCTGGACAAAGTGGGACTCAGACTGAAACGTTGGAAGTGCGTCTTCATGGCACCGGAAGTCGAATTCCTGGGGAGGAAAATTGCTGCTGACGGTATCAAGCTTACGGACCCGAAAACCAAGGCCATCAAATATGCACCCAAGCCTCAGAATGTGATGGAGCTGTGTTCGTTCCTTGGTCTACTCAACTACTTCGGTAATTTCTTACCTAGATTGAGCACCTTATTAGAGCCACTGCACATGCAGCTAAGAAAAGCCGACAACTGGGTTTGGGGTGCGTCTCAAGATAGAGCTTTTGAGAAAGCTATTAATCTGCTTTGCTCTAATCTGCTGGTACATTATAATCCATGTAAGCATCTAATATTGGTTTGTGATGCTTCGTCATATGGAGTTGGTTGCGTGCTCCAACAAGCTAATGATTCGGGCAAATTACAACCTGTTGTATATGCTTCAAAAAGTTTGTCAAAGGTGGAAAAAACCTACAACATGGTAGAGAAAGAAGTACTAGCATGTGTGTATGGGGTTAAAAAGATGCATCAGTACCTGATTGGTCTTCGGTTTGAACTAGAAACAGATCATAAGCCACTCATTTCATTGTTTTCGGAAAACAAAGGTATCAATACCAATGCATTGTCCCGCATCCAGAGGTGGGCACTGACATTATCTGCCTATGATTGTCATTCGCCATAGACCTGGCACTGAGAATTGTGCCGATGCACTGAGCCGTCTGCTGTTTCTCACACCGGAGGTGAAAACGCCACAACCAGCAGACCTTCTGTTAGTCATGGGTGCTCTTGAAAGTGAAGGAACCCCTGTTACGGCACAACAAGTTAAGACCTGGATCAGCCAGGACCCGATATTATCGGTTGTGAAATGTTGTATCCTTAGTGGTGATTGGTCTGCCATACCCAAGCAAATGTGTGAGAAGACTAAACCTTACATCCGTCGCAAAGACGAACTATCCATTCAATCAGATTGTATACTGTGGGGCAATCGTGTTGTTATGTCCAAAAAAGGCAGTGAGAAATATGTGCATGATCTACATAGCACGCATCCCGGTATTGTCATGATGGAAGCCATTGCCAGGTCTCATGTATGGTGGCCTGGAATTGACTCTGATCTGGAATCATGTGTGCATCAGTGCAACACTTGCATGCAGCTTAGTAAAGCACCAGCGGAATCGCCGCTGAGTCTGTGATCGTGGCCATCTAAACCATGGTCCAGGATCCGCATCAACTTTGCAGGTCCCTTCCTGGGAAAGATGTTCTTAGTTGTGGTGGATAGAGTGTATAATCATGTCATCCAGCACATCCACAGCTACCATTGAGAGCTTCGTGTCATATTTGTTGCACATGGTCTGCCTGACATCGTTGTAAGCGACAGCGGATCTTGCTTCACCAGTATGGAATTTCAAGAATTCATGAAACTCAATGATATGAGCACCATTCAAACCTGCATCCAATGGACAAGCAGAGCGTGTGGTCCAAACCATCAAGCAGAGTATGAAACGTGTAACAGAAGGCTCACTGCAATCTCGCTTATCACGCATATTGCTTAGTTACAGGACAAGACCCCATACGCTTACCGGGGCCTCCCCTGCTGAACTATTGATGAAGAGAGGTCTCAAGACCAGGCCCTCTCTTGTCCATCCTGACTTGAACAATCGTGTCAAAGTCAGCAAGGGTATCATGATCGCACTACTGTGTCACGTGACATTTATATCAATGATCCTGTGTATGTACTGAATTATGGTCAAGGTCCCAAGTGGATCGCCGGTACTGTTATGGCCAAGGAGGGTAACAGAATGATTATCGGTAAGCTCAAGAATGGGCAGACATGCAGGAAGCATGTCGATCAGATAAAGCTGCGGCACACGGATGAACCGGAACAGTCTGAGGAAGACACAATCAGTGACCAACCAACCTACCCTCGGTCATCAGAGGACCCCATCACTGTCATCAATGAATCTATACTTTCAATCCCTGACGTGGTCATTGCCACTACACCCAGCCCCCAGTCATAACAGACTCAGAACGCTCGCCAAGGCTGGAATTGAACTGAGACTTTCAACTCTGGAGCGGAAAGCCCTGGACAGTCTCAATTTGTAAAACTGTTACTAATATCTTAAAGGGGGATATTGTCATGTATGTATGCTTGGTTTACTAGCCACCAGGTAGCGCCACTGTTGGAGGTCATTGGGCTGTGCGCACATGTGTACGGCCCAGGTATAAAAGGCCAGCCATCTTGGAATGTAATCACTTTGGGCCCTAATAAAGTAGAGCCAGGTTTGTATCTGTTGGAGTTTACAGTATTCAGTCTATTGAGTTGTTGCATACACAACAGAAACACCTGTGAACTCATCCTTTTTTTTCAGCGTGGAAGCAAGTCATCCTCATTTCGAGGGACCGCTTATGATGATGATGATGATGATGATGATGATGATGATGATGATGACCTATACCAGGTAAAAAATTGTTCCACCAATTAAAGGTCATTTTTCAAAACAGTAAGAGGTGCTGTGGGCTATCAAATGCACCTCAAATGTACCACAACAAAGGACTGAGCTGTCAAACAAAAAGGTAACAGTTTTAGTAAAATCAAAGGCAAGCACTGTCATATGCATTATCTCAAAGATTTTCTTGTATGCATTTTTCTACTGGAGTGAAGTAATTCAAGCATATTTCAAACAGGCCACAATATGACCACGTTTCACACTCAAGTAAAAGATAACAAAACAACAAGCAGATGATATTGAGCAGAATCTGTTCCTTAATTGTTGGTTAATTGGATCTTAACTTGGGCAGTAACCATTTTCACCCTTGATTAATTTACAAGGTAAATTGGGAACATGTGGTAATTCAGCCCATTTTAAACTGCATGGTAAATCGACCTAAATGCAACCACTTTATAATATTCAGCTCTCACTGTCTAAAATAAAACTAACCGAAAAACTTAACAATAACCTCAGCTTTTCAACCTTTTATATTTTCACTAGTCCTTTCACAATGTGCCAAATGCTCCCCCAAAATGTTCTAATTGTTGAAAGATATCTCTTATTTTAGTTATCATCATAGGCAGTCTCTCGGAATCGAGGATGACTTGCTTCCACTCTTAGCATGAGTTTTTAGGTGGCTGAGCCGTCCAATATGAGAACCACAGTCTCTGTCACAGGTGGGACAGATAGTCACTGAGGGTAAGGGTAGGTAGGACAGGTTTGCCACATGCTCTTTCCGCTGCCAGCGCTTGGTTTCTGCATGCTGTCGATGACGAGATTCAAGGTGCTCAGCGCCCTCCCGGATGCACTTCCTCTACTTAGGGTGGTCTTTCGCCAGGGACGCCCAGGTATCAGTGGAGATCTTGCACTTTATCAGGGAGGCTTTGAAGGTGTCCTTGTAATGTTTCCACTGCCGACTTTGCCTCGTTTGCTGTGAAGGAGTTCCGAGCAGAGCGCTTGCTTTGGGTGTCTCGTGTCTGGCATGTGAACTATGTGGCCTGCCCAGTGGAGCTGATCAAGTGTGGTCAGTGCTTCAATGCTGGGGATGTTGGCCTGGACGAGGACGCTAACATTGGTGCGTCTGTCCTCCCAGGGGATTTGTAGGATCTTGCGGAGACATCATTGGTGGAATTTCTCCAGCGACTTGAGATGTCTACTGTACATGGTCCATGTTTCTGAGCCATAGAGGAGGGTGGGTATTACTACAGCCTTGTAGAGCATGAGCTTGGTGACAGTCTTGAGGGACTGGTCTTCAAACACTTTTTTCCTCAGACAGCCGAAGGCTGCACTGGCGCACCGGAGGCGGTGTTGGATCTCGTCGTCAATGCCTGCTCTTGTTGATAGGAGGCTCCCGAGATAAAGGAAGTGGTCCTTGTTGTCCTGGGCCACGCCGTGGATATTGATGACTGGGGGGTAGTGCTGTGCGGCGAGGACAGGCTGGTGGAGGACCTTTGCCTTACAGATGTTTAATGTAAGGCCCATGCTTTCGTATGCCTCAGTAAATAAATCAATTATGTCCTGGAGTTGAGCCTCAGTATGTGCGCAGACGCAGGTGTCATCCGTGTACTGTAGCTTGATGACAGAGGTTGTGGATGTCTCGGACCTGGCCTGGAGACAGCGAAGATTGAACAGGTTCCCAGTGGTTCTGTAGTTTAGTTCCACTCCAGCGGGGAGCTTGTTGACTGTGAGGTGGAGCATGGTGGCGAGAAAGATTGAGAAGAGGATTGGGGCGAAGACGCAGCCCTGTTTGACACCGGTCCGGATGTGGATTAGATCTGTGATGGATCCGTTGTTAAGGATCATGGCTTGCATGTCGTCGTGGAGCAGGCGGAGGATGGTGACGAACTTTTGGGAGCATCCGAAACGGAGGAGGACGCTCCATGGACCCTCGCGGTTGAGAGTGTCAAAGGCCTTTGTAAGGTCGAAGAAGACCATGTATAGGGCTGGCGCTGTTCTCTGCATTTTTCCTGCAGCTGTCGCGCTGCAAAAATCATGTCCGTTGTGCCCCGCAGGGGCCGAAATCCGCACTGTGACTCCGGGAGGAGCTCCTCGGCCACAGGGAGAAGATGGTTGAAGAGGACTCTGGCGACGACTTTCCCAATGGCTGATAGCAGGGAGATTCCTCTGTAGTTGCCGCAGTCGGACTTGTCCCCTTTTTTAAAGATGATCACGATCACTGCATCCCCGAGATCTCCCAGCATGCTCTCCTCCTTCCAGATGAGAGAAATGAGGTCATGTGTTCGCGCCAACTGTGCCCCTCTGCCATACTTCAGTGCCTCAGCATGGATTCCATCCACATACATAGCCTTGTTGTTTTAAAACTGTCTTATGGCCTTTTCTACCTCGTGTAGTGCTGGGGTCTCACTGAGGTGGTGGCGGGTAGCATGCTGCGGGATGGAGTCGGGAACACTCGAGTCAAAGGCAGAGTCTCGATTGAGGAGATCTTTGAAGTGCTCCTTCCAGCGGGCCCTGACTGCCTCAGTGTCCTTGATAAGTGTTATGTATGTAAACTTTACTAGTGTATAATACTTGCCACCAGGGGGCGCACCTGTTGGAGACCCAAGGGCCACCTGCACACCCTGGGCAAACAGGTATAAAAGGCAGTCTACCATGCTGCTTCCTCACTCTGGAGTTACCTTAAAGAGACCAAGGTCACAACAGTTTGAGCTTACAGTATACATTCTTGTGGAGTTATTCTGAACATAACAATATCTGTTTCCCCATTCTTGGCCAGCAGTGGGGTGGGGCCTTGGGTGTTTGGACCGTAGGTGGCCTTGACTGCGATGAAGAATCCTCGCACATCATGGCTGTCGGCCAGCTGCTGTATCTCCTGTGCTTTCTCCATCCATCACCTGTTCTTTAGGTCCCGAGTTTTTTGTTGAACCTCAGCCTTGAGGCGCCTGTAATGCTGCTGTGCTGCTCCCGAGTTAGGTTGTTGTTTAAGGCTCAGAAATGCACCGCGCTTGCAATCTATTAGCTCTTGGATCTCCTGATCATTCTCAACAAACAACTGCAGCAACCAAGATCAATTGCTGGAGTATCAATGTGCAGGTGGTAGAATCTTGTTTATGCTGCCTAGTATTGAACCTGAATCCTGTGGCCAGGAGTGAGCTCAATGGCAATGTGCCTTTAGCCAGAGCATCTTATTCTTTTCTGAGTGTCTGTGGAAATGACTGCATTGTCACAAAATTTAAATGAATCAGTTTATAAAGTGCCCAAGAGGTCTGATGGATCTCCAGAGCATTTTTCAAACTAGGTTTTGATGCAGCACTGAAGTAACACTCCCTGTAGTATCAAGCCAAAGGGATGTGAGACAGCATCCTACTGGAGTGAGATTGAGACCAGAATCCAGAATTATATTGTCACTTTGTCCATTGCTGCAAAGTGGCTGAATAACTTCCCTCCAATGATTGTCCCTCATTTGATCTCTCTTGCTCTCCCAATGTCACACATTGTGCCATATAAAATTTTACTGCACAAGATAAAAGTTCACGGGGTTGAAGGTAATATATTAGCATGGATAGAGGATTGGCTATCGAACAGAAAACAGTGTTGCGATAAATGGTTCATTCTCTGGTTGGCAAACAGTAGCTAGTGGGGTGCTGCTGGGACCCCAACTATTTACAATCTATATTAACGACTTGGAAGAAGGGACTGATTGTAACATAGCCAAGTTTTCTGATGATACAAAGATGGGAGGAAAAGCAATGTGTGAGGAGGACACAAAAAATCTGCAAAAGGACATAGACAGGCTAAGTGAGTGGGCAAAAATTTGGCAGATGGAGTATAATTTTGGAAAGTGTGAGATCATGCACTTTGGCAGAAAAAAAAAATCAAAGAGCAAGTTATTATTTAAATGGAGAAAGATTGCAAAGTGCTGCAGTACAGTGGGACCTGGGGGTACTTGTGCATGAAATACAAAAGATTAGTATGCAGGTACAGCAAGTGATCAGGAAGGCCAACGGAATCTTGGCCTTTATTGCAAAGGGGATGGAGTATAAAAGCAGGGAAGTCTTGCTACAGCTATACAGGGTATTGGTGAGGCCACACCTGGAATACTGCATGCAGTTTTGGTTTCCATATTTACAAAACGATATACTTGCTTTGGAGGCAGTTCAGAGAAGGTTCCCTAAGTTGATTCCAGAGATGAGGGGATTGTCTTATGAGGAAAGGTTGAGTAGGTTGGGCCTCTACTCATTGGAATTCAGAAGAATGAGAGGTGATCTTATCGAAACGTCTGAGATTATGAGGGGGCTTGACAAGGTGGATGCAGAAAGGATGTTTCCACTGATGGGGGAGTCTAGAACTAGAGGGCATGATCTTAGAATAAGGGGTCACCCATTTAAAACAGAGATGAGGAGGAATTTCTTCTCTGAGGGTTGTAAATCTATGGAATTCGCTGCCTCCGAGAGCTGTGGAAGCTGGGACATTGAATAAATTTAAGACAGAAATAGACAGTTTCTTAAACGATAAGGGGTTATGGGGAGTGGGCAGGGAAGTGGAGCTGAGTCCATGATCAGATCAGCCATGATCTTATTGAATGGCGGAGCAGACTCGAGGGGTCGTATGGCTTACTCCTGTTCCTATTCCTTATGTTCTTATAGGAGTCTAACCACCTCCCCTTGACATTCAACGGCATTACCATCGTCGAATCCCCCACCATCAACATCATGGCGGTCACCATTGACCAAAAACTTACCTGGACCAGCCACATAAATACTGTGGCAACAAGAGCGGGTCAGAGGTTGGGTATTCTGCGGCGAGTGTCTCACTTCCTGACTCCCCAAAGCCTTTCCACCATCTACAAGGCTCAAGTCAGGATTGTGATGGATTACTCTGCACTTGTCTGGATGAGTGCAGCTCCAACAACACTCAAGAAGCTCGACATCATCCAGGACAAAGCAGCCTGCTTGATTGTCACCCCATCCACCACCTTCAACATTAACTCCCTCCACCACTGGCACACTATGTACCATCTACAAGATGCACTGCAGCAACTCGCCACGGCTTCTTCCGTAGCCCCTCCCAAACCCATGACCTCTCCCACCTAGAAGGACAAGGGCAGCAGGTGTATGGGAGAACCATCACCTGCAAGTTTCCTCTAAGTCACACACTGTCCTTCATTGTCGCTGGGTCAAAAGCCTGGAACACCCTCTCTAACAGCACTGTGAGAGTACCTTCACCACACGGACTGCAGCGGTTCAAGAAGGTGGCTCAGCAGCACCTTCTCAAGGGCAATTAGGGATGGCCTTGCCAACGATACCCACATCCCAGAACGAATAAAAACAAAAACATTCACAAGCCAAAGGGACTGGGGGATAGCTCCTCGATAATGCTGTAACATCCAACATAGAAACATAGGAGCAGGAGTAGGCCATTCAGCCCCTCAATCCTGTTCTGCCATTCAATGAGATCATGGCTGATCTGTATCTTAACTCTATCCACCTGTCTTGGCTCCATATCCCATAATATTCCTGGCTAGCAAAAATCTTTTGATCTCAGATTAAAATGTATTAATTGAGCTAGCATCTATTACTTTTTGTGGGAGTGAGTTCCACACTTCGACAATCCTTTGTGTGAGGAAATATTTCCAAACTTCTCTGTTGAATGGCCCGGCTCCGATTTTAAGGTTCCATCCCCTTGTCCTGGACTCCCTCACCAGCATTAAAAGTTTCTCTCTATCTACCTTATCAATTCTTTTTAAAATCCTAAAAAGCATATTAGCAAAGTTGCTTTCAAAATGTTCCTAATTGTTGCATCCTCTCGAGATGTTACCTCAACGATTTACATGCTTTATTTAAGTGCATGATCAGAAAGAACAGTGAAAAATCACTGGTACAGAGAATGCAGTAAAGCTTGAGGTAAAAGATCTACTCCATCACAATAAAATACATACACATAGACATTACAAATACCACTCTGCCACTGGTTGATCTAAGAGTAGCTTGCTTTGACAATCTTTCCTTCCTGCTTTATTAGAACTGTTCCATTTCTGCTCAGCACCATCTCGAAACAGCCCAGCTTAGATCAGGAAGTCCCTACAAGAGGACCACGGTCTTAGATTACCATTCATATGCAACATTCAATAATAATAACAACTTGCATTTATATAGTGTAGTAAACTGCCCCAAGGCACTTCACAGAAGCATAATCAAACAGAATTTGACATTGAGCCACTTAAGATATTAGGACAGGTGACCAAAAGCTTGGTCAAAGAGGTAAGTTTTAAGGTGCATCTTAAAGGAAGAGAGAGAGAGGCAGAGTGGTTTCGGGAGAGAATACCAGAGCTTAGAGCCAAGGCAACTGAAGGTATGGCCACCAATGGTGGAGCGATTAAAATCGGGGGGTGCGTCAGAAGCAAGAATTGGAGGAGTGCAGAGATCTCAGAGGATTGTAGGGCTGGAGGAGGACTCTACCCTTTTCACCTGACATTTTCATCTTTGCACAGGGCGGTAAGAGAACAGAGGAGTTTATAAGCAAACAGCATTGAACAATAACTATGCAATGAATTTATATGGCACATTAACCAGAGAAGCAGAACAAAGCTATCTTGTAAAATCACTAGCAAAAGTTATAGGCTGCTCGGTTATGAGCTATAAATCCAAGTTTAGGAGCAATATGCAAGCTGAAGTCACTTATAAAAGTTTTATTTTGTGAAACCTTATTGCAAGGTAGAAAACCAGACTGTGGAATGTATTCCTTGAAGAACCACCCTGAACTGATCTTTGAAGTGGGCTCATGGACCACAATCAATCTCTCTTGACTTGATTACACTGTACATTTATTAAACGTTGATCTCAACTGAATTTATTGTTAATATAAGTGATAGAGATGTAAAACTAGAAATTAGAGATTTTTTTCCCCACTCCTGGATATTAGGAACAGACTTTGAATAAGAAACTGATAATGTGTTAACTCCTTCAATAATTAGTTGGATACAATTAGCTGGCAATTCATGTTAGCAGCTGTACAACTTTCCCAGCCTCTACAGCTCTCTGGGGTAGAGAATTCCACAGATTTACAACCCTCTGAGAGAAGAAATTTCTCATCATCTGTTTTAAATGGGCGGCCCCTTATTCTGAAACTATGCCCCCTAGTTCTAGATTCCCCTATGAGTGGAAATATCCTCTCTGCATCTACCTTGTCTAGCCCCCTCATTATCTTATATGTTTCGATAATATCATCTCTCATTCTTCTGAACTCCAATGAGTATAGGCCCAACCTACTCAACCTATCTTCATAAGTTAACCCCCGGAATCAACCAGTGAACCTTCTCTGAACTGCCTCCAATGCAAGGATATCCTTTCTTAAATAAGGAGACCAAAACTGTACTCAGCACTCTAGGTGTGGCCTTACCAATACCCTGTACAGTTGTAGCAGGACTTCTCTGTTTTTATACTCCATCCCCCTTGCAATAAAGGCTAACATTCCATTTGCCTGCCTGATTACTTGCTGTACCTGCACATTAACTTTTGGTGCTTCATGTACAAGGACCCCCAAGCCCATCTGTACTGCAGCATTTTGTAATTTTTCTCCATTTAAATAATAATTTGCTTTTTTATTTTTTCTGCCAAAATGTATAACCTCACACTTTTCCACATTATATTCCATCTGGCAATTTTTTGCCCACTCACTTAACCTGTCTATATCCCTTTGCGGATTTTTTGTGTCCTCCTCACAACTTGCTTTCCCATCCATCTTTGTATCATCAGCAAACTTGGCTATATTACACTCGGTCCCTTCATCCAAGTCATTAATATAGGTTGTAAATAGTTGAGGCCCCAGCACCGATCCCTGTGGCACCCCACAAGTTACTGTTTGCCAATCGGAAAATGACCCATTTATCATGACTCTCTGTTTTCTGTTAGTTAGCCAAACCTCTATCCATGCTAATATATTACCCCCAATGCCGTGAACTTTTATCTTGTGCAGTAACCTTTTATGTGGCACCTTATCTAATGCCTTCTGGAAATCCAAATACACCACATCCACTGGTTCCCCTGCCAGTTACATCCTCAAAGAACTCCAACAAATTTGGCAAACATGCTGACTCTGCTTGACTGAATTATGCTTTTCCAAATGTCCTGCTACTGCTTCCTTAATAATGGATTCCAGCATTTTCCCAACGACAGATGTTTGGCTAACTGGTCTATAGTTTCCTGCTTTATGGGCATTACCTTTAAGGTTTTCCTATCCACTGGGACCTCCTCGGAATCCAGGGAGTTTTGGTAGATTATAAAAAAGGCATCCACTATCTCTGCAGCCACTTCTTTTAAGACCCTCGGATGCAAGCCATCAGGTCCAGGAGATTTGTCCAGCTTTAATCCCATTATTTTACTGAGTACTTCTGCTTTAGTGACAATAGTTTTAAGTTCCTCCCTCCCTATTAACCATTATTGTGATGTTTTTAGTGTCTTCTACCATGAAGACCGATACAAAATATTTGTTCAAAATCTCTGCCATTTCCCTGTTCCCCATTATTAATTCCCCAGTCTCATCCTCTAAGGGACCAACATTTACCTTCGGCACTCCTTTTTTTTCTTTTTATATATCTGTAGAAACTCTGACTATCTGTTTTTATATTTCTTGAAGTTTACTTTCATAATCTATCTTCCCTCTTTGCTGGTTTTTAAAAGTTTCCCAATCCTCTGGTCTCCCACTAATCTTGGCCACTTTGTATGCCATTGTTTTCAATTTGATACCATCCTTTATTTCCTCAGTTAGCCACGGATGATTATTGTTATGTATTTGTCCCTTTTGTAGCCTGCATCACACCTGACCACCAGAGGGCCCACCTGTTGGAGTCCCAAGGGATCCCAGCATCCCATGGGAGCACAGTATATAAGCAGACCACCCACGAGGTACCTGCACTCTGGAATCTTAATGAAGGAGCTAAGGTCACACTTGCTTGTTACACACTGTACTCAGTCTCACCATTTTTTAATGTGTAAAAATTGGCGACGAGGTAACGAACAACTGCACGAAAATGCAAAGAATAGTCGGCATCCTGGAGAAGTTCTCAGAAGGGGATGATTGGGAGGCCTTCATGGACAGACTCGACCAATACTTTGTGGCCAATGAGCTAGAGAGGGATGAGAATGCCACCAAATGAAGAGAAATCCTCCTAACTGTCTGTGGGGCAATAACCTATGGCCTCGTGAAGAATCTCCTGGCCCCAGCAAAACCAACGGAGAAATCCTACAAAGAATTGTGTACACTGGTCCGGGAGCACCTAAATCCTAAGGAAAGCATTTTGATGGCGAGATATCGGTTCTACACATGTCAACGATCGAAGGGCCAGGAAGTGTCGCCAAACTAAGGCGCCTCGCAAGGCATTGTGAGTTTGAGGGATTCTTAGAACAAATGCTCAGAGACTTTTTTGTACTGGGCATCGGACATGAGATAATCCTTCGCAAACTGTTGACTGTAGAAACTCCGAATCTCAGTAAAGCCAGGGACAACACCAAGCAGATTTCGCAGAACAAAGACGTTTCGGCCAGTACTGTGCATAAAGTAACATCGGTTTTGAGCAGAAATGTACAGGGCAGAACGTACACGCCGGCTGCTGTGGCCCGACCTCAATTGACCCAGAGTCCGCCATCATATGTTAATGCGAGGCAGTTAAAACTCTGTAGGGGCTGCAGAGGTGATCATCGGCCCCATCAATGCCACTTTAAGCACTATGCGTCCAATGGTTGCAGAACAATGGAACACCTCCAACGAATGTGCAGGTGAGCTGCAAACCTGCAAACCACCACGTAGTCGAGGAAGATCGATCCACAGTGGATCAGACTGAATTGGAAACTCGTACTGAGGAGGCAGAAGTGTCGGGGTACACACGTTCACGACAAAATGCCCACTAATAATGTTGAAAGTTGAACTGAACGGCATTCCAGTATCTATGGAGCTGGACACAGGGGCAAGTCAGTCCATAATGAGTAAAAAGACCGGGGAAATAAGGCACACAGGCCCAAGCTCAGCCCCATTCGCACCAAACTAAGGACTTACACCAAGGAACTAATTCCTGTAATTGGCAGTGCTGAAGTCAGAGTCTCCTATGGTGGAGCAGTACATGAACTCCCGCTGTGAATTGTGCCAGAGGATGGCCCCACGTTGTTTGGCAGAAGCTGGCTGGGGAAAATCCGTTGGAACTGGGACGACATCCGAGCGCTTTCGTCCGTCGACGATGCCTCATGTACCCAGGTTCGAAGCAAGTTCCCATCGCTATTCGAGTCAGGCATTGGAAGCTTCTCGGGGCGAAAGTGCAGATCCATTTGGTTCCCAGTATGCGACCCATCCACCACAAGGCTCAGGCGGTACCGTACATGATGTGTGAAAAAGTGGAAATCGAGCTGGATAGGCTGCAATATGAAGGCATCATCACGCCAGTGGAATTCAATGACTGGGCCAGTTCGATTGTCCCGGTACTTGAGGAAGATGGTAGAATTAGAATTTGCGGGGACTATAAAGTAACGATTAACCGTTTGTCGCTGCAGGACCAATATCCGCTACCCAAGGCAGATGACCTATTTGCGACCCTGGCTGGAGGGAAGATGTTCACCAAGCTGGACCTAACCTCGGCCTACAGGACGCAGGAGGAATCTTCGAAAGGCCTCACCTGCATCAACACGCACAAAGGTCTGTTTATCCAGAACCGGTGCCCATTCGGGATTTGGTCGGCCGCAGCGATCTTCCAGCGGAACATGGAGAGCCTGCTAAAGTCGGTTCCTTGCACCGTGGTCTTCCAGGACGACATATTGGTTACAGGTTGGGACACCATGGAGCACTTGAAGAATCTGGAGGAGGTTCTTAGTCAATTGGATCGCGTGGGGCTCAGGTTGAAACTCTCGAAGTGTGTTTTCCTGGCACAGGACGTCAAATTCTTAGGAATGGGAATCGCAGCAGACTGCATCAGACCCACCGACGCCAAGACGAAGGCCATCAAGAACGCGCCACAACCACAGAACGTGACGGAGCTGTGGTCATTCCTGGGACTCCTTAACTATTTTGGTAATTTCCTGCCTGGGTTAAGTACCCTGCTAGATCCCCTACATGCGCTACTGAGCAAGGGAGACGACTGGATATGGAGGAATTCATAAGAGGCTGCCTTTTAAGAAAGCCAGAAATTTATTGTGTTCAAACAAAGTGATTGTCCTGTGTAACCCTTGTAAAGGTTTAGTGGTAGCTTGCGATGTGTCGTCATATGGGATCGGGTGTGTGTTACAACAGGCTAATGAATCGGGGATTTTGCAACCAGTTGCGTATGCATCCAGGAGTTTGTCCAAGGCTGAAAGGTCCGACAGCATGGTTGAAAAAGAGGCTCTGGTGTGCGTTGACGTGGTAAAAAAAAATGGACCATTACTTATTTGGCTTCACGTTCGAGCTTGAAATTGACCACAAGCCGCTCATATCGCTATTCTTGGAGAGCAAAGGGATTAATACCAATTCCTCTGCCCGCATCCAAAGATGGGTGCTCACGCTGTCTGCATACAATCTGCCACAGACCAGGCACAGAGAACTGCGCAGATGCTCTCAGTCGGCTACCGTTGCCCACCACCGGGGTGGAAATGTCACAGCCAGTGGGCTTGCTCATGGTCATGGAGGCATTTGAGAACGAGATGTCCCCCGTTATGGCCTGCCAGATCAGGACCTAGACCAGCCAGGATCCTTTACTGTCCTTGGTAAAAAAATTGTGTCCTCCATGGGAGCTGGTCCAGTGTCCCAGTGGAGATGCAGGAAGCGATTAAGCTGTTGTCCCTGCAAGCGGACTGTCTTTTGTGCGGCAATCACGTGATCTTGCCCAAGAAAGGCAAAGACACATTTGTCCAACACTCACCTGCACAACACCCACCCAGACATCATAATGATGAAAGCCATAGCCAGATCTCACGTGTGCTGGCCTGGCATCGGCTCAGATTTAGAGTCATGCGTGCACCTGTGCAACTCTTGCTCTCAGTTGAGCAATGCACCCCGAGAGGCACCGCTAAGTTTGTGGTCATGGCCATCCAAACCGTCTTCGAGAATCCATGTAGACTATGCGGGCCCATTCCTAGGCAAAATGTTTTTGGTTGTCGTGGACGCTTACTCAAAATGGATTGAATGTGCAATAATGTCTGAAAGCACATCCATGGCCACCATTGAAAGCCTACGAGCCATGTTTGCCATGCACGGCTTGCCTGATGTCCTAGTCAGCGACAATGGGCCGTGCTTCACCAGTGCTGAATTCAAGGAATTCATGACCCGCAACAGAATCAAACAGGTCACATCTGCCCCGTTCAAGCCCGCATCCAATGGCCAGGCAGAACGGGCAGTTCAGACCATCAACAAAGCTTGGAACGTGTTTCAGAAGGCTCCTTGCAGACCCGGTTGTCCCGAGTGCTGCTCGACTACCACACCAGACCCCTCTCACTCACTGGGATTCCCCCAGCTGAATTGCTCATGAAAAGGGCACTTAAAACAAAGCTCTCTCTCGTCCACCCTGATCTCCATGATCATGTGGAGGGCAAGTGGCATCAACAAAGTGTGTACCACGACCGTGCAAATTTGTCATGAGATATTGAGATCAATTATCCTGTGTTTGTGCTGAATTATGGACATGGTCCAAAATGGCTCCCTGGCACGGTCACAGCCAAAGAGGGGAGTAGGGTGTTTCAGGTCAAACTGACCAATGGACAAACGCACAGAAAACATTTGGACCAAATCAAATTGCAGTTCAGCAACAACTACGAACAACCCGAAGAGGACACCACCAACTTTGACCTTCCAACACACACACAACTTTCAATTGACATCCTAGTTGACCACGAAACCAAACTCATAATCCCCAGCAGCCCAGCAAGGCCGGCTGCCCAACAGCCCAGTGAAGAACTGACCAATCCACCCACACCCGCATTTGTACCGAGACGATCGACAAGGGAGCGTAAAGCCCCAGATCGTCTCACCCTGTAAATAAGTGTACTGTTGACCTCACGGGGGAGTGGTGTAATGTATTTGACCTTTGTAACCTGCATCACACCTGACCACCAGAGGGCCCACCTGTTGGAGTCCCAAGGGATCCCAGCATCCCATGGGAGCACAGTATATAAGCAGGCCACCCATGAGGTACCTGCTCTCTGGAATCTTAATAAAGGAGCATAGGTCACACTTACTCATTACACATAGTACACAGTCTCATCATTTGTTATGAATGTTATCCCTTCTCTTAAAGTCTTTCCTTCTCATTGGAATATATTTTTGTTGAGAGTTATGAAATATCTCCTTAAATGTCTGCCACTGCTCATCAACCATCCTACACTTTAATCTATTTTCCCAGTCCACTTTAGCCAACTCTGCCTTCATCTTTTTTAGTCTCCTTTATTTAAGCTGAGGACACCGTCTTGAGATCCAACTTTCGCACCCTCCAACTGAATTTGAAACTCAACCATGCTATGATCACTCTTTCTAGAGGATCCTTTACTTGGAGATTATTTATTAATCCTGTCTCATTACACAGCACCTGATCTAAGATAGCCTACTCCCTGGTTGGTTCTGCAACGTACTGCACAAGGCAACTATCCTGGATACACTCAATTAACTCTTCCTTTAGGCTACCTTGGCCAATTTGATTTGTCCAATTAATATGAAGATTAAAATCACCCATGATTATTGCCATTCCTTTTTTACAAGCTTCCATTATTTCTTGATTTATACTCTGTCCAACATTGTAGCTACTGTTAGGGGACCTATGGACTACGCCCACCAGTGACTTTTTCCCCTTATTATTCCTCATCTCCACCCAAACTGATTCAACATCTTGATCTTCTGTGCCAATATTTCCCACTACTCATCTGATCTCATCCTTTATTAACAGAGCTACCCCATCTCCTTTTCCTTTCTGACTACATTTCTGAATTGTCAACGACCCCTGAATATTTAGTTCTCAGCCTTGGTCACCTTGCAACCATGTCTCTGTAATGGCTATCACATCATACCCATTTGTATATATTTGTGCCGTCAACTCAACTATTTTTTAACGAATGCTGCATGCATTCAGATAATGAGCTTTTAAATTAGTTTTTTTTCCATTTTCCCCTGCTTTGACCCCACTTTCTGATTCAACTTTATGCTTATACATTCTTTCCCTTCCTGTCACGCTCTGCTTATCATTTCGCCCAGTGCTACCGTGCTCTATTGCCTTCTCCTTGCTCTTTGACTTATTAAATTCCTGCTCAGCTGAACTCTCCCTCCGCCCCCCCCCCCCACAGTAGTTAATTTAAAGCCCTATCTACAGCCCTAGTTATTCAATTCTCCAGGACATTAGTCCCAGCATGGTTCAAGTGAAGCCCGTCCCAACAGAACAGCTCCCTCTTACCCCAATACTGGTGCCAGTGCCCCATGAACCAAAACCCATTTCTACCACATCAATGAGCCACGGGTTTAATTCTCTGATCTTATTTACCCTATGCAATTTTGCTTGTGGCTCAGGTAGTAATCCAGAGATTACTAAATTTGTGGTTCTGCTTTTTAATTTTGCCACTAGCTGCTCATAATCCCTCAGCAAAACCTCTGTCTTTGTCCTATCTGTGTCATTGATACCGATGTGGACCACAACAATTGGATCTTTCCGCTCCCACTCCTCCCCTCCAGCCCTGTGGAGATGTCCTTAACCCTGGCACTGGGCAGGAAACACAGCCTTCGGAACTCACGCTCTTGGCTGTAGAGAACAGTATCTATCCCCCTAATGATACTGTCGCCTACCACTACAACGTTTTTTTTTACTCACTCCACTTGAATGGCCCCCTGTACCACGGTGCTGTGGTCAGTTTGCTCATCCTCCCTGCAGTCCCTGCTCTCATCCACACAGGGAGTAAGAGCCTCGAACCTGTTGGACAAGAGCAAGGGCCGAGGTTCCTCCATCACTACATCCTGGGACCCCATACCTTCCTCACTTGTAGTCACACCCTCCTATCCCTGACCACAGATCAATTTTGTTATGTCTTTAATACTCTTATGAATGACTCCATGAGGTTTAGTATTGTACTTGAGCTGTTGTGACCTTAGTCCCATTTATTGTAACTCCAGAGTGAGGCACAAGCATGGTGGGCAGCCTTTTATACTGAGCCCTGCACACCTAACAGATGGCCCTCAGGTCTCCCACCGCAGTGTCCTCTGGTGGCACACCTTACATGACTACACAGTTAGTATACATGGTCTACATACATGACAGATTTTGAATTAATTAATCTAAAGGGTGTAACTGCCTCCTGGAACACAGCGTCCAGGTAGCTCTCCCCCTCTCTGATGTGTTGTAGAGTCTACAGCTCGGACTCCAGCTCATCAAAACGGAGCTGAAATTCCTCGAGCTGCAGACACTTACTGCAGATGTGGTTGCCATGGAACTCAATGGGGTCAACCAGCTCCCACATGCAACAGCAGAAACACATCGCCTGCCCTGCCATCACTAATGTATTTAATTAATTAGATTTAGTTTTTAATCCTGGCCCTTAATTTAAAGCAACGTGCAAGAAAAGAGAGAGAAACTCACCAACCAGTCACTTTCCTGCTTTCCTGTGACGTCAAATGTAGTCGCCCTCTTTGCCTTTGGCACCCTCTCTTAGCTGCTCACACGGTCTTCTCTCTATCTACTCTGTTCAGAACCCTCATGATTTTGAACACCTCTATCAAATCTCCTCTCAATCTTCTCTGCTCGAAGGAGAACAACCCCAACTTCTCCAATCTATCAATATGACTGAAGTCCCTCATCGTTGGAATAATTCTCATAAATCTTTTTTGGACCCTCCCTTAGGCCTTCACATTCTTCCTAACGTGCGGTGCCCAGAATAGGACGCATTACTCCAGTTGAGCCGAACCAGTGTTTTATACAGTTTCATCATAATTTTCACACTTCAAAAAGCCCAGGATCTCTTACGCCTTTTTAGCTGCTTTCTCAACCTGCTCTGTCACCTTCAATGATCAGTGCACATATATCCCGAGGTCTCTCTGTTCATATACCTTCTTTAGGATTGTACCCTTTAGTTTATATTTCCTCTCCTCATTCTTTCTACCAAAATGGATCACTTCACACTTTTCTGCTTTAAATTCCATTTGCCACATGTCTACCTATTCCACCAGCCTGTCTAAGTCCTCTTGAAGTCGATCACTATAGAAACATAGAAACATAGAAAATAGATGCTGGAGTAGGCCTTTCGGCCCTTCGAGCCTGCACCGCCATTCAATGAGTTCATGGCTGAACATGCAACTTCAGTACCCCATTCCTGCTCTCTCGCCATACCCCTTGATCCTCCTAGTAGTAAGGACGACATCTAACTCCTTTTTGAATATATTTAGTGAATTGGCCTCAACAACTTTCTGTGGTAGAGAATTCCACAGGTTCACCACTTTCTGGGTGAAGAAGTTTCTCCTCATCTCGGTCCTAAATGGCTTACCCCTTATCCTCAGACTGTGACCCCTGGTTCTGGACTTCCCCAACATTGGGAACATTCTTCCTGCATCTAACCTGTCTAAACCTGTCATAATTTTAAACATTTCTATGAGATCCTCTCTCATTCTTCTGAACTCCAGTGAATACAAACCCAGTTGATCCAGTCTTTCTTGATAGGTCAGTCCCACCATCCCGGGAATCAGTCTGGTGAACCTTTGCTGCACTCCCTTAATAGCAAGAATGTCCTTCCTCAAGTTAGGAGACCAAAACTGTACACAATACTCCAGGTGTGGCCTCATCAAGGCCCTGTACAACTGTAGTAACACCTCCCTGCCCCTGTACTCAAATCCCCTCGCTATGAAGGCCAACATGCCATTTGCTTTCTTAACCGCCTGCTGTACCTGCATGCCAACTTTCAATGACTGATGTACCATGACACCCAGGTCTCGTTGCACCTCCCCTTTTCCTAATCTGTCACCATTCAGATAATAGTCTGTCTCTCTCTTTTTACCACCAAAGTGGATAACCTCACATTTATCCACATTATACTTCATCTGCCATGCATTTGCCCACTCACCTAACCTATCCAAGTCACTCTGCAGCCTCATAGCATCCTCCTCGCAGTTCACACTGCCACCCAACTTAGTGTCATCCGCAAATTTGGAGATACTACATTTAATCCCCTCATCCAAATCATTAATGTACAATGTAAACAGCTGGGGTCCCAGCACAGAACCTTGCGGTACCCCACTAGTCACTGCCTGCCATTCTGAAAAGTACCCATTTACTCCTACTCTTTGCTTCCTGTCTGCCAACCAGTTCTCAATCCACGTCAGTACACCACCCCCAATCCCATGTGCTTTAACTTTGCACATTAATCTCATGTGTGGGACCTTGTCGAAAGCCTTCTGAAAGTCCAAATACACCACATCAACTGGTTCTCCCTTGTCCACTCTACTGGAAACTTCCTCAAAAAATTCCAGAAGATTTGTCAAGCATGATTTCCCTTTCACAAATCCATGCTGGCTTGGACCTATCATGTCACCTCTTTCCAAATGCGTTGCTATGACATCCTTAATAATTGATTCCATCATTTTACCCACGACCGATGTCAGGCTGACCGGTCTATAATTCCTTGTTTTTTCTCTCCCTCCTTTTTTAAAAAGTGGGGTTACATTGGCTACTCTCCACGCCATAGGAACTAATCCAGAGTCTATGGAATGTTGGAAAATGACTGTCAATGCATCCGCTATTTCCAAGGCCAACTCCTTAAGTACTCTGGGATGCAGACCATCAGGACCTGGGGATTTATCGGCCTTCAATCTCATCAATTTCCCCAACACAATTTTCTGACTAAAAAAGATTTCCCTCAGTTCCTCCTTCTTACTAGACCCTCTGACCCCTTTTATATCCGGAAGGTTGTTTGTGTCCTCCTTAGTGAATACCGAACCAAAGTACTTGTTCAATTGGTCTGCCATTTCTTTGTTCCCCGTTATGACTTCCCCTGATTCTGACTTCAGGACACCTACGTTTGTCTTCACTAACCTTTTTCTCTTTACATATCTATAGAAGCTTGTGCAGTCCATCTTAATGTTCCCTGCAAGCTTCCTCTCGTACTCTATTTTCCCTGCCCTAATCAAACCCTTTGTCCTCCTCTGCTGAGTTCTAAATTTCTCCCAGTCCCCAGGTTTGCTGCTATTTCTGGCCAATTTGTATGCCACTTCCTTGGCTTTAATACTATCCCTGATTTCCCTTGATAGCCACGGTTGAGCCACCTTCCCTTTTTTATTTTTACGCCAGACAGGGATGTACAATTGTTGTAGTTCATCCATGCGGTCTCGAAATGTCTGCCATTGCCCATCCACTGTCAACCGATTAAGTATCATTCGCCAATCTATCCTAGCCAATTCACACCTCATACCTTCAAAGTTACCCTTCTTTAAGTTCTTGACCATGGTCTCTGAATTAACTGTTTCATTCTCCATCCTACTGTAGAATTCCGCCATATTATGGTCACTCTTCCCCAAGGTGCCTCGCATAACGAGATTGCTAATTAATCCTCTCTCATTACACAACACCCAGTCTAAGATGGCATCCCCCCTCGTTGGTTCCTCGACATATTGGTCTAGAAAACCATCCCTTATGCATTCCAGGAAATCCTCCTCCACCGTATTGCTTCCAGTTTGGTTAGCCCAATCTATATGCATAGTAAAGTCACCCATGATAACTGCTGCACCTTTATTGCATGCACCCCTAATTTCCTGTTTGATGCCCTCCCCAACATCACTACTACTGCTTGGAGGTCTGTTCACAACTCCCACTAACGTTTTTTACCCTTTGGTGTTCTGCAGCTCTACCCATATAGATTCCACATCATCCAAGCTAATGTCCTTCCTAACTATTGCATTAATCTCCTCTTTAACCAGCAATGCTACCCCACCTCCTTTTCCTTTTATTCTATCCTTCCTGAATGTTGAATACCCTTGGATGTTGAGTTCCCAGCCCTGATCATCCTGGAGCCACGTCTCTGTAATCCCAATCACATCATATCTTTTAACATCTATTTGCACAGTTAATTCATCCACCTTATTACGGATACTCCTTGCATTAAGACACAAAGCCTTCAGACTTGTTTTTTTAACACCCTTTGTCCTTTTAGAATTATGATGTAGTGTGGCCCTTTTTGTTTCTTGCCTTTGTTTATTCGGCCTTTCACGATTGCTTTTTACCTTTCCACCATCTGTTTCTGACTCCATATTACTGCGCCCTGTCTCGCTGCATAGGTTGCCATCCCCCTGCCAAATCAGTTTAAACACTCCCGAACTGCATTAGCAAATGTTACCCCCAGGACATCAGTTCCAGTCCTGCCCAAGTGCAGACCGTCCCTTTTGTACAGGTCCCACTTCCCCCAGAACTGGTTCCAATATCGCAGGAATTTGAATCCCTCCCTCTTGCACCACTGCTCAAGCCACGTATTTATTCTAACTATCCTGTTCCCTCTACTCTGATTAGCACGTGGCACTGGTAACAATCCAGAGATTACTACCTTTTGAGGTCCTACTTTTTAATTTAACTCCTAGCTCCATAACTTCAACTTGTCGGACCTCTTCCCGCTTCTTACCTATATCGTTGATACCTACATGTACCACGACAACTGGCTGCTCACCGTCCCTCTCCAGAATGCTCTGCAGCCGATCCGAGACATCCTTGACCCTTGCACCAGGGAGGCAACATACCATCCTGGAGTCTTGGTTGCGGCTGCAGAAACTCCTATCTATTCCCCTTACAATAGAGTATAGCTCTCCCACTCTTTTTCCCGCCCTTCTGTGCAGCAGAGCCACCCACTGTGCCATGAACCTGGCTGCTGGTGCCTTCCCCTGGTAAGTCATCTCCCCCAACAGTATCCAAAATGGTATATCTGTTTTGGAGGGAGATGACCACAGGAGACTCCTGCACTACCTTCCTGCTCTTGCCTTGTCTCTTGGCCACCCATTCACTATCTGTCCTAACCCTTACCTGTGGTGTGACCAACTCACTAAATGTGCTATCCACAACATTCTCAGCATCGCGCATGCTCCAGAGTGAGTCCATCCGCAGCTCCAGTGCCGTCATGCGGTCTGTCAGGAGCTGTAGCTGGACACACTTCCCGCACAGTGTCCCTGATTTCTCACATAGCACAGGAGGAGCATGACACAGGTCTGAGCTCTCCTGCCATGACTTAACCCTTAAATTAATTTACTTACTAAAATTTACTGAAACACCAAACAGCTGCTTAGTCGTTCGCTGCCAATTAAACCAATCTAAAAGTCAGTCTAAATGAGAGTTATACTTACCAGTCGAACAGCCAACCACTTACCAGCTTGGCTGTGATGTCACCTCTCGATGTCCCACCCTCCTTACTGTTCACTATACTTCCAATTTTTGTGCCATCTGCAAATTTTGAAATTGTGCCCTGTACACCCACGTCTGAGTCATTAATATATATCAAAAAAGCAGTAGTCCTAGAACTGACCCCTGAGGAACACTACTGTATACCTTCTTCCAGTCTGAAAAACAACCGTTCACCACTACTCTCTGTTTCCTGTCTCATCTTCCTACTGTAGCATCCCATCCTGTTCCTCTTCAGGCCACTGTATTTCCTGATCCTCCAGTTCTTCTAATACAGGTGCTCCTAGGGAACGAATAAAAGAAAATCCTTCCTTCCTTCACTCCGTCCCTCAATTCCTTCCTTTCCCTTCCCTCTGCTTCCTTTCCTTCTTTTCTTTCCTTCCTTCTTTCTGTCCTTTTTTCCTTCCTTACATTATTTTTTCTTCAATATTCCTTGTTTTTCTCTCTGATGTCTGCCTTGTTCATGCTGCTATCATCCTTTTCTCTTTGATTCCTATCACCATCTCCACATTTCCTTCCAGCCACCACTTCTGATTCCCTGCAGCCCATTGTGTCACTTCAATCAAAATTCTCTTGCCTGTAAGAACACAGTGGTGAATCTCCTGTGGCTTCAGTAAGACTGCCATTGTTTCTCACAATCTGTCAATGAATATCAGTGCTCATCAGAGTATGTCAGCAATTTAGTCTAGCCATTAGCATGCAGCCAATCTGATGATTGCTAGGTCTTCATCAATGCAGAAAGGTGGTACTTCACACTTCCATGTGCCTTTTAAGAGAATTTAAGGTAATTGACAAAAAAAATCAGAGGCAACACAAGGAAAAGAAAATTTACACAGTGAGCTGTTATGATCTGAAATGCACTGGTCAAGGGTGGTAGAAGCAACCTTCAATTGGATAAATACTTGAAGGGGCAAATTTGCAGGGCGATGGGGAAAGAGCAGGCATGTGGGACTAATTGGATGGGCTGAATGGCCTCCATCTGTGTGGTATCATTCAATAACGCCTGTTATATTTTTTGCTTTTTTTTAACCCTTTTTACAATTATTTTTGCATTCATGTTTCATACTACTCTCTTAGGGTGAGTCCTTGCTCCCTAGGTTATTGAGGGTGCTTACACTTGCTGATATTGAGATAAAATATTGAAGTATGCCAGGATAATGAACAGAGAATAGATTCTTTAGATTGGTTTATACCATGCTTCCATGGGAGTCAGCCTTATCTTCGAGAAGCTGCAGAGTAATGCTCACTCCACTTTATTTTGACTTTAAAGGCATATTAAAGAGTAAATCCACAAACAAATAACAGGAGAAACAGATATGTTTACAATAGCTGTTAAACTTTATTAGTTCTCGTATAGTAGAAAATTATAGTTTATAACTATTGTACTAAAACTAAAGTTACCTTTTCACATTGTTGTTTGGTTAATCCTTTCCTTACTAAACTGAGGAAGTGCTGCACTGTCAGAGGTCCTGTATTTCACATGAGATGTTAAACCGAGAATGTTATGTCTCAAATAAAGCAATATGACTGAGTACTGTACATATGAGTAAGTGTGACCTTACTCTCTTTATTCTGACTCCAGAGTGCCGGCACAGCATGGGAGGCCTGCTTGTACCCAGTGCTCCCAAGGGATGCTGGGATCCCTTGGGACTCCAACAGATGCGCCCTCTGGTGGCTGGTTACAAAGTGTTGCATACATAACATCACTCCCCCCCCCCAAAGTCAATAGAACACTTATTTACAGGGTGAGACGATCTGGGGATTTCCGCTCTCTAGTCGATCATCTCGGAACAAACAAAGGTGCAGGTGAGTTGGTTGGGCCTTCGCTGGGCTGCTGTGCAGCTGGCCTTGCTGGGCTGCTGGTGATGATGAGTTCAGCTTCGTGGTCAACCGTGATGTTGGTTGCCACTTTTGTGTGTATCGGAGGGTCGAAGTTGGTGGTGTCCTCTTCAGGTTGCTCGTGGTTGTCTGTGAATCACTGTTTGGTTTGGTCCAAATGCTTTCTGCAAGTTAGCCCATTTGCAAGTTTGACCTCAAGCACCCTAATCCCTTCTTTGGCTACGACAGTGCCAGCAAGCCATTTGGGACCATGTCCATAGTTGAGTACAAATACAGGATCATTGACTTCAATATCGCGTGACAAATTTGCGCGATCATGGTACATTCCTTTGTTGATTCTGCTTGCTCTCGACATGATCATGGAGATCAGGTCGGACTAGAGAGAGCCTTGTTTTGAGTGCCCTTTTCATGAGCAGTTCAGCAGGGGGAACTCCGGTGAGCGAGTGGGATCTTGTGCGGTAGCTGAGCAGGACTCGGGACACGTGTTTCAAGCCTTGCTTGATGGTTTGGACTGCCCGTTCTGCCTGGCCATTAGATGCGGGCTTGAACGGGGCAGATGTGACGTGCTTGATCCCATTGCGGGTCATGAATTCCTTGAATTCAGCGCTGGTGAAGCATGGCCCATTGTCGCTGACTAGGACATCAGGCAGGCCGTGCGTGGCAAACATGGCTCATAGGCTTTCGATGGTGGCAGTGGACGTGCTTATTGACATTATTAAACACTCGATCCATTTTGAATAAGCATCCACAACAACCAAAAACATTTTGCCTAGAAACGGGCCTTCGAAGTCAACGTGACCACGGTTTGGATGGCTATGACCACAAATTTAGCGGTACCTCCCCAGGTGCATTGCTCAGTTGAGAGCAAGTGTAACATTAGCGCACGCAAGACTCCAAATCTGAGTCGATGCCAGGCCACCACACATGATTTCTGGCTATAGCTTTCATCATTACTATGCCTGGGTGGGTACTGTGTAGGTCACGTATGAATGTTTCCCTGCCTTTCTTAGGCAAAACCACATGATTACCCCACAAAAGACAGTCTGCCTGTCTGGACATTTTGTCTTTGCACCGCTGGCACGGCTTGATCTCTTCATGCATCTCCGCTGGGACGCTGGACCAGCTCGCATGGAGGACACAGTTTTTTTTACAAGGGACAGTAAAGGATCCTGGCTGGTCCAGGTACTGATCTGGCAGGCCGTAATGGGTGACTTTTCATTTTCAAATGCATCCATCACCAAGAGCAAGTCTGCAGGCTGTCCCATTTCCACCCCGGTGGTGGGCAATGGTAGCCAACTGAGAGCATTGGCGCAGTTCTCTGTGCCTGGCCTATGGAAAATTACATAATTATATGCAGACAGCGTGAGCGCCCATCTTTGGATGCGAGCAGAGACATTGGTATTAATACATTTGCTCTCTGAGAATAGCGGTATGAGCGGCTTATGGTCAGTTCCTAATGTGAACTTAAGCCCAAACAGATACTGGTGCATTTTTTTTTACTCCGTAAATGCATGCCGGAGTATCTTTTTCAATCATGCTGTAGGCCCTTTCGGCCTTGGACAAACTCCTGGACGCATAAGCGACCGGTTGCAATGTTCCCTATTCGTTTGCTTATTGTAACACACACCCGACCCTGTGTGAAGATGCATCGCAAGCTAGCACTAAACATTTAAATAGGTTATACAGAACAAGCAGTTTGTTGGAACATAATAGATTTCTGGCTTTCTCAAAAGCAGTCTCTTGTGATTTCCCCCAAACCCAGTCATCTCCCTTGCATAGCAACACATGGAGAGGTTCTAGCAAGGTGCTTAAGCCGGGTAGGAAATGACCAAAATGATTGAGGAGTCCCAGGAATGACCGCAGCTCCGTCACGTTCTGTGGTCTCGGTGCGTTCTTGATGGCCTCCATCTTGGCGTCGGTGTGTCTGATGCAGTCTGCTGCGATTCTTCTCCCTAAGAACGCAACCTCTGGCGCCAGGAAAACACACTTTGAGCATTTCAACCTGAGTCCCACACGATCTAGCCGACTTAGAACCTCTTCCAGATTCTGCAGGTGTTCAATGGTGTCCCGACCTCTGATCAATATGTCATCCTGGAAAACAACGGTGCGCGGAACCGACTTTAGCAGACTCTCCATGTTCCTTTGAAAAATAGCCGCAGCCGATCGAATCCCAAACGGGCATCTATTGTCGATGAACAGACCTTTGTGCGTGTTGATGCAGGTGAGGCCTTTCAAAGATTCCACCAGCTCCTGCATCATGTAGGCCGAGGTCAGGTCCAACTTGGTGAACGTCTTCCCTCCTGCCAGCGTCGTAAATAGGCCATCTGCCTTGGGTAGCGGGTACTGGTCCTGCAGCGAAAAATGTTACTTTATAGTCCCCACAAATTCTGACCGTGCCATCGCCCTTGAGAATCGGAACAATCGGACTGGCCCACTCATTGAACTCCACCGGTGCGATGATGCCCTCTCATTGCAGCCTGTCCAGCTCAATCTCCACTTTCTCTCGCATCATCAATGGCACGTGCCTTGTGGCGGATGGGTCGTGTACCGGGAATCAAGTGGATCTGCACCTTCGCCCCAGAGAAATTTCCGATGCCTGGCTCAAACAACGACGGGAACTTGCTCAAAACCTGGGCACATGAGGCATCGTTGACGGACGAAAGCGCTCGGATGTCGTCCCAGTTCCAGCGGATTTTTCCCAGCCAGTATCTGCTGAACAGTGTGGGGCCATCTCCTGGTACAACCCATACTGGTCGTTCGTGCACCGCTCCATCATAGGAGACTTTTACTGCTGCACTGCCAATTACAGGGATCAGCTCTTTAGTGTAAGTTTTCAGCTTGGTATGAATAGGGCTCAGCTTGGGCCTTTGTGCCTTGTTGCACCATAGCCTCTCAAAGGCCTTTTGCTCATGATAGACTGACTCGCACCCGTGTCCAATTCCATGGATACTTGAATTCCGTTCAGTTCAACTTTTAACATTTCGTGGTGAAGATGTGTACCCCATACATTTCTGTCTCCTTGGTTCGAGTCTCTAGTTCAGTTTGATCCACCATGGATCGGTCTTCCTCTGCAACGTGGTGGTTTGCAGGGTTTGCAGTTCGTCTGCACATTCGCTGGAGGTGCCCCATTGTTCCACAGCCTTTGCACGCATAGTGTTTGAAGCAGCAATGATGGGCTCGATGATCACCTCCGCAGCGCCAACAAGGTGTTAATTGTCTCGCATTAATGCTTGATGGCGGACTCTGAATCATCTGAGGTCGTGCAGCTGCAGGCGTGTACGTTCTGCCATATGCATTCCTACCTGAAAACGACGTTACTTTGTGTACAGTACTTGCCGATGCATCTTTATGCTGCAAAATTTGTTTGGTGTTATTACTGGTGGACATAAATGCCTGGGCTATCGTTATGGCTTTGCTCAGGTTTGATGTTTCAACAGTCAATAGTTTGCGAAGGATTACCTCATGGCCAGTGCCAAGCACAAAAAAGTCTTTTCGCATTTTCTCCAGGAATCCACCGAATTTGTAATATCCTGTAAGGTGCCTTAGTTCGGCGACGTAACTCGCCGCTTCCTGGCCTTCAAACCGTATAAAATCGATATTTTGCCATCAGAACGCTCTCCTTAGGATTTAGGTGCTCCTGGACCAGTGTACATAGTTCTTCATATGATTTGGTTGTTGGTTTCACCAGATCAAGAAAATTCTTCATGAGGCCATAGGTTGTTGCCCCGCAGATGGCGAGGAGGATCGCCCTTCATTTGGCAGCATTCTCATTCCCTTACAGCTCGTTGGCCACAAAGTAATGGTCGAGTCACTCCACGAAGGTTTCCCAATCATCATCTTCTGAGAATTTCTCCAGGATACCAACAGTTCTCTGCATTTTCACGTGATGGTTCATTATCTATTACTCGTCGCCAGTTTTTATGTCTCAAATAAAGTAATGTTACTGAGTACTGTGTACTTGAGTAAGTGTGACCTTAGTCTCTTTATTCTGACTCCAGAGTGCTGGCACAGCATGGGAGGCCTGCTTATATGCAGTGTTCCCAAGGGATTCTGGGTTCCCTTGAGACTCCAACAGATGCGCCCTCTGGTGGCGGTAGAATACTGGTTACAAGGTGTTGCATACATAACAGAGAACCCTTGTGCCCTCTCAGATGGGCATAACATCCTCATAAGCAGTCCCTTGAAGCGAGGATGACTTGCTTCCATGCCAAAAAGGGATGAGTTCATACGTGTTTCAATGAAGGACCTAATATTCCAGATCCCGAACTACATCTTGAAGGGTGCAAGATGCCTGTGCGTGGATTTTGTTAATGTCTGGTGGCCGTTGCACACCAGCTACCACATGGGCTTGACAGAGCTAGGTCTCGGTCCTTTGGCAAGGATTAACCAAGACGACTGGAGACCAACTCTGCTGCACGGACCTAGCACACATATATATCACAGTGTGAGCTGGCCTGTGCTGCCCCTGGGTCCTCTCCTCTTCTGGGCCCCAAACGCTCGCCTCTCCTGGGCCCCGGTCACTTCCCTCTATAAACTCGTGCCGCTCCTTCGCTCCTCCTGCTGTGCCTGCCCGCACTGCAATTAGCAACCTGGCTTCGCAGCCATCGCCCTCCTGCAGCAGCACGTGCTGCTTCCTGAGGTGGTATGCCACCACACGCTGCTCCCTCTAATGGCCCCAGACTGTTGATGGTTTTGCAGGCCGGTACCGCGCCGATTTCCGGGCCGGGCCACTGCACACTGCTCTTTCTAATGGCCTTGGCCTGCTGATGGTTTTGCAGGCCGGGACCGTGCCGATTTCCGGGCCGGACCACCGCACGCTGTTGACATCAGATCCGGCATAACAGATCCTATGGCACTATTCAAAGGAGCGTGGTGGTATTCTCCCCGGTGTTCTAGCCAATATTTATTCATTTAAAACAGATTATCTGATCATTATCTTATGCTGTTGGTGGGACCTTGCTGTGTGCAAATTGGCTGTTGTGCTTTCCTACATTGCAACAGTGATTATACTTCAAAAGTACTTTGTTGGCTTTGAAACGTCTTGGGACATCCTGAGGTCGTGCAAGGTGATGTATATGTAAGATATTTGTTTCCTTTGTTCTTTCTTCCTTCCACTTGTTCTTTCACTAACTACTAATGTTGCCTGAATCATGTTATTCTCTTCAGAGGCTTCAACAACAACAACAGCAAAACAACTTATATTTATATACAGCCCAGCTTAGACCAGGAAGTCTCTACAAGGGAACCATGGTCTTAGGTTACCATTCATATGCAACAGGTCATTCAACAACAACAACAACTTGCATTTACACAGCACCTTTAAAATAGTGAAACGTCCCGAGGTGTATCACAGGAGTATTATGTGATAGAAATTTGACAGAGTCGCAAAAGTAGAAATTAGCGCAGGTGACCAGAAGCTTGGCCAAAGACGTAGGTTTTAAGGAGCATCTTGAAGGAGGAAAGAGAGGTAGAGGTGGAGAGGTTTAGGGAGGGAATTCCAGAGCTTAGGGCCCAGGCAACAGAAGGCACAGCCACCAATGGTTGAGCAATTACAATCAGGGGGGCAGAATTAGAGGAGCGCAGACATCTCGCAGGGGGGCGGGGGTGGGAAGGGATTGTGGGACTGGAGGAGATTACCGAGATAAGAGGGGCGAGGCCATGGAGGAATTTGAAAACAAGGACGAAAATTTTGAAATCGAGATGTTGCTTAACCGGGAGCCAATGTAGGTCAGTGAGTCGGATAAACTCTCTGCAAAGGCTCCAGATCCAACTCACTGATCTAAAAAGTGCAGTTAATAAATATTCCTGGAAACAGTAACTGGAGCCAAGTCGTTATTTAATGAACGATGTTAAGTTTTAGAGCGATCAATCAGATGGCGATCTGAACAAATCACACAACATGTTTATATTTGAACTGAGCTTTTGAAAATGTTTGTTCTCAAGATGGGTAACACTGACAAGAACATATTTATCTCCCATCCCTTGCTTGGAGAAAGTGGTGGTGGGCCTTTTTCTTGAACTGCTGTGGTCCTTGTGATGATGGTCCACTCACAATGGTATTAGGCTGGCAATTCCGGGCTATTAATCCAGTGAAGATGAAAGAATGCTGATTATATATCCATCAGAATGTGTGTGACTTAGAAGGGAACTTGGAAGTGATGGTGTTCCATGACATTGCTGTTCTCGTTCCTCTAGACCCTGTAAAGGTTGCAGGGAGGGAGGTGCTGTCAAAGTAACCTCAGTGAATTGCTGCAGTGCATCTTATAAATTATACATATTTCAGCCACGGTGCGTCTGTGATGGAGGGAGTTGGCTCATCCCTCAAACAAACAGACTAAACTGATTTATCATCATTACATTGTATCAAGTTATGCGGGGAAATAATATTGAGAGTGAAGCTGATTTTTTTACCTCCTTAAGTACCATGATAGAGTTAAAGGAGCCAATACCAATGTAAACCTTAGACAAAAATACTCATTTTCGTCACACTGTCAACTCAACCATATTAAACCAGTTGTTCAATGTACTTACTCCTTTAAAAGTCAAGTAGAAAGAAAAAGAAAGACTTTCATTTATATAGTGCCTTTCATGACCACTGGACGTCCCAAAGCGCTTTACAGTCAATGAAGTATGTTATATATGCAGACTATAGATATACTCTCTGTGTAGTCAGTGTATAGTTGCATAAGATGGAGACTTGTTACCTGATGTACTATCAATAAGGTTTACACTGTGTATATATTATGCTGGCACCACTAGAGGGTGCAACTGGTGGAGACCGGGGTTTCCTGCCCCTGTGGCAGGAGGCTGTCCACCAGAGGGCACTGCGGTGGGAGACCTGAGGGTCACCAGCATAGGTGTGCAGGGCCCAGTATAAAAAGCTGCCCACCATGCTTGTGCCTCACGCTGGAGTTACGAATAAAGGACCAAGTACAGTTTGAGTACAACACATTGCCTCGTGGAGTCATTCATATGAGCATTACAGGCATGACATAAAGTACTTTTTGAAGTGTAACACTGTTATAATGTAGGAAATGTGACCGCCAATTTGCTCCCACGAACAGCAATGTGATAATGACCAGTTAATCTGATTTTAGTGATGTTGATTGAGAGATACATATTAACTAGGACAGCGGGATATCTCCCTTGCTCTTCTTCAAAATAGTGCCATGGGATCTTTTATGTCCACCTGAGAGAGCAGATAGGGCCTTGGTTTAACGTCTCATTGAAAAGGCAGCACCTCCAACAGTGTAGCACTCCCTCAGTACTACACTGGAATGTCAGCCTAAATTTTTGTGCTCAAGTCTCTGGATTTGGACTTGAACCCACAGCCTCCTGACTCAACCTCTGGATTGGGGCATGAAACCACAATCTCCTGACTCAGAAGCAAGAGCTACCAACTGAGCCACGGCTGACATGTCGGTAGGGACAAGTAAGATCAGATTCGATTATGACTATACCAACTCTCACGTTCTTATGCAACTAGGATAATCAGCTTTATCACCAAAGGTTTCACATATAGAAAAACATTAATTCTGTCAGTCCTCTACTCCTAAGGAAATAGGCCTCAGGGATGTCTCTAGAACTTACCAGGGAGGTTTTTGATTTATCTTAGCTGACTCTTTGGCTCAGTTCAGACTTTGTTTAGCTGTCTGGTACCTCATCTACTTGACCATCCTTCATGTATGAACCTCGACAGTCACTGTCAGTAGGCAAATGTGGAGGGCATGATAACGGAATCTAATCATGTTTTCACCTGACAACTACACCTCTACTTTCCACTGCTGCTTACTGGATATAAATGAGGTTTGGGAACCCTGCTGTTCTTTCCGCTCCATAGGTTTGGGGTTGTTGTGGACAATCGCAATACTCCAACTGCTGCCTCAGCTGGCAGGAGCTAGCTCATGACAAACTAGGGATAAAACCTAAGGTCTCATTATTGGTATTGTTTTGTGCCAACACCAGATAGTGCCTTTAGTCCATCAGCAATGTTAACTTCCTCATTTTACTTTGTGTCCCCATCTATTTGAATTCTTCACCAAAATGAGCAATTTGCCTGGATCAACTGTGTCAATTTCCTTCATTAACTCGAGAACTTCAATTAGGTCACCTCGAAGTCTCCTTTCCAAAGAAAACACTCCCAGCTTCTTAACCTTAACTTAAATTCCTGACAAATGGAGTTATCTTCATCGTTCACCGCTGCGCACCGCCAAGGGGAATAATCTCCTTCCTATGATACAGCTGTAGACAGATTTCCTGTGAATTATAACAGTAGGTGGGCAGTATACAAAGTATCAGTGAGTATTGACTGGAGAAGGACAGCATAAACCTGTTCATCCATTATTGCTCACTTGAACTAGATTTTGAAAGAATTTTAAGTGAAGCAGTGCAGCGCGTTGCCAGACTATCAGATTCCACCTTAGCTGCTGTGGCATTTTTTTGTCCTCTTTTTAAATTAAGTTGTGTGCTAATCTTAAGTGTATGGAGACAGATTTTGTTTGGAGTGCTAAATACCTTCGGCCTGCAGACCATGTTTGTTTGTCTGTCTCGTGCACAATACTATACTATCATTGGCAGAGTAAGCTGGACCATTGTCAGCCGGCTGCTGTCCATGATTTATCAGGTATGTGACGTGAGGTCTCTTAGGTAACAGGTAGTAAGAATCGTACCTTGAGCTGTTTATTTACCTTTGGATTGTAGTAATAAAAGCTCTCCCATTGTCCCTTAATTAAAATTTTCACTCTCTGAAAAATACCTTTTCATCACAAAGAGTGCCTGCTCGGTTTCAGTTTACTGCTGTTGGAAATGTAAAACCAGCTGCACTTTACCAGATTGAAGACAGGCGTCCGGATATCACAAGACGGTCTAAATCATTTCAGGCCTTTTTTCCCCCTCTTCTTTACAGACTATCATCTTCCAACAAATGTTGTCTTCATAAGACACAAGCCAACTAAAGTTAAATTAAAAAACACCCATTTATCACCAAATGATTAAAAATGTGTTCAATGGGAATTTGGGAGGGGAAAAAACAGTCTAGGTGACTTTATCTTTTCTATTGCAAACTCAAAGTGTACTGCTGGCATGTGAAACGTAAGGTAGAAGACAATCAGCACGAGCTGAGTAGTGAGGATCAGACTGACCCGTGTGAGAAATCTGAGCTGATCTAAAAAAGGGTCGGTTGAGGTAAGCCATTAACCCGCGGAGGACTGCCGTGCCATTAACCGGCTGAGGACTGCCATGAAAATTCTGCACCAACTTAAAAATATTCTAATATTTGAGTTTTTTTCAATGTATTCCTCTTTTTTTTTTAAAAAGAGGTGCACCGCCCAGGCTCGTAAACATTGAACAGAAGAAGCAGGTCAGGGAATGGTGGTTATGTGAAGTTGAGCTGAGGGTTTTAAAAGCCTGTAGCATAATAATATTTATTTATTTAAATATTCAATAGCAGAAAAATAAGACACGCATTGCAAGGGACTCTTTACCACAAGGCAAGGCCAAATGTCAAGACAATCGCGGGCATTGAAAAAATCTTGAGATTTTCATGCCTTGATTATGAGACTTCGTTGTTACATCGTGCCATCTGATCATATTTTAGTAAAGTAAATATGTACGCCAAAGTTAAAACTGCAAATGTCAGCTACTTATTGCAAAGACGTAGACGGGGAAGCACAGAACTATGAGTGAAATCCAAAATGTGATTCAGGGTGAGGATACCAGGGGCTTTATAATGCTCTGACTGTCAACAGTGACTTAATGAGAAATGTTCTATGGCTGAATTTTCCAGGGGTTTCACTGGTCTTCTGGAGATAGAGCACTGGAACGCTCCGGGAACTGGGAGAAACAGCCGATTCCTCCATTTCCTTTGTGCTCCCATTGCTTTCCTGCCAGTGTTATAGTGAAAGCCTGGAGAAAATGCTACACAATTTCCGCCCTTCCGGGATACCTATTCTAATTTGTACTATTCAAGCTCAGAACACGGCACAAGCTATTCTCGTGGCTTAGTGGGTAAATGCGTTGCTGAATGGTGTGGTGCAAACCAGGAACGGCCCGATGTTTGAGGCCTACTTTGTGCTTCTGCCACAGGGAGAGAGGGGGAAGGGAAGATGAGGGAGCAATTGAACCTCTGCAATTTATGTGTTCCTCTTGGCAGGTTCAAATCCTCTCAGAACACAGAAAATTTGTTCAATTGGACTTCAATCTTTTGCCTTATTTTAGTGCGCAAATTCACTCTGCACACTTTCTGGAAGCTCGGGTGCACTAAAAACAACCTTGAAGAATGTCGCTTAACAAGTTAGTCACTCAGCCAATATAAATAGTACATTGTGGGCTGATCCAGCAATTTCAAGGAGAAATAGAAAGAAAAGAACGAAAGACTTGGGGGCCGAAATTGATGAACTTACCGCCCACTGCCACCGACATTCCTCTGGTCGAACTGCCTGGTGCCAGTTTCATCTTGGCCTGGAGCAGATGGGAGGAGAGAGCCGCCGGGAAGCGCCTGTCGACGTCAGCGGACGGCCGATGCGCATAAGTAGACTCCTGCCCGCTGAGATGCCATATTCACGCGGGCGGGATCGGGTTGTTGTCGGCGGCAGGACGGCGGTGGACTGCTGAGTGAAGGAGGCTCTGTCCTCGGCGGTAAGTGTGAAGATGCTGTAAAAAAGGTTAGTGAAGTTTATTTAAACTATTTCTTTACAGGTACTTACCTGGATGGGGTCCCCCTGAAGCTCGTCAGATGTTTTTCTTGTTTGTTTTTGGTGCTTTTTATATTTAGTTCTTCGAACCTCCGTGTGCCCGACTCCATCCCCGGCAGCACTTGGGCGGCAAGCGCCTTCACTGCTGAGAATGAGAGCTCCTGTCGGCTGCCGCCCAGATTGGTAGCATACGTCGCAGATTTGCTGCCCGCCGACCTTCGAGGGATCTGGATGATGAAAACCCCGCCCAAAGAACCGTCAGGGACCTCAGCGGCCATCGACGGTCCTTTGGGTGGGTGGAGGCCTTCATCAAATTCGGGCCCTTGGATTTCTATCGCACCTTTCACAACCACCGGATGCCTCAAAGCACTTTACAGCCAAGAAGTACTTTTGGAGTGTAGTCACTTGTGTAATGTAGGAAACATGGCAGCCAACTTGCGCACAGCAAGCTCCCACAAACAGCAATGTGATAATGACCAGAGGGACAACACAGTGAGTGGAAATTCCCCGACAAGGGTTTGCAGGTGATGATCAATGTTGGGGGCCGCACTTTATGCATTGCTGAAGATAATTTAGGGAGAAAACAGGCATAGGAGCACATCACCTGGCTATAAATTTAAGATTATGTTGCCGCAGAATCTGGAGGGAGAGCCAAAAACAAATGCCGGAAATTTCTGCCGTCTTTGCAGGCGGGTTGGTGGTGGGCCAGGTAGAAAGCTGAAATAACTTGGAACAAGTCGGGAAACTGCCATTATCCCGCCTCCATGCACCTTTCGCTCAGGCGCCTTTGCCAGCGTGGCAGTGATTCAAACGGCAAAGGCGGCCGAGCTAATTTGCATCATTATTAGGGGTACGGTAGCATAGTGGTTATGTTGCTGGACTCATGATCCAGAGTCTGGACCAATTATCCAGAGACGCGAGTTCAAATCCCTCCACGGTAGCTTACTCCTCTGATTAACAAATTAATATGACGAATTGTTGTATGAAAACTTTTGTATCAATCCTCGTACTCAGTTTACATTTTTAAAGGCAAATATATCTCTGAGCAGACTTCCGATAACAAAGACTGAGACACAAAATTGTCAATAAACAAAATTGAATTGACGAGAACTAGTTTGGAAACAAGGGATTCCTTATTTACTTTCTTCCTCACCACTTTTCAGCCCTCCCCCTCTGTGCCTCTCCTTAAGGCGTTGACTCCTTGTTAGGGTACAGTTCCCCAGCAACCAAGTGCCCTCAGGATCCTCGCACATACGACCGTTATTTATGGATGAGCCTTGACAGTGAGTATTGAACCCTAACGTGGAGAGGAAGACTCAAAGCCGAGCCCCATCTCTTCCTCGTTTGAAGTCCATGTACGTAATCCCAGGGGGGGGTTGCTGCACAACAATCTAGGAGCAGGAATCCTGGCCTATTGTTCCATCCCTAACCCAGGAGCTCGAAAGCCAATTCTAGCTCCCTAACTGCTACCCTAAGTGAGATCAGTAACACAATACAGAATGTGAGCCGAACCTGAGACTTTACTGGTCCGAATGGCTCAATTCTAAACTGATTGAAGCCTACCAGTTTTTAATGTAAATTAAATATACAATCATTCTTTATGACAGCATAGTTTTTTAACAATTTTTATTTAAGATATTAACAAACAAAAAACAAAATCAGAGAGAAAGAGCACAGGCCGAAATAGAAGCACTGTATTATACAGTAGATATATGTGTATATATGTGTATGTGTGTATATAGGTATGATAGCATAGTGGTTATAGAAACATAGAAACATAGAAAGTAGGTGCAGGAGTAAGCCATTCGGCCCTTCAAGCCTGCACCACCATTCAATATGATCATGGCTGATCATGCAACTTCATACCCCATTCCTGCTTTCTCTCCATACCCCTTGGTTTCTTTAGCCGTAAGGGCCACATCTAACTCCCTTTTGAATATATCTAATGAACTGGCCTCAACAAGTTTCTGTGGTAGAGAATTCCACAGGTTCACAATTTTCTGAGTGAAGAAGTTTCTCCTCATCTCGGTCCTAAAAGGCTTATCCCTTATCCTTAGACTGTGACCCCTGGTTCTGGACTTCCCCAATATCGGGAACATTCTTCCTGCATCTAACCTGTCCAATCCCATCAGAATTTTACATGTTTCTATGAGATCCCCGCTCATTCTTCTAAATTCCAGTGAATATAAGCCTAGTCGATCCAATCTTTCTTCATATGTCAGTCCTGCCATCTCAGGAATCAGTCTGGTGAACCTTTGCTGCACTTCCTCAACAGCAAGAATGTCCTTCCTCAGGTTAGGAGAACAAAACTGCACACAATACCCAAGGTGTGGTCTCACCAAGGCTCTGTACAACTGCAATAAGACCTCCCTGCACCTATACTCAAATCCCATTGCTATGAAGGCCAGCATGCCATTTGCCGCCTTTACTGCCTGCTGTACCTGCATGCCTACCTTCAATGACTGATGTACCATGACACCCAGGTCTCGTTGCACCTCCCCTTTTACTAATCTGTCACCATTTAGATGATAATCTGCCTTCCTGTTTTTGCAACCAAAATGGATACCCTCACACTTATCCACATTTTACTGCATCTGCCATGCATTTGCCCACTCACCAAACTGTCCAAGTCCCCCTGCAGCCTCCTAGCATCCTCCTCACAGCTCGCATTGCCACCCAGCTTAGTGCCATCTGCAAACTTGGAGATATTACGTTCAATTCTTTTGTCTAAATCATTCATGTATATTGTAAATAGCTAGGGTCCCAGCACTGAACCCTGCGGCAACCCACTCGTCACTGCCTGCCATTCTGAAAAGGACCCATTTATTCCCACTCTTTGCTTCCTGTCTGCCAAACAGTTCTTTATCCATGTCAATACATTACCCCCAATACCATGTGCCTTAATTTTGCACACTAATCTCTTGTGTGTGATCTTGTCAAAAGCCTTTTGAAATTCCAAATACACCACATCCACTGGTTCTCCCTTATCCACTCTACTAGTTACATCCTCAAAAAATTCCAGAAGATTTGTCAAGCATGATTTCCCTTTCATAAATCCATACTGACTTGGACCGATCCTGTCGCTGCTTTCCAAGTTTGCTGTTATTACATCTTTAATAATTGATTCCAACATTTTTCCCACTACTGATGTCAGGCTAACCAGTCTATAATTCCCTGTTTTCTCTCTCCCTCCTTTTTCAAAAATGGGGTTACATTAGCTACCCTCCAATCCATAGGAACTGAACCAGAGTCTATAGAATGTTGGAAAATGACTACCAATGCATCCACTATTTCTAGGGCCACGTCCTTAAGTACTCTGGGATGCAGAATATCAGGCCCTCAGAATCTATTGGCTTTCGGTCTCTTCAATTTCCCTAACACCATTTCCTGACTAATAAGGATTTCCCTCAGTTCTCCCTTCTTGCTAGACCCTCGTTCCCCTAGTATTTTCGGGAGGTTATTCGTGTCTTCCTTAGTGAAGACAGAACCAAATTATTTGTTCAATTGGTCTGCCATTTCCTTAATCCCCATTATGAATTCCCCTGATTCTGACTGCAAGGGACCTACATTAGTCTTCACTAATTTTTTTTCTCTTCACATATCTATAGAAGCTTTTGCAGTCAGTTTTTATGTTCCCTGCAAGCTTACTCTCATACTCTATTTTCCCCCTCCTAATTAAACCCTTAGCCTCCTCTGCTGAATTCTAAATTTCTCCCAGTCCTCAGGTTTGCTGCTTTTTCTGGCCAATTTATAAGCCTCTTCCTTGTATTTAACACTTTCCCTAATTTCCCTTGTTGGCCACGGTTGAACCACCTTTCCTTTTTTAAACTTACGCCACACAGGGATGTACAATTGTTGTAGTTCATCCATGTGATATTTAAATGTCTGCCATTGCCTATCCACCATCAACCCTTTAAGTATCATTCTCCAGTCTATCCTAGTCAATTCACATCTCATACCGTCAAAGTTTCCTTTCTTTAAGTTCAGGACCCTCCACTCTGAATTAACTGTGCCAGTCTCCATCTTAATGAAGAATTCTACCATATTATGGTCACTCTTCCCCAAGGGGCCCCGCACGACCAGATTGCTAATTAATCTTCTCTCGTTACACAAGATCCAGTCTAGGATGCCCCGCTCTCTACTTGGTTCCTCGACATATTGGTCTAGAAAACCATTCCTTATACACTCCAGTAAATCCTCCTCCATAGTATTGCTACCAGGTTGGTTAGCCCAATCAATATGCAGATTAAAGTCACCCATAATACCTGCTGTACCGTTATTGCACGCATCCCTAATTTCCTGTTTGATGACATCCCCAACTTCCCTACTACTGTTTGGTGGTCTGCACACAACTCGCCCAAACGTTTTCTGCCCTTTGGTGTTTCGCAGCTCTACCCATATAGATTCCACATCATTCATGCTAATGTCCTTCCTTACTATTGCGTTAATCTCCTCTTTAACCAGTAACGCTACCCCCACCTCCTTTTCCTTCCTGTCTGTCCTTCCTGAATATTGAATACCCCTGGATGATGAAGCCACAGCCTTGTTTACCCTGGAGTCATGTCTCCGTAATCCCAATTACATCATATCCGTTAACAGCTTTCTGCGCAGTCAATTCATCCACCTTATTATGAATGTTCCTCGCATTGAGACTCAGAGCCTTCAGGCTTGTTATTTTTAACACTTTGTCCTTTTAGAATTATGTTGTTATGTGGCCCTTTTTGATTTTTGCCCTTGATTTCTCTGCCCTCCACTCTTGCTTTTCTCATTCCTACCTTTTGCTTCTGCCCCCTTTTTAATTCCCTCTGCCTCCCTGCATAAATTCCCATCCCCCTGCCATTTTAGTTTAAATCCTCCCCAATAGCACTAGCAAACACTCCGCCAAGGACACCGGTTCCGGTCCTGCCCAGGTGCAGACCGTCCGGTTTGTACTGGTCCCACCTCCCCCAAAACCGCTTCCAATGTCCCAGGAATTTGAATCCCTCCCCCTTGCACCATTCCTCAAGCCACGTATTCATCTGAGTTATCCTGCAATTCCTACTCTGACTAGCACGTGGCACTGGTAGCAATCCTGAGATTACTACCTTTGAGGTCCTACTTTTTAATTTAACTCCTAGCTCCCTAAATTCAGCTTGTAGGACCTCATCCAATTTTTGACCTATGTTGCTGGTACCTATATGTATCACGACAGCTGGCTGTTCACCCTCCCCCTCCAGAATGCGCTGCAGCCATTCGAGACATCCTTGACCCTTGCACCACGGAGGCAACATACCATCCTAGAGTCTGATTTGCAGTTGCAGAAACGCCGATCTATTCCCTTTACAATAGAATCCCCTATCAATAAAGCTCTCCCACTCGTTTTCCTGCCCTCCTGTGCAGCAGAGCCACCCATGTTGCCATGGACTTGGCTGCTGCTGCCTTCCCCTGATGACTCATCTCCCCCAAAAGTACCCAAGGTGGTGTATCTGCTTTGGAGGGAGATGACCGCAGGGGACCCCTGCACTACCTTCCTTCCGCTGCTCTGCCTGATGGTCACCCATTCCCTATCTGCTTCAGTAACCTTTACCTGCGGTGTGACCAACTCACTAAACGTGCTATTCATGACATCCTCAGCATCGTGGATGCTCCAGAGTGAATCCATGCACAGCTCCAGTGCTGCAATGCGGTCTGTCAGGAACTGCAGCTGGATGCACTTCCTGTACATGTAGTCATCCGGGACACTGGAAGCGTTCCTGAATTCCCACATAGCACAGGAGGAGCATGACATGGATCTGGGCTCTCCTGCCATGACTTAACCCTCAAATTAACTTAATTGATAACAACGTCAAAGGTTTCTTACTGATCAGAAAAGAAAAAGAAAAAGATTAAATACTCACCAATCCACCAGCCAATCACTTACCCTCTTGGCTGTGACATCACACTTTGATTTATTTTTACTTCTTTGTTTATCTTCTGCCCCTGCTGAAGCTGGCCTCCTCCGACTTAGTCACCCTGAAACCATGTCTCTATAATGGATGCTTTCCTGTGATGTCACGCATTGATTTCATTTTACTTCCCTCCCCTCACAGGTCTGTTTGCGCAGCTGCCAGTTAGCTTCTTTATCTCCCCCTCTGATCTCACGCTCTTTCGTTATGTTACTGGACTAGTAATCTAGAGGCCTGGACTAATAATCCAGAGACATAAGTTCAAACCATGGCAGCTGGGGAATTTAAATTCAGTTAATTAAATAAATCTGGAATAAAAAAGCTATTATGAGTAATGGTGAACATGAAACTGCTGGATTGTTGTAAAAACCCATCTACTTCACTTATGTCCTTTAGGGAAGGAAATCTGCCATTCTTACCTGGTCTGGCCTATATGCGAATCCAGACACACACTGTGGTTCACTCTTAACTGCCCTCTGAAATGGCGACTCACCACCACCTTGTCAAGGGAAATTAGGGATGGGCAATAAATGTCGGCCATGACAGCGACGCCCACATTCCAGGAACGAATATAAAAAATACTTGTCAGACCGTAAGCTTCTTTTTAACCCTATCTTTCAATATCACTGGATGACCACGAGAATGTCGCAGCTCGGGAACCATGTCTGTGAACCTGAGCTGAAAGTTCAGTGGCTGTTGATCCAGCTCATTAGTGCACAGCATGGAAAGCACAATGTATACTGCCACCTGACACCTGGTTACTTTGCTATGGCAGATGCTGTTGCTGAATGCATTGTCAGCACAGATTAGGTTTCTAGAAGTTGGAAGTGTTTTCAGCAAAGTCGGGTCCACTGTCACCTCATTGGTAGAACCTAGCACACCATCGACAGATTGCTTCTGTCATCTCCACTTGACCTGCCATCTATTACATAAGCATGGGTGCCGTTTATACTGTTGCACCTTAGTCCTCAGAATCGGACCGCGATGAGCCCCAACACCAGCAGCACCAGGCACACCAGCAGTACCAATAGCAACACCACCAACCTTCTCCTCAACCACCTGATGCTGCACAGGACAGAGGGCATCAGTGCAGGGCTGTACCGTGCCGGAGGCAATGCCCCCAATACGGGGTATACAGACAGATGATGAGCTTCCTCAACATGACTGAGCAACAGTATCAAAGGAGACTCAGGCTACCTTGAGCACATTGCTGCCTGGAAGGCCAAGAATGGCCAGATTTACTTAACTTCAGGCATTACACCCATATGGCTGTCATATGCTGTACCAGGCTCCTAACACCCCACAGCAACAGCATAAAGCACCCCTACAATGACCAGCCCATTCCTTTCACACTGACCAGCATTGCTGGAGACAATGTTATGTCTCACCATTCACACCAACTCATTAATCACTTCCATACAGAATCGGCCTGACCGGAAAGTGGTGAAAATAATAATTTTTATCTGTTACATCAGATTAACGGAAGCTTCACACAAACATCTATTAAAACACCCCTGTGCATCTACTTGTATTTCATCTTTCTCTTATGAGTGCTTCTACGTGGTGTTATCCCTGTGGATTCAGCAGAGGTAGAGGTAGGCTGTTCACTTCCCTACTGTGACTGCTTAAGCACTTTTGGCGGACATCCTTGGGTTTTGGAGCCTGTGATGGGCCCACCAAAGTCTGCTCTTCCTGCAACTGTGCAGGGACAGATTTGGCCATCGCTGTCAGGGGAGACATCTGGGGCTCTGACTGAGGGGGAGGCAATGGAGGAGAAGTATGAGCGCTTTGAGAGGTGACCACTCTCACTGTCATCCCTCTCATGGGCCACCTGCACTTCCCTGCTCGCAAGGAGCTGGAGGGCACCTTGTTGCACAGCAATGAGTCCCTGAGGACCCACGTCTACACTGACATCCCTCCTAGAGAGGAGGTCAGTGAGCATCTGCCATCTATTGTCTGTAGAGACCATGTGCTCCTGTGAGTGGTGCATTAGCTGCTCCATGCAGGTGGCCATCCTTTCCATGGAGGAGTCTATAGTCACCATCGCCTGCGGCACGGTGGTGCTCATGTTGGAGATGGACTCCTCCACTCGCTGCACATTTGCAGACATTGCGGTCACAAAACCCGTCAGAGCCTCCCTGCACTCTTGCTGTATCTCCGGAATCACTCTCTTTCTCGATGGCCCCTGAGGCTCAGCGTCTGCATGCAGTTGGACAGAGCAGGGAGCATCCTTTGCCCTCGGGCGAGTATTCTCCACTGCTGACCCTGTCTCCACCATCTCCTCTTGCTCACTTGTGACTTATGACACACTAGGTGGTGACACTACTCTATCTCGCGTGGGATCCACGCTGGTGCTGGATGTGCTTATGTCTGGTATTGGTGCACCCTCAGAGGCTGGAGGCTACTCTGAGGCGTTATTTTCCTCTTCCTCGTGGACAATGGGGGGTGGGGACTCTTGATGGACATATGGGAGAGTAAAGAGATGAGTTAGATATGTCATATCAAGAATGGGCAACTCTACCATTATGCACACAATGAACATTATGCACACGATGAACATTCACTGGCTGCTGACATCAGTCCCCATTTGAGTGACTGCTGTATGCCATGTGGCTATATGAGATGTAATTCTGTTACCAGGTTGCTGAGGTGCCCCCCCCCTTCTCTGTCTCCCCCTTCCAGCTGCTCAGTGACTCCTGAGACTTCCAGGGCTGCAGATATGGTGGCCAATGACGGAGGGCAACCTCCGCTTCTCTCCCTCTCCCTTTTATTCTCTACTCTCTTCTCCTGCAAGGAGGGAAAGAAGAGAAGTTTGAGTGAGAGTGATGGAATGAGTGTAAGGAATGGATGCGTAACATCTTTAGAGGGAGACTATGATGGAATGGGGTGCCATTGCCAAATGACCCTCTTGTGTCTGGTTAGTTGGTATGATTACATTCGGATGAGGGTGAGTATGAGCAGTGGCTAGTCAGATGGGGATATGATAATGTAGATAGAGAGAGGGATGGGTGGAGGTGCAAGGTATGTTGGTGTGAATAAGGAAGTGCTGGAGTAGGGTTTGAAAGGCAGAGTGATGGGGATGTGATGAGAGGCACAGTAGGATGAAAGTGAGTGTGGCTTTGTACTCACCTTTCCTGATCTAATGAGATAATTAAAACGTTTCCAGCATTGCACCCAGGTGCTCCTCACCACATCCCTGCTGTTGACCTCCTCTGCAATCTCCAACCAGGCTTCTTTGATTTGCTGGGCTGGTCTCTTCAGCCCATCAGAAGGGAAGAGGTCCTCCCTGCATGCTCTGACTCCCTCCACAAGCATATGGAGGGAATCATCGGAGAACCTGCAGCCCTCTGCCTCTGTGCAGTCATGTTTGCAAATGTTTGGGACATTCCAATGGTGCAGCACAATGCCTGCACTATCCGAGAGGAACCTTCAAATGTAATGTAGTAATGGCTCCTTTTAAATATCCCGGCTGAAAACACGTCATCGATGACGTCATCACACCCACACCATTTAATAGGCCCGGGTAACGTGCAGCGCTGCCTTAATAGGCCCCATTAACGAAAAGTCGATCTCAGGAGTGGGATAAAATGGAGAACGTAGTCACGGCAACCGTCCGCACCCGAACCACCCAGGTACAGAAAATTCCAGCCAAAGTGTTTGACTTGAAGGAAAGTGGCAAGGTGAAGAATGACGGTGAGAGTAAAGAATGTAGCCTGTCATGTAGTAAGTAAACTATGTCAAACAAGTTTACTTGAGTATCTGTAGTATACTTAACTCAAATTGATCCAGCAATCTGTTGCAATTCCAACACAAATGGAAGTGATGATGGTGATTAAGAATTATGTAGCAAAGAGCAACTGAAAAAAACCCCAGAAGAGTGACTATAATTATTCATATATACAGCTGTGAACATGTATATACGGGATGAAATTGCCCGATGCCCCATTTGGAGATGGAAACCTTCCGAGGGCCGGGACATTTATCGCCCGGCCCGGAAGTTTCATCCCCGATGCGTAATTCTGCCCTTCTGCCCCTCAATGGAGGCAGAGCACTATTGGAGTTGCTCCACATCTGTGGAGGGGCACTCCTGAGTCCAGTGCCATGCTCCAGAGTCCAGCGCCCTGCTGCCAACATCAGCGCTGCACGGATACTCCACGTAGCGCTGACCTGGCAGAATGCCCCTCCCCTTCAATTAAAGGGGAGGGCCGTTGCATGCTCTGTAATCCCTTTGGCAGTCGCCACTGGGCCACCAGGCCACCCTCGACTGGGCCGACAGCTCAGCACCCATAACGGAGTATGGCGGCCCGGTCGAGGCGAGGACCACGGCGCAAACGGCCTCCCCTTTAAGGGGCGTCCCGGCAGCGGATTTTCGCGACCCACAAAGCTGGCAGTGACATCACCCGGCGTCATCCTCTCCACCCGCGGGCAATTTCCCCCGCGGGCGCAAAGTGTTCGGCGCGGGGCACAGCAATGACTTCATAGCCGTGTGTGTGCCAGCTCGGGGCGCAAAGAGTGGGGCACGGCGCTAACGACGCAACGCCCCCCAAACCTCCGGGGCAATTTACCTGGAAGCGCCATCGACCCCTTCCTCTGGGGCGATAACCTTGGAGGCTCTAATGCGGCTATAAAAAAGGGAAATTTTGCTCCCATAATGTATTATATGTGTGTAATAAATCCAATAAGGAATTCAGGAGAAACTTCTTTACTCAGTGAGTTTCACATTCTAACCACTCTCTAACACGTGGGATGGTTGAGGCGAATAGCACAGAGGTATTCAAGGGAAGCTAGATAAACACATGAGGAAAAAAGGAATAGAAGGATATGTTGATGGGATTAGATGAAGAGGGATGGGAGGAGGTTCGTGTGGAGCATAAACACCAGCATGGACCTGCTGGGCCGAATGGCCTGTTTCTGTGCTGTAAATTACTATGATAATTATACACTGAGTTGACTTTCAAACGTTCTGGTATTTTACCATAAGCTACACATAAGTGCTAAAACTCTACTACAGATCAAAATATCCACTGGTTGATTCCTATCATTGCAGAAAAACTGAGCAAAAGGCACCCAGTGCAGTTGGCCAGAGAGTCTCAGCAGGCCCATCCCTAACCCTCCTTCAAAAGCCGCTGGTGTGAGACAATCCAATGTATAGAAATGATCCTGCCACGTATTGGCACGCTGCAGGCGACACTAAATCTGGCACTGAGATATCATCATCATCATAGGCAGTCCCTCGAAGCGAGGATGACTTGCTTCCATGCCAAAAAGGGATGAGTTCTCAGGTGTTTCATTGAAGGGCCTAATATTCCAGACCCCGAACTACATCGTGAAGGGTGGAAGATGCCGGTGCGTGGATTTTTTTTTTTAAACGTGTGGTGGCCGTTGCACACCAGCCACCACACGGGCTTGACAGAGCTAGGTCTTGGTCCAGTGGCAAGGATTATCCAAGACTAACTGGAGACCAGCTCTGCTGCACAGACCGAGCGCGTGCACATATCGCAGTGCAGGCTGGCCGGTGCTGTCCCTGGGCCCTCAGCTCTTCTCAGCCCCAGATTCACGCCTCTCCTGGGCCCCGGTCACTTCCCTCTATGGGCACTTGCCGCTCCTTCGCCCCTCCTGCTGTGCCTGCCCACACTGCAATCAGTGACCTGGCTTCGTAGCCGTCGCCCTCCTGCAGCAACACGTGCTGCTCCCTCCACTGGGATATAGCAGGACACACACAGGTTTTTTTTTGAAAGATGTAGCATTTGAAGAATACTGGGGGCCATCAGCTGCATATATACATACATCCCATAATATTCATCAGCAGACCAGAATGCCACTCCAGCATAATATTTTGCTATCGAGTAGCCAGCAGAGACAGCTATCAGGAGGAAGTTTCCTGTCTGTGCTTTTGTTGAGGTGCATCAATCTACAGGGTGGAAGCTCACTCAAAGATACTTTTCCTTTTTAAAATTTCAATCTTTAAATCAAATCATGAGCGTGAGACAAAAAGGTCTGCCTGATGGTGATGTGTGGGATATGGGAAATACTGGTACGCTTGGCATGAATGGCATTAGCGGGTGGACAGCATTGGACCTCATCGTCCGACCCTAATTTGGACCGAGTGATTTTTCAGGCATCATTGGCAGCCACCTAAAGCAAGCACTAGAATCAGGCCATTCGGCCCCTGGTGCCTGTGCTGCCTCTTTGGAAGGGTTATCCAAATAGTCCTACTCCCCTGCTCTTTCTCTATAGACCTGCCTATTTTTACTTTTCAAGTATTTATCCAATTCTCTTTTGAATGTTACTATTGAACCTGCTTCCACCACCCTTTCAGGCAGTGCCTTCCAGATCATAACAACTTGCTGCGTAAAAAAAGTCTCCTCATCTCCCCCTGGTTCTTTTGCCACTTCAGAGTCCCACATTACTTGACTTATTTGCTTGTATACTGCAGAGTTCTTGCTCTTCCCCGTCTGCTTTTATCTGAATGGAATCAGGCATCTAACTGCAAGTGAGCCAACTCTGACCTGACCTGATCCTGACCCACAGTGGGGCTGGGTGGGCAGTCTGAGCACAGTTGTGCAGGAACAGGACTGGAAAAGCCACAGCCTCAGTAGATTTATGTTAGCTCAACCCATCCTGGCTGCCGAGCCAAGCAAACTTTCTCATCCTACTGAATGCACAACAGGCATCATGAAACCATAAAACGTTCACCCTTTCTTTAATCAAGGGGAGTTGTCTTACAGACTGTTTGGTTTATTACCATGAAGTAGTAAAATACTGCCATCTATTGGGACCTGAAATGTCTATTGTGATAGCTGGTGTTGTGCTTTATGTGTACAAACAGCCGCTCTTTTCAATGGCTCTAGACCATGTATTTGCAATTCCTAGAGCTAATGACTGCATTCAGTCAACATAAGCCTAACAGAAGCATACAAAGATCACAAAGTCATTAATAATGTTGTCTGTCACTGACCTACCTACTCCAGTTCACAATGAAAGCTAGAAACTAAGGCCTCATCAACTCCTTCTGTTTAGCACCAAGTTGCTCACATTAAAAAGCTGCAGGAATGAGCGGCTGTACTTGCACTTGGTTGAGTGCATGAATTTTAACCTGACAATAATTCAATGCACGGAGCTTGTCTTATACTGATGTCATTCACATTTTCCACACTTCAGTGCGCAAAGCATGCTTTCCACAAAAGACATGACAGCCGTCTGTTCTTTCTGCTTTCCTTGAGCCTTGAGTTAATGATCTTTTCATTCCTGATGAAGACAGTGAAATATAATTAGGCAGCGCTCCATTTGTACCAAAGCAACCCCATCAACAGGCTATGTCAGCAACTCATTCCGTGTCCTATGAATCACAGCAGCAGAATATGGTTGGTAATATGAGAAACCACAGCAGAAAACAATAAAAAACATTCTTTAACTGTTGCTGGCTTTTACAGAGAGATATATTCCAACTTGCAGATATGTTCCTGAGATTATCTCTGACAACAACAGCAACACCTTGCATTTATATAGCGCATCTGACATAGTAAACAATCCCAAAGCTCTTCACAGGAGTGTTATCAAAAAGAAAATGACACCGAGCCACATAAGGAGTGTTATGTATGTAATAACTCGATAGACTGAATACTGTAAACTAACACAGGTACAAACCTGGCTCTGCTTTATTAGGGCCCAAAGTGATTATATTACATGAAGGCTTGCCTTTTATACCTGGGCCGCACACCCATGTGTACAGCCCAATGACCTCCGACAGTGGCGCCACCTGGTGGCTAGTAAACCCAAGCATACATACATGACAATATCCTCCTTTAAGATATTAGTAACAGTCTTTTTACAAATTGAGACGGTCCAGGGCTTTCCGCTCCCGAGTTGACCGTCTCAGTTCAACTCCAGCCTTGGGCGAGTGTTCTGAGTTTGTTATGACTGGGGGCTGGGTAGCCGATCTGATGGGAGTGGCAATGACCACGTCATGGATTGAAAGTCCAGATTCATTGACCATGTCAGTGATTGAAAATCCAGATTCAGCGGAGTCCTCTGATGACTGAGGGTAGGTTGGTTGGTCACTGATTGTGTCTTCCTCAGACTGTTCCGGTCCATCCGTGTAACGCAGCTTTATCTGATCAACATGTTTCCTGCATGTTTGCCCATTCTTGAGCTTGATGATAAATACTCTGTTACCCTCCTTGGCCGTAACAGTACCGGTGATCCACTTGGGACCTTGACCAAAATTTAGTACATACATAGGATTGTTAATAGAAATGTCGCGTGACTCAGCAGCACAGTCATGATACCTCTGCTGACTTTGACGTCTGTATTCAACATGATCGTTCAAGTCACGGTGCACAAGAGAGAGCTTGATCTTGAGACCTCTCTTCATCAATAGTTCAGAAGGGGAGACTCCAGTAAGCATGTGAGGTCTTGTCCTGTAACTAAGCAATATGCATGACAAGCGAGTCTGCAGTGAACCTTGAGTTTCACGTTTCATACTCTGCTTGATGGTTTGGACAGCACACTCTGCTTGACCATTAGATGCGCATTTGAATGGTGCTGACCTTGAATGTTTGATACCATTTGAGTTTCATGAACTCTTGAAACTCCAGACTAGTGAAACAAAGTCCATTGTCGCTTACAACAATGTCGGGCAGACCATGAGTGGCAAACAAGACATGAAGGCTCTCAATGGTAGTTGTGGATGTACTGGATGACATGATACACCCTATCCACTTGGAATATTCTTCCACCACAAGTAAAAACACCTTTCCCAGGAAGGGACCTGCAAAGTCGATGTGGATCCTGGACCATGGTTTCGACAGCCACGACCACAGACTCAGCGGCGATTCCGCTGGTGCTTTACTTAGCTGCATACAAGTGTTGCACTGATGCACACATGATTCCAGATCAGAGTCAATTCCAGGCCACCATACATGAGACCTGGCAATGGCTTTCATCATGACAATACCGGGATGAGCGCTATGTAGATCATGTACAAATTTCTCTCTGCCTTTCTTAGGCATAACAACACGATTACCCCACAGTAAACAATGTGACTGAATGGATAGATCGTCTTTGCGACGGTTGTAAGATTTGGTCTCATTACCCATTTACTTGGGTATGGCAGACCAATCACCACTGAGGACATAATGTTTCACAACCGATTATATCGGGTCCTGGCTGGTCCAGTTCTTAACTTGTTGAGCTGTGACAGGGGTTCCTTCATTTTCAAAAGCATCCATAACTAACAGTAAGTCTGCAGGTTGTGGCGTCTCCACCTCCGATTTGGACAAAGGCAGACTACTCAGTACATCAGCACAATTCTCAGTGCCTGGTCAACGGCAAATGACACAATCATAGGCAGATAATGTCAGCGCCCACCTCTGGATGTGGGACGATACCTTTGTTTTACGAAAACAATGAAATGAGCGGCTTGTGATCTGTTTCCAGTTCAAACCAAAGACCAAACAGGTACTGATGCATCATTTTAACCCCATACACACAGGCAAGTGCTTCTTTTTCTGCCATGCTGTAGGCTCTTTCCGCCTTTGACAAACTTTTAAAAGCATATGCAACAGGTTGTAGTTTACCCGACACATTAGCTTGTTGGAGCATGCAACCAACTCCATATGACAAAGCCTCACAGGCCAATACTAGATACTTACATGGATCATCATGTACCAGCAGCTTGTTAGACCAAAGCAGATTAGTAGCTTTCTCAAAAGCTCTATCTTGAGATGCACCCCAAACTTAGTTGTCGCCTTTTATTAGCAGCATGTGCAGTGGCTCTAATGAAGTGCTCAATCTCGGTAGGAATTTTCCGAAGTAGTTGAGTAGACCAAGGAATGAACGCAGCTCTGTCACATTCTGAGGCTTGGGTGCATTTTTGATTGCCTTGGTTTTCGAGTCCGTAGGCCTGATGCCGTCAGCAGCAATTTTCTTCCCCAGGAATTCGACTTCCGGTACCATGGAGATGCATTTCGAACATTTCAGTCTGAGTCCCACTTTGTCCAGACAATGTAGAACCTCTTCCAGGTTGTTCACATGTTCGGTGGTGTCACGACCTGTGACCAGGATGTCATTTTGGAACACGATGGTTCTAGGGACGGACTTCAGTAGACTTTCCATGTTCCTCTGAAATATGGTTGCAGCCGAGCGAATTCCGAAAGGACACCTGTTGTAGATAAACAGTCCTTTATGAGTGTTGATGTACGTAAGTTTCTTCGACGTCTTGACCAACTCCTGTGTCATGTATGCCGATGTCAGTTCCAGTTTTGTAAACGACTTCCCCTAGCTAGCATTGCAAACAGGTCATCAGTCTTCGGTAACGGGTATTGATCCTGTTTCCAAACTCAGTTGATCATAACCTTGTAGTTTCCACAAATCTTGACAGTGCCATCACTCTTCAACACAGGAACAATGGGGCTGACCCATTCGTTAAATTCGACCGGTGATATGACCCCTTCACGCTGGAGTCTGTCCAGTTCGATTTCGACCTTCTCCCTCATCATGTAAGGAACAACCAAGCTTCATGATGGACGGGTCTTGCATCCAAGTCCACGTAGATCTGCACCTTAGCTCCCATGAAATTGCTGATGCCTGGTTCAAACAACGAGGGGAACTTGCTCAGCACTTGAGCACATGGAGTATCATCCTCCGACGACAATGCTTTGATATCGTTCCAATTCTATTTGATTTTTTTTTCTAGCCAATTCCTGTCGAACAGCGTTGGACCATTGCCTGGAACAATCCATAATGGTAAATCATGAACCGCACCATGACTACTGCACTGCCAATCACCATTATGAGTTCTTTAGTGTACGTACGCAACTTGGCATTGACTGGACTCAGCTTAGGCCTCACAGCGTTAGTATCCCACAGCTTGTCGAATGTCCTCTGGCTCATTATTAATTGACTCGCATCCGTGTCCAATTCCATTGGTACCGGCACACCGTTAAGTTTCACATTAATCATTATCGGTTGGCTCTTTGTTAGGAACGAATACAGTCCATTCACTTCCTCCTCTGATATCTTGGATTGCATTTCCGGATCTGTGCTATACTGGTCATTGTTGTATATGCATGCCTGTTTACTGTGTGATGTCTGCAACACTGAATGTACCCTTACACTATATATACCTTACCTGTACACCAGAGGGTGCTGCTGCTAGAGACCTAAGGGTTGCACGTAACCCAGTATAAAAAGGAGCTCACAGCTTAGTGTCCTCACTTGAGGAGCTGCAGATAAAGGACTACAGGGTCTACACAGTTTCAGTATCCTAACCTGACTTATGGGGCCATTACTAACGGTATCTACATACACTACAACTGGCGACGAGGATATGAGGTTACGAACCACACGCTCAACATGTCTAACCTCAGCAACTTTCAGCAATTTATAGAGGGGGGAGATTGGGATGCTTCCGTAGAAAGATTGGAACATTTCGTTATAGCCAACGACCTGGATGGCAACACACCGGCTACACGACCGAACAAGCACAGGGCCATCCTGCCAAGCAGTTATAGGCCCACCATCCATTGTCTTGTCAGGGACTTGCTAGCCCCAGCGAAGACAACCACCAAAAGCTATGAGGAACTTGTAGCAATGTAACTCATACAGGAACAACTAAACCCAAAAGAAAGCGTCCTCACAGCCAGGCACTGGTTCTACACTTACTGGCGACCTGAGGGCCAAGAAATTACTAGGTATGCTGCACACTTAAGAAGACTAGCTGCATGGTGTGATTTTGGAGACCACCTAAATGAAGCACTAAGTGACATATTCGTCATTGGAATTGGCCACGAGGGCCTCCTGCACAAGTTGCTCTCTGCTGACATCATAGTCATCCTGTAGAAAGCAATTCAAGTGAGCCAGGCCTACATGGTTTCGACTCCAAGAGAATGCTGACCCAGGACTCTAAACCAGTGCACCGCATGGATACTTCAAAGGGCAGGAAGGCTGCCCCGAGTCCAGTAACCCTGAGTCCGCCACATGGGGCAAGCTGGATGGCCCCATGCTGGCGCTGTGGAGGAAACCACAGGACCCACCGGTGCTGCTACAAAGACTATGCATGCAAAGGCTGCAAAGAGAAAGGGCACCTCCAAAGAATGTGCAGAAAAAGCTGTACTCACCGCGTCTCTGATGAATTGGCTGAGCACCCGGGCTCCGACACAGATGAAGGTGAAGTTGCTCAAACCCTGGAAGAAGAGTATGGAATTTATACCTGCTCCATTGAAAGTTCTCCATGGACGATGGAAGTGGATGTCGACGGGGTCCCAGTTTCCAAGGAAATCGACACAGGGGCGAGCAGTCTGTGATGAGCCAAGCGACCTTTGAAAAACTGTGCATAAATCCTGCCAATCGACCGAAACTGTCTCCTGTCCAAGCGCAGTTGCTCACCTACAACAAAGGTAAAATCCAAATCGTTGGCAGCACGGACATCCAGGTCTCCCAGGGCGGCGTGTTGAACAAACTCCCCGTGTGGATTGTAGTCAGCGACGGTCCCACACTGCTGGGCAGGAATTGAATGAACCCGGTCCACATCAGGCGAAGTGGCAACTGCCTCTGGTCCCCGACAATCGACCTCGAACATGGATCCATTGCTGCATCCGGAGGCTCCACTGTCCAGCCCGATGGCACCGCGACGAGACCACAACACCACGGCGAAATCTCCAAGACCGAGGATCCAAACTCCACTTTCCTTACCGGGGCAGGACTCCAAGAGGTGAACAGCATCGAAAGAAAAAGACTCCTGACGTCCAGGGCTGAACCTGTGGAAGAATAGAGCACCACAGCCTACCTGCAGGCGAGCCAGAAGATGGCGGCTGCACCATGAGGAGCAGAACCTGTAATCAAAATGGCCGCGGCCGTACCACGAGGGGCAGCGTTGGAGGAGCGACACGTGGCACCTAGCGGTCAATCGGATTGGGAGGCTCCCTTAAAAGAGATCGGTAACCAATTTAAAGGGACAGTTTCAACTATTTGAGTACATGGACTTTAAAGCTAAAGAGCAATTAAAGGGTGCAAGTATGAAAATGTATGCAATGTAACCATGAATTGTGATGCTGGTTTAACTAATGTGACTAATGAGATGAATGCAGGTGTCAGTAAGGTTAAGAACAAGTTTATTATGCTTAACAATTATGATAGAGGATGTGAAATGCCTAATGTAACCATGTCTGTTGAAACCAGGACACCCAAAAGTGATGCAAATGCAAGAATGTACAATTCAGGCTCGACTATGTGTGATCAGAGCCAAGGTGTCATGTATACTGGTCGGACTGCCAAAGGACATTTTGTCCTGCAGGGACATGCTGATGTCAATGGAATTCCCCTGTGGGAGACCCCCAGGTCCAGCAAGCTACCTGACCATGTAGCCTGGACCTTTGGAACAAATGTGATGCCCCTTGCAGGACACACACACAACCAGTGGGAGCAGACCCACTACAGGGACAGTGGTCAATGGGCAGCCCAGCCACCACCAATGGCAACCTGCACCAGACCAGCCCTACAACCCCTGGCTACCAGGGCCAACATCAGGAGCATGAGGCCAATACCCTCCAGCTTCCCTGGCAAACCCTAGGATGACCTGACCCTCATCCCAATTGGTGGACAAGGAGCCCACCCAGTCCTGTGGCCCTGCCCACCACCCCACTACTACACACATCACAATGTGTACAAACCACCCACTGATGCCATGGCTACCTTGAGGGATCCCACAACAGTGATGCCCACTTGGTCTGTGGGAGGGGAAGCGTATGAGGCAAGCACAAGGGTCACACCTGGCAACCACCCAACCCTCACACAATCTTCCATAGCCTACCACTGATCACCTCCCCTGGTCATGACATAAGGATATGAAAAATGCTTAGGGGGGAGTGTTGTTGTATATGCATGCCTGTTTACTGTGTGATGTCTGTAACACTGTTATGCAACACTGAATGTACCCTTACACTGTGCACACCTTACCTGTACACCAGAGGGTGCTGCTGCTGGAGACCTAAGGGTTACCTGCACATTGCACACTGCAGGTAACCCAGTATAAAAAAGAGCTCACAGCTTGGTGTCCTCACTCAAGGAGCTGCAAATAAAGGACGACAGGTCTACACAGTTTTAGTATCATACCCTGCCTCGTGGAGTCATTACTAAAGGTGTCTACATACACTACAGTCATCATCCTCCTCGTGGTGTGTCGCAGCACACTTGCTCAGTTGCAGACACATGCACTGGAGATGCTCCAGTCTCGAACAGCCTTTACAAATGTACTGTTTAAATCGACACTGATGAGGCTGATGATTGCCCCCACAATGCCAACACGGTGAAATCGGATTCATTCCCGTTGGCAGAATTTGGGCAGCCGTAGGTTTCACATGCGCAGTCAAGTAGGCCCTGCCATATGCAGCTCTGCCAAACGACGATAAAATCTTGTTTACAATACTTGCCGAGTTCCGATTTTTCGATGATATCTGCTTTAAGTTTTTATCTGTTGTCATGCATGCCTGGACAATCGTAATGGCCTTTATCAAATCCAGCATCTCCGCCGCCAGTAGCTTACACAGGATCACCTCCCAATGCATGTCTCCCAATGCATTTTCAAACTTACACGGTCCAGTTAGATGTCTTAGATCGGCAACGAATTCCGACACATCCTGGCCCTCAGAATGAATGTGATATCGTGAGATGATGATGTCTACTTCATGGTTTGCGATGGTCATGTACCAGAGCACACGATGTTTCATAATCCTTGTCCGTTGACTTGCAGGCAAGAGAAGATTCTTTATGAGTCCATAGATTTTTGGACCGCAAACCATGAGGAAGACCGCCCTGTGCCCAACTGCGTCAGTGGGTTCCTCCATTTTGTTGGCCACAAAGTACTGGTCCAGACGAGCTACAAAATCTGCCCAGTCCTCTCCCTCCACGAATCTCTCCAGAATTCCAACTGTGCTCAATTTTTGCATGCAAAGGTTCTTAAGTTACCTCGTCGCCAAATGTTATGTATGTAATACCTCGATAGACTGAATACTGTAAACTAATACAGTTACAAACCTGGCTCTGCTTTATTAGGACCCAAAGTGATGACATTACATGATGGCTTGACTTTTATACCTGGGCCGCGCACACATGCCCAATGACCTCCGACAGTGGCGCCACCTGGTGGCTAGTAACCCCAAGCATACATACATGACAAGGAATTATTAAGACAGGTGACCAAAAGCTTGTTCAAAGCTTTAGATTTTAAGGAGTGTCTTAAGGGAAGAGAGAGTGAGAGATAGAGAGACAGAGAGTGAAATGCAGAGAATTCCAGAGATTAAGGCCGAAGCAGTTGAAGGCATGGCAACCAATGGAGGGGTTAAGGAAATCGGAGATGTGTAAGAGGCCACATTGGTGAAGAATACATTCATCATTTTAAATATAAAGCAATTTAAGGTTGTTACAGTACAAAACCTGCACCATCTGCCTTGACATTTTGTTGAACAATCAGATTCCCTTCACTTTCCAATCATTTCAGATGGTGTTTATATTTAGTTTTTGAAATTCTCCTTTTCTCTCCTGAAGATAATAACTGATGTTGGATGCACTTTTATGAATGCTGGAAACCTCTGGTATCAGAAAAGAGGCTGTTATTCATAGGTGAGTTAACATTGGTAGCCAAATCAGGTGGGAGCTGGTGGAGAGGGGCCGAGTGGTAGAGCGGAGGTGGGGCGGGGAGGGGGGTTTCAGGATGGGTGCACAGCAACTGAGCCCAGTCCTGTCCAATATAAAGTCTGATCCATACTTTTCAGCAGGGCTATCAGTTACTTAAGTTACCTCGTCGCCAAATGTTATGTATGTAATACCTCGATAGACTGAATACTGTAAACTAATACAGTTACAAACCTGGCTCTGCTTTATTAGGACCCAAAGTGATGACATTACATGATGGCTTGACTTTTATACCTGGGCCGCGCACACATGCCCAATGACCTCCGACAGTGGCGCCACCTGGTGGCTAGTAACCCCTCCGACCCCGACCTCTCTTATCCCTTTCTAACCTGGCGACATTATAGCCAATTGTAATTCACCCATCACTATATCAAAAGAGATCAGCTAATCTTAGTACTGACCAGCTTTCGAAACTGGATCCTTAGTGTATGATCCAATAGTTAATTGATCAACTGAGCTAACGAGGAGCTCACAATATGATCTATTATCTTAGATTTCAAAACATAATCATTCATTAAGGTGGTAAGGTGTACATCATGTTTCAGCTCCAAACAATGTGCTGAAGACTAACATGATGTGGACTCACATTTTTAATTTTGCAAATGTTAACGAAGAAACGTATCAGTCACTGAATGCGACAAAAATGTCATATTTTGATCTGGTCATGGTTTGGTGACTGTCTCTTTAAATCCTGTCATAACGCACAACAGGGGCAAAGATCAACAGGGGCGAGAGCCAAGTGTAAGTGCTGGGGTGCAACTTCTGACTCCTTGAGGTCAACCATAATTAGCCAAGCTTGATGAATTCTTGGCCCAGATTCAGCTTAGAATTCAAATCTCCCCATCATCCCTTAAGGCAGGGATGAGCAATTATTTGGGCTGGAGGGCCACTTAACAAGTTATGGTGAGCTGTTGAGGGCTGCACACCAATGTTCCCCCTAAAGTGCACGGCCACATGGTCATGCAACAATCGCGATGTCCCGCGCAGGCCGCTCACCAGCTCCTGCCGCTGGAAGGGACACCGCGTATGCACAGCCACGAAGCAAATTTAAAGGGACTGTGCATGGAAAAAAAATGAGAGGGAACATTGTCTAAACATTGCATAATCATAAACATAAATTCAAATAGTAATGAGATACTATCTTAAATACACAAAATGCAGTGTAAAATCTTTCGTTATTAAATGAATGAAATGATTGATCGATTGATTACATGTTGTACTGAAAGTCTACATGACATGAGAGGTGTTCTGTTTTTAGTGTGCAGAGTACAGGAGCCCGAGTCTTCGCAAGGCCTGAACTACAATCACATTAACTGGAGCCCTTGTGCTCTGGAATTCAATCTCGTGTCTAAGACAGTGATGAAAACTCCAATGCCATCATACTCCAGAGGAAAGACACAGCGCAGGTCTCTTTCTTCAGTAAAACTAGGAGTCACCAAGGTTTGGAGTGTAGGGCGAGTTCGAGGCTCGGAGTGTGGGGTGAGTTCGGGGCTCGGAGTGTTAGGTGAGTTCGGGGCTCGGAGTGTGGGGTGAGTTCGGGGCTCGGAGTGTGGGGTGAGTTCAGGGCTCGGAGTGTGGGGTGAGTTCAGGGCTCGGAGTGTGGGATGAGCTCGGGGCTCGGAGTGTGGGTTGAGTTCGGGGCTCGGAGTGTGGGTTGAGTTCAGGGCTCGGAGTGTGGGGTGAGTTCGGGGCTCGGAGTGTGGGGTGAGTTCGGGGCTCGGAGTGTGGGGTGAGTTCGGGGCTCGGAGTGTGGAGTGAGTTCGGGGCTCGGAGTGTGGGGTGAGTTCGGGGCTCGGAGCGTTTTTAAGGATGTCATAGCAGCGCATTTGGAAAGAGGTGACATGATAGGTCCAAGTCGGCATAGATTTGTGAATGGAAAATCATACTTGCCAAATCTTCTGGAATTTTTTGAGGATGTTTCCAGTAGAGTGGACAAGGGAGAACCAGTTGATGTGGTGTATTTGGACTTTCAGAAGGCTTTCGACAAGGTCCCACACAAGAGATTAATGTGCAAAGCTAAAGCACATGGGATTGGGGGTAGTGTGCTGTCATGGATTGAGAACTGGTTGGCAGACAGGAAGCAAAGAGTAGGAGTAAATGGGTACTTTTCAGAATGGCAGGCAGTGACTAGTGGTGTACCGCAAGGTTCTGTGCTGGGGCCCCAGCTGTTTACACTGTACATTAATGATTTAGACAAGGGGATTAAATGTAGTATCTCCAAATTTGCGGAGATTGTTGGGTGGCAGTGTGAGCTGCGAGGAGGATGCTATGAAGCTGCAGAGTGACTTGGATAGGTTAGGTGAGTGGGCAAATGCATGGCAGATGAAGTATAATGTGGATAAATGTGAGGTTATCCACTTTGGTGGTAAAAACAGAGAGACAGACTATTATCTGAATGGTGACAGATTAGGAAAAGGGGAGGTGCAACGAGACCTGGGTGTCATGGTACATCAGTCATTGAAGGTTGGCATGCAGGTACAGCAGGCGGTTAAGAAAGCAAATGGCATGTTGGCCTTCATAGCGAGGGGATTTGAGTACAGGGGCAGGGAGGTGTTACTACAGTTGTACAGGGCCTTGATGAGGCCACACCTGGAGTATTGTGTACAGTTTTGGTCGTCTAACTTGAGGAAGGACATTCTTGCTGTTAAGGGAGTGCAGCGAAGGTTCACCAGACTGATTCCCGGGATGGCAGGACTGACATATCAAGAAAGACTGGATCAACTGGGCTTGTATTCACTGGAGTTCAGAAGAATGAGAGGGGATCTCAAAGAAACGTTTAAAATTCTGACGGGTTTAGACAGGTTAGATGCAGGAAGAATGTTCCCAATGTTGGGGAAGTCCAGAACCAGGGGTCAATGTCAAAGACTAAGGGGTAAGCCATTTAGGACCGAGATGAGTAGAAACTTCTTCACCCAGAGAGTGGTGAACCTGTGGAATTCTCTACCACAGAAGGTTGTCAAGGCCAATCCACTAAATATATTCAAAAAGGAGTTAGATGTAATCCTTACTACTAGAGGGATCAAGCGGTATGGCGAGAAAGCAGGAATGGGGTACTGAAGTTGCATGTTCAGCCATGAACTCATTGAATGGCGGTGCAGACTCGAAGGACCAAATGGCCTACTCCTGCAACTATTTTCTATGTTTCTATGTGGGGGTGAGTTCAGGGCTCAGAATGTGGGGTGAGTTCAGGGCTCAGAGTGTGGGGTGAATTTGGGGCTCGAAGTGTGGGGTGAGTTCAGGGCTCTTAGTGTTGGGTGGGTTCAGGGCTCTTAGTGTGGGGTGAGTTCAGGGCTCGGAGTGTGGGTTGAGTTCGGGGCTCGGAGTGTGGGGTGAGTTCAGGGCTCTTAGTGTGGGGTGGGTTCAGGGCTCTTAGTGTGGGGTGAGTTCAGGGCTCGGAGTGTGGGTTGAGTTCGGGGCTCGGAGTGTGGGGTGAGTTCAGGGCTCTTAGTGTGGGGTGGGTTCAGGGCTCTTAGTGTGGGGTGAGTTTGGCGCTCAGAGTGTGGGGTGAGTTCGGGGCTCGGAGTGTGGCATCTCTTTCTGCGGTAAAACTAAGGGCTGGATTTTCGGCCTGTTGCCGCCTCTGTTTTCGCTCCGGAGAGGCGGCAATAGCGGCGGTAAGCTCTTCTGGGCATGCAACCAGCTTCCATTTGCCCGTCGAGTTTTTGGGGCCGGTTCCAGCGGAGTACGGAGCATTACGGCCCAGAAGAGGCGAACCGGTGTGCAACGCCCCTGGTTACGACACCAGCTCGATTTTTGGCTTCCGCATGATCCATAGTGCTGTGTAGCGCACCCTGGTGGGACCGTCTGTGAAAGCGGGTGGTCCGACCTATAGCGGCTGCGGTGAGGTAAGTAATGTCCACCTCATGTAAGTGTGATGGTTTTTCATTTTATTTTTATTGCAATTTATGTTGCGGTGGCGTGGGCTATGTATTGCGAATGTTTTTGGTGGGTCTTTTTCAGTTTATTTTTCTCCCCAGGCCTCTCTCGGAGCGCTCCAAGTCTGGCTCTTTAGCTCGGGCTTTCCGCACGCTCAGCCGGCTTCGCGCCCTAAGAGAGGTGTGCAACGCCTCCCTTAACACTCCGCAGTGCCCAGCTGCCCAATTTTGCTGACTGAGGTGCAAAGTTTACCCGGGCACAAACTTTACCGCCCCGCCGGCATTACCGCCCTGAAATGAGCAAAGCCGAAAATCCAGCCCTAAGACTCGTCAAGATGAGCCGCCGTGACTTGACGGAAGAGGAGTGCCCAGTGTGACGCACAGCAGCGCCCTCAATAGCCAGCAGTGAGCGGCGGACTTGGCGTGTTTTAGAAAGGTGCTTCATGGAGCCATTGCGGGAGAGAGCTGCAGGCAGTTGTTAGGCCAGCTCTGAGACACAAAAGGGAAGCGGATCTGCATCTGACATATCGTAGTCATCGCGACAGCTTTTTAAAAAGTTCTCCAGTTCAGGGTCAAAGCTTACACCCAGGCTGCGGTAACCCTGAGCAAGCTCTCCTCAGGGCCCCCAGTCGCAAGACTCAGACAAATGTGCAGCTCCAGCGGGCTGGATAGAATGGACTGGTGGGCCGGATATGTCCTGAGGCTGTATTTTGCCTACCTCTGCCTTAAGCCATCATTTAATGGGATGTAAACAGATAAGGGTAAGTGGCTGAATATAGGGACAAAGGACATCTTCAGTGTTTCCAAAGATTGCAAATATTTTAAGTGTATTTTTCGTCTTTTCCAAAGTTTGTATGAGGGAAACAGAAGTGGCTGGAAAATAAACCCGAAAGGAGGCAAAATAATTAAGTAAGCAGGAAACAAAATGCACAAATGATGAGTGGCACAGCACCCGAATCCCCTGTTTAGTAGCTGGTAAATAGTAGCTGGTAAATAAGAGCTGCTGTTGCATTTGGTGGGTGGGTGGAGGGTTGACCTGTTTAGTACTCAAAGGTACCCTCCCAAGAAGACATTGTTGCAGCTTGCCTGGCAGGACGTAGGGGGTCGGTATTGGCACAGTGTACATTAGCCATAAAAACAGTAAACATACAGAGGATGGCACAGTTTAAGGAGGCCGTAACAGTAAGCTACCTGGTAGGTGGCCCAAGATTGCATCCACAAAATGTTTCCTCTCAACCGGTTGCACATTTACTGCTAGCTCACACCACTTCCTCACACAAGTTAACAGTTCTTTGTTGCTTCTCATGCATAACCATATTCCAGCATGTCACATAGTCAACAACAATATGCATTTTTATAGCACCTTTAACATAGTAAAACATCCCAAGGCACTTCACAGGAATGATTATCAAACAGAATTTGACACCAAACAACATAAAGAGATATTAGGACAGATGCTTGGTCAAAGAGGTAGGCTTTAAGGAGCATCTTAAAGGAGGAGAGAGATGTAGGAAGGTAGAAAGGTTTAGGCAGGGAATTCCAGAGCTTCAGGCCTGGGCAGCTGAAAGCACGTTCTGCAACCTACAATTGAAAGCCGTAGCATGTTCACATCTCCCATGGTCTTCATACATAAATGAATTGTAACACAACCTAGCTGCATAGTGCACCAGTGCTTACTGATACACAGGTTGAGAAGCAGGTTGGGGACATGTTTGTCACAGCTTGCAAACCTAAAAGACAAAGCAAGCTATGCAACCAGAATGGTTTTTCCTAGTTCATAATTTAATGTTCTTATAATATTTTGAAGTTAAACAGACATTTTTTATATCCCATTCACCTTGACTGATTTTCAGTCACTAAGGGCTCAAGTTTCGGCCTGAGTTGCTCCTATTTTTTTTGGAGCAACTAGTTTAGAATGGAGCATCTTAGAAATTGCAATTCTCGGCATTTAGTTTGCTCCAGTTCTAGTGAGTTGGAATAGTTCCATTTTAGAACAGATTTATTTTTCAAAAGGGGGCATGTCAAGCCACTTACGCCTGTTTTGCAAGTTTAGGCAGTTAAAACTTACTCCAAACTAACTTAGAATGAAGTAAGTGTAGATTTTTGTATGCTCAGAAAAACCTTGCCTACACTTATAAATCAGGCATAGAGAATGAGAGATTGTGGGGCGGGGGGGGGGGGAAACTTACAGACATTAAACACTTCACTTTTACAAATAAAGAGCCATCATCAATAATAAATGATAAATAAATCAATAAATCAACCAATAAATTAATCCAAAAAAAATTAAAAAAATTAAAAATAATTAAAAAATCAAAACGTCAATAAATAAAAAATTAAGTTTCTACTCACCGACTGCAGCACCGGAGACCTCCAATAGCATGCTGGAATCCCCCTCCTGCCCCCCCCCCCCCCCCCAAGTGTCACTCTCTCTGTCTCTGTCAGTGTCTCTCTCTCTCTGTCAGTGTCAGTGTCTCTCTGTGTTTCTGACAGTAAGGGGTAGGGGGAAGGGGGGGAGCGAGGAGGGGGTGGGAGAGGGAGAGGAGGAGGAGGAGGGAGGGAAGAGGAGGGAGGGAAGAGGAAGGAAGGGGAGGGAGGGAAGAGGGGGTGGGAGAGGAGGGAAGAGGAGGGAGGGAAGAGGAAGGAAGGGGAGGGAGGGAAGAGGGGGTGGGAGAGGAGGGAAGGGGAGGGAGGGAAGAGGGGAGGGGAGAGGAGGGGGAGAGAAGGGGGAGCGGAGGAGGGGGAGAGGAGGGGGAGCGGAGGGAGGAGCGAGGGAGAGGAGGAAGAGGAGAGGGGGGAGAGGAAGAGGAGAGGGGGGAGGGGTGGAAGGAGAGGGGAGGAGAGGGGGGAGGGGTGGAAGGAGAGGGGAGGAGAGGAAGAGGATAGGGGGGAGAGGTGGAAGGAGAGGGGAGGAGAGGAAGAGGAGAGGGGGGAGGGGTGGGAGGAGGGGGGGAAGGAGAGGGGATGGGGGGAAGGAGAGGGGAGGGGAGGAGAGGAGAGGGGAGGAGAAGGGAGGAGAAGGGAGGAGGCCCCGCCGAACCGAAGACTTTGGGTGGGGCCCGTCCCCAGCAAGATGGCGGGCGGGCGGGCAGGCCCCGACGAGGACGTGGAGGGAGGGAGGGAGGAGGAGGAGGGGGTATGGCTGAATGAGAGGGAGGGAGAGAGGGGGGAGCAGGAGCTGAACAGGAGGGAGGGAGGGAGGCCCGAGTCCGATCTTCACTGCCCCAGTGAGCCCATTCGGCCAGGTCTAGGGGCGGCGTGCTTTTTGTTTGGCTGAGTAACTCAAGTAAAAGATTTAGACTTTCAGCTTTATAATTTTGTTAGATTTGCTGAGCTGGTGCAACAACAACAACTTGTATTTATATAGCGCCTTTAACATAGTGAAATGTCCCAAGGTGCTTCACAGGAGTGCGGGCAGGTACAGCTGAAGTGGCGATGTCATGGCAAAGGAGCGGCGATGTTGGGGCGAAGGAGTGGCGAGGTCAGGGCGGAGGAGCAGCAAAAGTTCGTAAAGGGCATGATCGGAGCCCAGGAGAGGCATGAGTTTGGGCCCAGAAGAGGCGAGGGCCCAGGGGCAGCACAGGCCAGCCCACACTGCAATATGTGTGTGCACTTGGTCCGTGCAGCAGAGCTGGTCTCCAGTCGTCTTGGATAATCCTTGCCACTGGACCAAGACCTAGCTCTGTCAATCCCGTGTGGTGGCTGGTGTGCAATGGCCACCACACGTTAAAAAAAATCTACGCGCAGGCATCTTCCACCCTTCAAGGTGTAGTTTGGGACCTGGAATATTAGGTCCTTCATTGAAACACCTGTGAACTCATCCCTTTTTGGCGTGGAAGCAAGTCATCCTCGATACGAGGGACTGCCTATGATGATTATGATGATGATGATGATATACTCCTTCAGTTTACAACATCTGAAGATGACTGTGCTTGCATGACAAGATGGCGCAGAAGGGAACAGACCCAAAGTGCAGGAGGCCTCAAATGTCCCAAGCTTTACATTTCCATGGGGGAGGCCATTCTGGACATCTTTGTACATAAAAACATAGAGAGAGGTGAAGAAAGTGAAGCCACGCTCAGCCGAGCTCATGCTCAGGGCGAGTACCATGTAGCTCGTGTCTTCAGATGTTGAGGTTATCGGATTGAAAAGTTAACTGTTTCTCTTTCTACCGATTCTGCCTGACCTGAGTATTTTACAGCATTTTCTATTTTTAGCTCACATGTCTTGTTCCCCTTATCATTCGCTTCCACACACGTATACACTCAAAGACAGAAGCATCACCCACACTTGCAATTGGAGCCAACATTTGTTCCTTTTCTGTCACTGTGCCTGAAAGAGCAGCATGCCAGTGAACCAGAGCAAGACAGTGCCCTCCTCTCACCAATCTTTGCGAGCTCCAGCGCTGCTACATATGGTACCGAGGACGTAATTAGTGAACTTGAGAAGGTTGCACCAGATGAGTCATAGTGCAAGATGGGGAGGACGAACTGTAGTGGCAGACGTGGAACAAGAACTTAATTTTCACCTGGCTTTAACCTTGAGTGTCTTGTAAATGCTAATCACTGGGAAGGTTATGGATATGAGGTTTGATATATAAGTTTGATGCATTGGTTCACACAGCAGTTGATTTCGATATTAACCTGGAAGGAGGTGAAAGCCAAAACGGAAAATGACTCGCAGTCCTGTCTGGTTGGGTGTTCCTGGAGGTTTCATCATGTGACCGCCTGCCTCCACCCGCCCTGCCCCCACACTGCCACCATCGGTTGCCTAAAACCTCCATCCTCGCAGTTTAACACCTTCCCCCACCAATTGGAAGACAAATGGACTCTTCATTACCTGGTTGGACAATTCTTGGCTGTCTGTCCGATCCCCAATATTTTTATAACTTATAAACAGAAGTGTTCAAACAAAATGAAAAGAAAAAAATACTTTTTTATAACTCCCCTATGATTTTCCTCTGGGTTGGTCACAGCAGTGTCCCAGAGATTAATCTTTAATTCCTGGAGCCTCCAGGCCAATCCTGGAGAGTTGGCAAGCTGTTCCAATGTTGTAGGTTGGTGGCAGGTCTCCTTGCAGCAGATAGCGTCGCTTTACAACTGGGTCTCTGTTGACCTAATGTGTGTAAAGCCAGTTTCTCTTGGTCTTTGCCAGATATAGGACTCAATTTTCCCCAGTATTTGCGTCGTTTTTTTTTGAGCAGGCTGCTTTTTCTGGCCTAACTTAAAAATCCCCAGTTTTCCCAATCAATTTGCACCAACATAACTTAGTTAGTTATAAATTTTTTAAGTCAGTTTTTTTTCAGCCAAAGCAGGCGTAACCAGCCACCTATGCCACTTCTGGCCATTTAGGGAAGTTTGACCAGCTAAGAGTTACTCCAGTTCTGATTAGGCCAGCATATGTGGCCTGTCCTGAAAAACCTTCCCTAGAGTTAAGGAAATCGGCGCAGGTAAGGAAAGCGGTGCAACAGATGCCCGGACACATTGAAAGAATTGAAAAACACATAGCAGCAACTTACCTCCAACCCCACCCGAAGGCTGTCCGGTCCCATTCTTGGTCCCCGGTTCACACACACACAGTCCGGTCCCATTCTTGGTCCCTGGTTCACACATACACAGTCCGGTCCCATTTTCGGTCCCCGGTTCACACACAGTCTGGTCCCATTCTTGGTCCATGGTTCACATACACAGTCCGGTCCCATTCTCAGTCCCTGGTTCACACACACAGTTCGGTCCCATTCTCGGTCCCTGGTTCACACACACAGTCTGGTCCCATTCTCAGTCCCTGGTTTACACACACAGTTCGGTCCCATTCTCGGTCCCTGGTTCACACACACAGTCTGGTCCCATTCTCAGTCCCTGGTTTACACACACAGTTCGGTCCCATTCTCAGTCCCTGGTTCACACATACACAGTCCGGTCCCATTCTCAGTCCCTGGTTCACACATACACAGTCCGGTCCCATTCTTGGTCCCTGGTTCACACATACACAGTCCGGTCCCATTCTCGGTCCCCGGTTCACACACGCAGTCTGGTCCCATTCTTGGTCCATGGTTCACATACACAGTCCGGTCCCATTCTCGGTTCCCGGTTCACGCACACAGCCTGGTCCCATTCTTGGTCAATGATTCACATACACAGTCCGGTCCCATTCTCAGTCCCTGGTTCACACACACAGTCTGGTCCCATTCTTGGTCCCTGGTTCACACACACAGTCTGGTCCCATTCTTGATCCATATGAGAGAGAGAGAGAGAAAGAGAGAGAGAGAGAGAGAGAGAGAGAGGAACTGGCGACTGAGAAGGCCGGGCAGTCTTCGGGCGGGATTGGAGGTAAGTTGCTGCTTTGTGTTTTTCAATTATTTAAATGTGTTGGGAGGTGTCTGTATGCTTCACTTTGCAGCCTGTGTCCCTGGTTACAGCCCGATCTTTTTGGCGCAGATCAAGTCTCCACCCCCAAAACATAAGGTCGAGTTAGGCTGTGCCAAAATGAAGAGTTCCAATGGGGAAACTTACATTTTTTTGCTGTACTTGGGTCCCAAAGAATCGGGTGTAACTCATCAAGTACGGCAAAAAAATGCTTTGGGGAAAATTGAGCCCATGGTTAATGGTATAATGTTGGGGGCAGACATTTCGGATCAGGTGCCAGCAGATCCCCCTGGCATAGCTTGTTTTGTCTTATACCACTTCAACCATGAAATACTATATTGGGTTACATCACTACCAATCAATCCCTGTCATTAATTTTAACTTGACTTGCCAACTGCCACAGGGCTCCATAACTTACCTATCATTCCCAGATCAACTATGAAATTTGGTATTATAACACATCTTTTCTCTTGTCCCCTGTTTTTTCCAACTATTTTGACAATTTAGGTTCTACATAAAAATTACCAGCAGTAATGCTGAAAAAAATCCCCCTTAAAGTATTTATTTTGAATTGGAAATATCTCAAAATAAGAACTAAAAACAATATTATAAAACTGGAAATTAAAAAAGCTAAGAAGGCTCTGCCCTACTGAGAGCATTATTACACGTAGAGTTTTCCTTAGCTCCACTACATATGAGCAAAAGTAGCAGACGGTGTGATCTCATCGAAAGCAGACAGCAAATTGCGCTGTGCTTAATTTAAATGTATTATAATATTCAAATGAATCTCACACATTTTGTTATAAGAGTCCTTTAAGAGCACAGAAAATTAACTATAGTCCAAAAAGCTGAGATCAGGCAACATAGAAGGACGCCCGATTTTCCGGTCTCCAGCCACTGGTTCCAGTCCGATGCCAATGGTCAGAGTGACTGGAAAAATCAGACCTTGAGTTCCCATGCTCAGCCATTCAGTTGTCGGGAGGTGCCAAGTAGAGGCCTGGCCTGTTCCACCATGCAGAGAGAGGAAGAATGGCAGAGGCAGAGGGCCTGGGCTCCGATTATCTGTTTCTCTGTCCTCATGACCAGGGGTGACCTGGAGCAGGAAACATGGGAAGAAAATGAATAAATAACCTACCCAAAATAAAATTCCTCAGATTTAAGTCAACACTTTTTTTTCCTTGCTGTGGATAAGTAAGAAAATTACAATTCAAGTCTTTAACGCTGAAGACTGCCATACGGAAAGATATATGTTTTGACAAACAGGAGTGTCGCTGGAAGACGGCCAAATTGCTTTCCACATGAACTCCTGTACCTTCTTTAACTGAAATACCTTTTGTGCTCATTTGATAAATTGAGTTGCCGGGTATTTGTGGATATTTTACATCCTGGTTTTTCTACGTGAGGTTTCTGTGGCTTTAATGTCAGAAAAAGACCACCCTGGACCAGTGCAGGGTGATAAAAGTAGTGGGTCATCAATCATTCCATGAGTCCTTTCCACGCTAACAGAATCCTTTTCACTGTGCATGCGTGCACTTTCCTATCGCTGAGGAAGTATAAAAGAAATGTCTCAAAAACATTCTTACAGAGACAAAGAATGCTTTATGGATCAATTCTGTCAAAATGTTTTCTACGAAAAGCTAACAAGTTTCAACAGTATTTTAGACCTCGCCACTGATCATGACAGCAGAAGACTCAGCTTTATAAGGAGACATTTGCTTCCTGCTTGCTTATGAGTTTGGAATGGCACCATAACTGTGATTGCCTACAGGTTTCAGTTATGCTGTATGCCATTTGTCATCCGAGCAATTAACCACAACTGATACGGTAGTTTCAACTCAAACCTCATTGCCATCCTTGTAATAGATAGGCAGAACGATTTATGTTTTATTTGTTCATTTACCATTTGGCGGACACGCGTGAACACGCCATCAGTATTATTTACCCACCCAGTCCAAGATGATTCTAATATCTGTGTCACAGGTCATTTAAAAAAATATATATATTTTTTTGGCTAAAATGAGTAAGACACTCAAATTAAAACAATGTTTGTTCTTAAAGGGGCGTTAGCTCTGTGAAAAAATACAGTTGATCAACCTTTCTGGTTTGTGTGCAAACACATGACTTAAAGCATCATCACATCATTCATGGGAAGATGAACATGATGAAACGGCCCGTGTGGCTCTTAATTCCCCAAACAAAATAAATGATTTGCGAATCACTTTCATTTGGATAGTGGGGTAAATTTTCAACTTTTCGCCCACTAACGGACCCCCCTCCCCCATCCCCCATCCCCCACACCCCTCCCCAAGTCTCGATGGAAATTAAAATCTGCCAGTTTCCCCAACAGACACTTGAACCACAGCACCAGTTTCATACCTGGCCAGTAAGTTGGAAATCTACCCCAGAGTTCCTTTTAAATAATTTCTGTTCAGTATTTACTGTAATGTTATGTATATTCTCCCATACTACTGGGGCGCAAGAGGAACCCAACAAAACAATGTGTACGCCAATCTCACCATCACACTGGCTATGATTAGACCCTGAGTTAGTCCCTGGCATATGTTTCACAGCTGGACTATCTGATTTAAAGCTGACATCTTGTTTAATGTTTTAATAAATGATGGAGCAACACAGCCTTATCACAGGTAATAACTTTCCCAGTTGTTAACATTATTATCAAATTCTATATGAGTCAAGCGCAGTACCAGATGCTTGCTTGCTACTGTTAAACAGTCACGTACAATCTTTCGACAATCCAAATAAATTGGGCGTGTGGGGAATTCCTCATCGTAATAATGAAGTCACTTTTTAGCACCTTTTATAGCAGTTGTGTCAGCCAGTCGCTCAGTGGGTAGCACTCTTGCCTCAGGTGGATGTAAAAGATTCCATGGCAATATTTTGAAGACGAGCAGGGGAGTTATCCCTGATGTCCTGGCCAATATTTGTCCCTCAATCAACATAATAAAGACAGATTATCTGGTCATTATCTAGTATCTTGCTCTTTTTCCTTCCTCTGGAGCTGTTGTGAACATCTAGTTACCTCCTCAGCAACATCTGACTCAAGTGGCCATGATTGCTCATGTGTGAAGCTTGACAGTGAGTGCTGGTAGGCCATCTGACTGTGGGGTATATCACAGTCCTTACCTGGTGTCTACATGCTGTTTGTGGGAGCTTGCTGTGCGTAAATTACAAAACACTACAACAGTGACTGCATTTCAAAATTACTTCATTGGCTGTAAAGCGCTTTGGGACGTCCGATGGTCGTGAAAGGTGCTATATAAATGCAAGTCTGACTTTCTTAATTGTCATTTTCTATTTTTCTGTTAAAGTAGCAGTATAATGTCTATCCTTACAGTCAAACAGAATGCGATCACAGTAACTAATGTGTTACCCTCACGTTTATCGCAAAGCTTCAATCTCTTTTTTCTATCCATCTGCTTATCAGTTTGTGGTCAGTGATCTATGTGCACGTGAACCGTTTTCGAGAGTACAGTCAGTGATAAGTCTTCCTTTCCTCTCTTATTTTCTCTCATCGCCTGCTCACTTCTCTAGAAGCCCTTCGGTGGAGTATGGTCCCATGGGCAGGCATCAAACTCTTGCTCTTTTTCCTTCCTCTGGAGCTGTTGTGAATATCTAGCCTTCTCCTCAGCAACATCTGACTCAAGTGGCCATGATTCCTCATGTGTGAAGCTTGACAGTGAGTGCTGGCAGGCTATCTGACTGTGGAGAGCATCACAGTCAAGCCTGATCTTGTCCTCACCTGGTATCGACATGCACATTTCCAGTAGCAGTTGCTGCACGTCAATCAGCATTGGGAACCCTACCTGGCTTTTGTCTTGTGACCGGTAAACCAACTATTTATACAATGTTGTGGTTTAGGCCTGCAAAAAGCACTGATCAAGACTTATATTTGTGATCACCACGTGGTTGCCAAGTACAGCAGAGGTGATGATAAAAAATGTCAGTCATGTCATGACATGAAACACACTCATGATAAAGGCATTTTGACAGTAACATCACACACAAAAAGCAGGATCAATCCAACCCCCAATTTTTAATGAGCTGGATTTTCGTTATGTTGCCGCCTCTGTTCGCGCCACGGAGGGGCGGTAATGACGGCGGGAATGATTTCTGGATGGCCGGTGAGCTTCCAGCGCCCCGCTAGTAAATGAGATGCCGGTTTTGCGGGGACGCTGAGCAGCACCGCCCGGGAATGTCGAGCCTGTGTGCAACGTCACGGGTTTCGACTGTGCTTAGATTTTTGGTTGACGCTGAGCCTCTATCACCCCATAGCGCGCCCTAGTGAGACTGCCTGGGAAACCAGGTGGTCAGAGCTGTCCAGGCGGTGGTGAGTGAAGTAAGTCATGAATGAGGTAAGTTTGATTGTTTTGTTTATTTTTATTTTTGCAATGTGTCCTAATGCGGTTTGGTCATGGTATTGGGAATATTTTTTTGTGTGTTTTGTGTTGATTTGTTTAATTTGATTTTATATGTTTTAAAGTTTAATTTTTATTGCTGGGTTTTAGTTTCTCCTCCCTTTTAGCCAGGGGGCACTTGTATAATTTGTGGTTTAAGTGCCCAAAAAAAAACCCACAAAAAAAACACCAAAAAAAACACAAAAAAAACAAAAAAAGGGCACTTGAAAACTGTTTGGAGTGTTCCCCCCCCCCCACCTTTTAATCAGCAGGCACTTGATTTAATTGATTTTGTTTTTACAACAAAAGAGTTATAGAGCTGTTGTCACCATCTTGCCGTCCGGAGGAGGTGGAGGTCCCCATTGAAGTGCTCTCTACGCAGGAGTACTCCCTTTATTTATTGTGGACTTGGCCTGGAGGGTGTTGCATGGAGCAGTCCCATACAATAAGTTTTTAAGTCAGTTCACGGGCTCCCAGGCCGCCCATAATTTCCGCGGTCTAGATGAGTCCGTGTTCAATGTATATGTTGAGTGTGCAAGGATGCAGCCCCTATTCCAATATTTGAAGGGGCTGCTCCTCAAATTCTGGTTGCACTTCAGTCCCACACTCCTGATCTTTGGGCACCCTGTGCGGAGAAGAGCGGGTAAGTCCGAGGGCCTCCTCGTAGGACTGCTCCTGGACACGGCCAAGGGGGCCATCAGCCAGTCCAGGCAGCGGGCGTTCAAGGGGGTCATTCAGCCCGACTGCCTGCCTCTCTTCCGCGCTTACATCCGAGACAAAGTGTCCCTGGAAATGGAGCACGCGGTGTCCACCGGTACGCTTGCGGCCTTCCGCGAGAGGCGGGCGCCGGAGGGACTGGAATGCATCATCACCCCTGGCAACCAAATTTTAATTTGATTTTATATGTTTAAAGTTTAATTTGTTTATTGTGCTGGGTTTTAGTGTCCCCGCCCCTCCTTTTAGGCAAGAGGCACTTCTATAATTTATGTTTTTTACTGCCCTAAAAACCCCCCCAAAAAAAACAAAAAAAAGGGGCACTTGAAAGTGTTTGGCGTGTCCCCTCCCTTTAATCAGGGGGCACTTGATTTAATTGTTTATTTTTTTACAACCAAAAAGAATTGTAGAGCTGTTGTCACCATCTTGCCGTCCGGAGGAGGCGGGGTCCCCAATGGAAGACTCTCTACGCGGGAGTCCTCCCTCTATTTACTGTGGACTTGGCCTGGAGGGTGTTGCCCGGAGCAGTCCCATGCAATAAGTTTTTAAGTCGGTTCACGGGCTCCCAGGCCGCCTGTAATTTATGCGGTCTAGAGGAGTCCGTGTTCCACGTTTATGTTAAGTGTGTGAGGTTGCAGCCCCTCTTCCATTATTTGAAGGGGCTACTCCTCAAATTCTGGTTGCACTTCAGTCCCACGCTCCTGATCTTTGGGCACCCTGTGCGGAGGGGAGCGGGCAGGTCCGAAGGCCTCCTCATAGGACTGCTCCTGGGCATGGCCAAGGGGGCCATCAGCCGGTCCAAGCAGCGGGCGGTCGAGGGGGTCGTTCAACCCAGCTGCCTGCATCTCTTCCGTGCTTACATCCGAGCCAGGGTGTCCCTGGAGATGGTGCACGCGGTGTCCACCGGTACGCTCACGGCCTTCCGTGAGAGGTGGGCGCCAGATGGACTGGAGTGCATCATCACCCCCGGCAACCAAATTTTAATTTTGATTTTATGTCTAAACTTTAATTTTTTTAAGTTTGTCGGTTTTAGTGGCCCCCCCAACTTGTATAATTTGTGTTTAGGTGCCCTCAAAAAAAAAAGAAGGGGGCACTTGAAAAGTTTTTGGACTATGCCCCCACCCCATTTAATCAGGGGGCACTCCATTAATGTTTACAACAAAGTAGTTGTAGAGCTGTTGTCACCATCTTGCCGTCCGGAGGAGGCGGGATCCCCAATGGAGTGCTCACTACGCGTGAGTTTTCCCTCTATTTATTGGGGACTTGGCCTGGAGGGTGTTGCACGGAGCAGTCCCGTGCAATAAGTTTTTAAGTCAGTTCACGGACTCCCAGGCCGCCTGTAATTTCTGCGGTCTAGAGGAATCCGTGTCCATGTTTATGTACAATGTGTGAGGTTGCAGCCCCTCTTCCAATATTTGAAGGGGCTGCTCCTCAAATTCTGGTTGCACTTCAGTCCCACACTCCTGATCTTTGGGCACCCGGTACAGAGGGGAGTGGGCAGGTCGGAAGGCCTGTGGTAGGACCTCTCCTGGGCATGGTCAAGGTGGCCATCAATCGGTCCAGGTAGCAGCCGGTTGAAGGGGTCGTTCAGCCTGCCTCTCTTCCGCGTTTACATCCAAGCCAGGGTGTCCCTGGAGATGGAGCATACTGTGTCCACCGATACACTCGCGGACTTCCGTGAGAGGTGGGTGCTGGAGGGACTGGAGTGCATTACCACCCCTGGCAACCAAATTTTAATTTGATTTATGTTTCAGGCTAAAAGCTAATTGGTTTATTTGTCAGTTTTAGTACCCCTGTTAGTAAGGGGGCACTTGATTGATGGTCTCAAATAAAATGGTTGAGAACCTGTTGATTGTGCCCTTAAAAAAGGGGCACTTGATTTAAAAGTTTTACACAAAATAGTTGTAGAGCTGTTGTCACCATCTTGCTGTACTCTATTTATTGGAGACTTGGCCTGGAGGGTGTTGCACGGAGCAATTCTGTGCAATCGGTTTTTAAGTCGGTTCATGGACTCCCAGGCCGCCTGCAATTTCTGCAGTCTGGAGGAGTCCGTGTTCCACATATATGTTCAATGTACGAGGTTGCAGCCCCTCTTCCATTATTTTAAGGGGCTCCTCAAGTTCTGGTTGCACTTCAGTCCCACGCTCCTGATCTTTGGGCACCTTGTGCAGAGGGGAGTGGGCAGATCGGAAGGCCTCCTTGTAGGACTGCTTCTGGGCATGGCCAAGGTGGCCATCAACTAGTCCAGGCAGCGGGCGGTCGAGGGGGTCATTCAGCCTGACTGCCTGCCTCTCTTCCGCAGGTACATTCGAGCCAGGGTGTCCCTGGAGATGGTGCACACGGTGTCCACTCGTTCGCTCGCGACCTTCTGTGGGAGGTGGGCGCCGGAGGGACTGGAGTGCATCATTACCCCCAGCAACCAAATTTTAATTTGATCTTAATGTCTAAAGTTTAATTTGTTCACTTGTCGGTTTTGGTGCCCCTTTAATAAAGGGGCATTTGATTCTAGGTTCAACTAAAATAGTTGTAGAGCTGTTGAGTTGGGAGTGGCTTAGCTAGTCACGTGATGTTCACAAGACTCAATAAAACCCCAGCCACTTGAGTTTGCAGGATCCATGAATAGGCAGGTGGTTGTGAACCTGGTGAATGTGTTGTGTGATTGTTAAACCTTTTGCTAATAAACCAACTAGTTCTTAATAGTAATGTGTTGCTATGAATTCTTAAGCAAAGAACCCATGAAACAAATACATTAAACCCTCCTCCCACATGCAAAAGACAAAAGCAGAGCCACAGTACTCCAAAGACTTGTAACATAGTTCCCCACTTGGCTGAGTTATCGGAATAAGGTGAAGTGCTGAGTGGGAGTTTAAAGGAAAGGAGGGAATATCGCTCCAAGACTCATACTGAGGCTAATCTCAACAATCTCTAATGGCCATGTAACAGTAGAACTAGTGAAAGATTTAAAATAAATTACCTTCCTTCTCAGGTGCAGTTGGTGTGTTGCCCCAGTAGAGAAGAAAAATGAGAAAATAATGGGCCTCTACCCAATGAAAATACCAACTTGTAATTACTCATTATTCAAACAATTAGTACTCCTCCTCATCAGCAGACTATTAATTTGACAAGAATTTATTTCCCACTGATGACTCACTTAGTAACTGCTCTGATACTGGGCCACACAGATAAGGAAGGACCAGGTTCAATCTGTGGTCTATAGTGAGTTAGCTGGTCTCAGCCCTGCCAGAACCTACAATTAATGTAAGCAGCGTTTGGTTAAAAAGTGAAAAATAAGCCACAGTGTTCACTCTTGATTGTTTAGCCTCCACCACTCTATCTGGAAGTCTGTTCCATTTTGTTGAACAGTCTCTGCATGAAGAAGAACTTCCTGATATTAAAGGAAAACTTGGATTTATATAGCGCCTTTCATGACCACCGGATGTTGCAAAGCGCTTTACAGCCAATAAAGTACTTTTGGAGTTGAGCATAAGCAATCTCCCACAAACAGCAATGTGATCATGACCAAGTGATCTGTTTTTGTTATGTTGATTGAGGGATCAATATTGGCCAGGACACCAGCGATAGCTCCCCTGCTCTTCTTCAAAATAGTGCCATGGGAACTTTTATGTCCACCTGAGAGAGAGCAGACGGGGCCTGAGTTTAACGTCTCATCCGAAAGACAGCAAATCCAACAATGCAGCACTCCTTCAGCACTGCACTGGAGTGTCAGCCTAGATTTTATGGCCCCAAATTTTGACCCGCGCCGAAAACGGCGCACCTCCGAGCTGGACGTCTGTTCTTCGCGCCTAAAAGTGCGCTGGAAAAAAACTTCGATATTCTCCGGCTCCTCGGAGCTCGATCTCAGCTTGGCGCGGCGCACTCTTCACAGCGGGGGGGCGGAGCCAAATACTTGCGCCGATTCTGTAAGTAGTGGGGGACGGGTCCAATTTAAATGAGCCAACGTGGTGCCGGCAACCCTGCGCGTGCACGTTGGAGTGTGCGCGCACGTGCAGTGTCAAACAAACATTGGCACTCGGCCATTTTTAAAAGGACTCGGCTGCCATTGAGCCACTGACGCCGTCCCTTAAGCGTGGCCGAATGGCCTTAACCCCCTTGAAAAGCTGCGTGCCTCTGCTGTTGATCTTTCGGCTGCCAGCCAGCCACTGACGCCACTCCTATCCCATGGCCGAATGGCCTCAGCCCCCTTGAAAAGCTGCGTGCGTCCGGTGTTGATCCTTCGGCTGCTGGCCAGCCACTAACAAAATGAAGGCCTGCCTGCAGCGCAGCAGCTCAGCTCGAAGGCTGCTTGCTGCCGTTGTTGGGGCTGCCGTCGAGACACTGACTCCACACCCCTGCCTGTCTCCAACATGAAAGGCCTGCCTGAAGCACAGCAGCTCGAAGGCTGCTGCTGTTTCTCACAGGTAGAAACATGGTTTATTTAATCTTTTCTTTGCTTATAAATTTTTATTCAGGTTGGATTTATTTGTATAATATTTGTATAAGTATAACTAAGGATTGATTGTAGAATTTAATGACTTCCCTTCCCCCCCTCTCCCCCCGCCACCTCGTGCCCTACGCCTAATTTGTAACCTACGCCTGATTTTCTAAAGTGTAGACAAGGTTTTTTTCGAGCGTACAAAAATCTTCACTTACTCCATTCTAAGTTAGTTTGGAGTAAGTTTTCACTGCCGAAACTTTGAAAACAGGCGTAAGTGACCGGACACGCCCCCTTTTGAAAAAAAAATTCTGTTCCAAAGTGAATCTGTTCTAACTGACTAGAACTGGAGCAAACTAAATGCCGAGAATTTGAATTTCTAAGATACTCCGTTCTACACCAGTTGCTCCAAAAAATCAGGAGCAACTGAGGCCGAAACTTGGGCCCAATGTGCTACAAGTCCCTGGAATGGGACTAAACCCACAATGTTCTGACTCAGAGGCGAGTGTGCTACCCATTGAGCCACAGCTGAGTCCTAAAGTTACTTTTTACCAGTTTGAATCTGCATCCCATGTCCTACTTCAACAATTTAATTTAAAGTAATATTCCTGGTTTACTTTTACCATGCTATTTACTTTTTTATATACCTTTATAAGATCACCTCACAGGTGCCTCTTTTCCAAGTTGAAAAGCCTTGAAATTGGCCTCTTTAGCACTGCCCATTATCGCCTCCGGGAGGCGATAACGAGACGCTAAGCACTTACTGACCGGCGTGGCAAGAAGATCGACTCCTGCCATATTTGGCTGGAGGTATGCAGCATGTGGTATGGCATTGCACCCTGATCTCCTTTGCCCGGAGATCGTGACGTCATCGCTGTGCACATCACCAGGGTCGCGCCCTGGACACGAATGAAAGTTCCGCCCCCTGAAGCATCACCCGGTGAAAACACCGACAGCTTCAGGAGGCGTGCATCGGGCGGCCGGACGCTTTTGGGGCAATGCTTAAATGTGAGGTGGCCAAGATAAGTGAAAAATAAATTTCAATCCGCTCTTTGATTTTTTTTTTTGGGGTGTTTCTTGTCTGCGATCAATCTGCACGGCACTCTACTTCAGTGCGCGGCTGCCTTCGTGGAGAAGGTAAGTTCTTCTTTTGCAGAGCCTGCAGCGATGGCCCTTCCCTTGGTGCAGTGCTGCACACCTACCGCCCTGCCTGCTGCCGATTGCGCTCCAGGAAGGGAGTGAAAGCACTCCCTTCCTGGTGCCTGGCTCTAATTTTTCCAACTTTCGGTGCTCCCGAATTTCGCCCCCCAGGTCTTTGCAGTCTTCTCTCATAACTCAGACATCAGACGAGAGGTATCAGTGTGATGGCTCTTCTATGCACTGCCCCCATCCCTTGAATGTCTCCCTTGTTCCACAGTGACCAGAACTGGACATAGTATTGAAGGTGCTGTCTGACCAGAGCCGTACAGTTAGGTCATGACTTCCTCTGACTTATATTCAACTATTTTGGATATATAGTTCAACATTCAGTTGGCTTTGTTGATTGCTGTTCTGCATAGGTGGAACACGTTTGGCGTTGGGCCTACCAAGACTACTAGGCCTAATTCTACTTCACACTTCGCTATTTCAACACCATTCATGGTATACCTGTGTTGCTTATTTTTCCATTCTAAGTGTAGTACTTTGCATTTGTCTGCATTAAACTTCATCGGCCATTTATCTATCCACATATTTATTTTGTCCAGCTCACTTATTTTGAGCTGCTTGCTCTTTGGCCACTGACTCTCCCATCATCAGCAAATTTGACTGCTTTGCATTTAGGTCTATATCTAGCTAGGGCTGGATTTTCAGTTGTCTATAGCCTCAGTTAATGGCCAGAAGAGGCGTTAATGCGAGCATTAGAGCTTAGTGACTGGGCACGCAGCTTTTAGCGCCCCGACAGAAAATTCATTAGAGGTTCACTGGGGGCACAAACCGCAGCGCCTGGCTGCTGACCATCAGTGTGATCATGACGTAATCCTGGTGCGATGTGCACGCTTTCGCTCCGCTCGCTAAATTCCTCATTGAGCGCTCGCCAATAACAACATCTGGAAAAACAATCGGTACAGGCTGGCAGAGTCGTTAAACGGATGAAGAAGCGCTTCCCTTGGAGATCAGAGTCAGTGCAACGTTTACACACAATATGGTGCGTGAGTTTGCAGCGGCAGATGGACATAACAGTACAGGCTGAAAACAAATCATTTTGAAAACTTTAATGGGTGCATTTTAGACTCAGCTTTTCCCGGAATCTGATTTGGAGTTCCACGCATGCGCAATGGGCCTGCAAAATGTACCGACCAAACTTTTGTCATCGCCCCGCCCCGCCCCCCCCAGCTCTGATGTGCAACGGCTGATTTATCACCCTTGTCAGCTCTTCGACCAAATCTGATGAATTTCTGGACGGGACATGCAAATTTTTTCAAGGCGCTAAAAGTACCGCTCCATCTGGGTTAATGCCGCAACAGAGGCGCAACTGAATTTCTCCCTCTCGATAATTTATGCAAATGAGGAATAATAGTGGTCTCAACACTGAGGTCTGGGGCACCCCACTCTGTACTTCACCCCATCCCAACCAAGGGTGCTGCACCAAACAGACAGTGAAAGATCAGGATTGCTAACACGTGGCTGGAAGGATAGAAAGAAAGAAGGAAAGAAATAAAGAAGGAAAGAAGGAAAGAAAGACTTGTATTTATATAACGCCTTTCATGACCTCAGGACATCTCAAGATATCTTTGAGTCAATGATTTTCAAAATTGAGAGTCTCAGATTTCTAGGACATTGGGACCACTTTCTGGCTCTACATATGGGATGGCCTTCAGCTTCCGGTCGCCTGTCATTTTAATTCCCTGCTCCATTCCCACTCCGACATCTCCGTCCTCGGCCTCCTACACTGTTCCAATGAAGCCCGAGGAACAGCACCTCATCTTTCATTTAGGCACTTTACTGCCCTCTGGACTCAACATCGAGTTCAACAATGTCAGACCAGAACCTTTGCCCATATTTGGCTCCCTTCCACCGCCCCCCCACCCCCATCCCACCAATCTTCTGTATTTTGTTTTCTTTCGGCCTATTATCCCTTTTGTCTCTCTAATCTCTCCTGTCTTCCCCCCTATCACTGACCTTCCCTTTTGTTCTTTCTTCCCCTCCCCCTTTTAGTGCTCCTCAAAAATCTGTTCTTTTCAAACATTCGCCAGTTCTGGCCAAGGGTCATCAACCTGAAATGCCCACGGCCGCCCCCCCCCCCCCACCCTGATCTTATGTAATGTTTTTCTCTCCACAGATGCTGCTCGCTTGACCAGCTGAGATTTCCAGCATTTTCTGTTTTTATTTCAGATTCCAGCATCCACAGTATTTTGTTTTTGTAAGACATAAGTAAGTGAGTTAGAAGGACAAATGCAACTTAAAGGGTATGATGTAATAGGCATTGCAGAGACCTGGCTACACCCTGAGCATGATGGGGTGGGGGGCGGTGGCAGCTAATATAGTATAGTTCAGGCTACAGCATCTTTAGAAAGGCCAGGGAAGTTGGGAAAGGAGAGGGAGTAACAATATTGATAAAAGACACAGTTAAAGCAGTAGAAGGAAGGTATTTCGGTAAGGGTAATCAGGCAGTGGACACCATATGGAAAGAGTTAAAAAAACAGCAAAGGATGCAAGACTCTGATCGGAATTGTATACAGACCTCCTGATAGTAGTGATACACTGGGAGGATACGTCACCATCCTCCGCTCCACGACGACATGCAGGCAATGATCCTTACCAATGGATCCATCACAGATCCAATCCATGTCCGGACCGGGGTCAAGCAGGGCTGTGTCATTGCCCCAACTCTCTTCTCAATCTTCCTCGCTGCCATGCTCCACCTCACAGTCGACAAGCTCCCCGCTGGAGTGGAACTAAACTACAGAACCAGTGAGAACCTGTTCAACCTTCGCCGTCTCCAGGCCAGGTCCAAGATCACCCCAACCTCTGTTGTCAAGCTACAGTACATGGACGATGCCTGTGACTGCGCACATACAGAGGATGCACTCCAGGACATAGTTGACGTATTTACTGAGGCGTACGAAAGCATGGGTCTTACGCTGAACATTAATAAGACAAAGGTCCTCCACCAGCCTGTCCTTGCCGCACAGCACTGCCCCCCAGTCATCAAGATCCACGGCGCGGCCCTGGACAACATGGACCTCTTCCCTTAACTCGGGAGCCTCCTATCAACAAGAGCAGGCATTGACGACGAGATCCAACACCGCCTCCAGTGCGCCAGTGCAGCCTTCGGCTGCCTGAGGAAAAGAATGTTTGAAGACCAGGCCCTCAAAACTGTCACCAAGCTCATGGTCTACAGGGCCGTAGTAATACTCGCCCTCCTGTATGGTTCAGTGACGTGGACCATGTACCGTAGATACCTCAAGTCGCTGGAGAAATACCATCAACGATGTCTCCGCAATATCCTACAAATCCCCTGGGAGGACAGACACACCAACGTTTGCGTCCTCGTCCAGACCAACATCCCCAGCATTGAAGCACTGACCACACTTGATCAGCTCCGCTGGGCAGGCCACATAGTTCGCACGCCAGACATGAGACTCCAAAAGCAAGCACTCTACTCGGAATTCGTCCACGGCAAATGAGCCAAAGGTGGGCAGGGGAAATGTTACAAGGACACCCTCAAAGCCTCCCTGATAAAGTGCGACATCCCCACTGACACCTGGGAGTCCCTGGCCAAAGACCGCCCTAAGTGGAGGATGTGCATCGGAAGGGCGCTGAGCTCCTCGAGTCTTGTCGCCGAGAGCATGCAGAAATCAAGCGCAGGCAGCGCTAGGAGCGTGCAGCAAACCAGTCCCACCCACCCTTTCCTTCAGCCACTGTCTGTCCCACCTGTGACAGAGACTGTGGTTATCGTATTGGACTGTACAGCCACCTAAGAACTAATGCTAAGAGTGGAAGCAAGTCTTCCTCGATTCCGAGGGACTGCCTATGATGATGATGAGTGGGAGGACGTATAAATATGGAGATCAGGAAATCAGATGCATGTGACAAAAACAATGTGGTTATAATGGAACATATCGATTTTCACATAGATTGGAAGAGCCACAGCAGCTTAGTAAAGGTAACAAATTTCTAGAATGTAATTGGGGCCATTTTCTAAAATAATTTTTTAGAACGGACAAGGAAACAGGTGATACTGAATTTAACAATGATGAATGGATCAGAATTAGTTAAGAACTCTGAAGGAATGACAAATGAATTAACCACAGTAGACTGGGCTGACCCATTAATGAGTAAACCTACAGATAAATAATGGGAAGTATTCAAATAAGTATATTTGGTATGATATAAATTCAGTACATATTCCTAAAAAAGCAAAAACTCCACTTGTGTAGTGAAGCAACCTCGGTCAACAAATGAGGTAAGAGGTATAAAGCCGAAAGAAAAGGTTTGCACAAAACAGGGGGAAAGTGGAAAGCCAGCGGACTGGGAGAGCTATCAAAAGCAACAAAGGGATACAACGAAAATAATAATAAGTGCAAAATGGAATATAAGAAAAAATCTTGCAAGGAATATAAAATTAACAAGAATTTTTATAAATATATTAAGACAAAGAAAATGGTATAGCGGACTGTGAGCCTATTAAAATGGTTGCAAGAGAGACTAATAGATAATAAAGAAACTGCAGATATAAAAACAGAAAATGCTGGAAGTACTCAGCAGGTCAGGCAGCATCTGTGGAGAGAGAAATAGAGTTAATGTTTTAGGTCAATGACTTTTGGACTGGAAAGGAAGGAAATGGGAGACTTATTGCCCTAGATTTGGCCGTAGCAGGCTATCTAACAGCATCTGCCATTAGTTAGACTTGCCCCTGTATGTTTAGGTCTTTCTATTGTTGCATGGTGAGTTGCTGAAAGTGCAAACTGATCGCGAGGGATACAGAGCATCCGGAACTTGAGTGAACAGGGTGGCTTAAGAACGTAAGAACATAAGAAAAAAGAGCAGGAGTAGGCCATACGGCTTGTCAAACTTGTTCCACCATTCAATAAGATCATGGCTGATCTTCGATGTCAATCCCACTTTCCTGCACTATCCCCACATCCCTTGATTCCCTTCGTATCCAAAAATCTATCAATCTCTGTCTTGAATGTATTTAATGACTGAGCATCCACAGCCCTCTGGGGCAGAGAATTCCAAAGACTCACCACCCTTTGTGTGAAGAAATTTCTCGTCTCAGACCTAAATGGTCGACCCCCTATCTTGAGACTATGGGGGAGAAATTGGTTGCATTTGCGCCTCCTATTAGCTAATGCCTTTACGACCGGGCACGGTGCTGACAACGACTCCCACCATATTGGGCGGGAGTTGAGCGGCGTCTCTAGGGCGTTGCGCCCTGATCTCCTGCGCCCGTAGATCATGACATCATCGCCGTGCACATCGCCCCGGTAGCGGCCCGGACCCGAAATTGACTCCCGGCCCCTGCAGCAGCGCCGGGCGAAAGCACCGACAGTAGCAGGAGGCATGGATCGGGCGGCCGGCCGCTACCTGGGCGATGATTAAAGGGGAGGTGGCTGAGATAAGTAAAAAAAAAACCTTACCTTTCTTGTTTTTTTTACGGGTTCCCTTCCATGATCGTTCAGCCCGGCACTCTGCTGCAGTGCCCAGTGTACAGCGCTGCTGAGGTCTCTGTCCTGCTTGTTTCCGTTAGCACTCCAAGAAGGAAGTGGAGCACTTGATTTAGTGTTCTACTTCCTGCTTGGAGCGCAAACAGCAAATTTTTAAAAAATTTTAAATTGCTAGCGCCTGGCACTTTTAAAAATGAGTGCCCCAAATGAGGCGATAGTGAATTTCTCCCCCTTCCCACAGACTCCTGGTTCTAAACTCTCCAGCCAGGAGACACAGCCTCTCAGCTTCTACCCTGTCAACTCCTTGAAGAACGTTATGTGATTCAATGAGATCACATCTCATTCTTCTAAACTCCCGAGAATATAGGCCCATTCTTCCCATAGGGCAATCGTCTCAACCTAGGAATCAATCTAGAAAACGTTTGTTGCGCCCCCTGAAAGGCTAGTATAATCCTTCTTTAGATAAGGAGACCAAAACTATACACAGTACTCCAGGTGTGGTTTCACTAAGGTGCTATATAATGGCAGCAAGACTTCCTTATTCCTATACTCCAACCCCTTGCAATGGAGGCTAACATACTACTTGCTTTCCTAATTGCTTGCTGTATCTGCATCTTAACTTTATGTGATAAAGAAAAGGAAACAAAAGACTTGCATTTATATAGCGCCTTTCATGACTGCCAGACATCTCAAAGCACTTTACAGCCAATGAAGTACTTTTCGAAGCGTACTCACTGTTGTAATGTAAGCTATGCAGCAGCCAATTTGCACACAGCAAGCTCTCACAAACAGCAATGTGATAATGATCAGATAATCTATTTTAGTGATGTTGATTGAGGGATAAATATTGGCCAGGTCACCAGAGATAACTCCCTTGCTCTTCTTCGAAATAGTGCCATGGGATCCTTTATGTCCACCTGAGAGTGCAGAAAGGCCGCACCTCCGACAGTGCAGCACTCCCTCAGCACTGCACTGGGAGTGTCAGCCTAGATTTATGTGCTCAAGTCTTTAGAGTGGGACATGAACCCACAAACTTCTGACTCAGAGGCGAGGGTGCTATCCACTGAGCCACAGCTGATACAAGGGCCGAAGTTTTGTTGGCGCTCAGAGGGCAGGTTAGGAGGTGGGTCCACTGTCAATCAGCCTCCTTGTCAGTTTCCCAAGTGCGGGAGCAGTCTGCACTTTACAGACCTGACACCAAGCAGCGGGGGAGCCAATTGACATAGTTAAGTGCTAGGTAAAAGATATTAAAACAGGATTTTACCATGTACTTGCCATTTTTTCAGCTTTTTGGCAAATATCACGACACTCGGGAATCACGTAAGCTAAGTAGGTCGGGTTTTCCATGAATCTCCATTCCTCTGAATAGGTGACAGCTGCAAAAGTGGCAATTAACATTCGTGCCAGGCAATGGCTATCTCCAATATCATCATCATCATAAGCAGTCCCTCTTGCTTCCACTCTTAAAATGAGTTCTTAGATGGCTGAACAGTCCAATACGAGAACCACAGTCCCTGCCACAGGTGGAGCAGATAGTCATTGAGGGAAAGGGTGGGTGGGACTGGTTTGTCGCGCACTCTTTCTGCTGCCTGCGCTTGATTTCTGCATGCTCTCGGCGATGAGACTCGAGGTGCTCAGTGCCCTTCCAGATGCACTTCCTCCATTTAGGGCGGTCTTTGGCCAGGGACTCCCAAGTGTCAGTGGGGATGTTGCACTTTATCAGGGATGCTTTGAGAGTGACCTTTTAATGTTTCATCTGCCAATCTTTGGCTCGTTTGCCGTGAAGGAGTTCGAAGTAAAGTGCTTGCTTTGGGAGTCTCGCGTAGGTATGCGAACAATGTGGCCAGCCCAGCGGAGCTGATCAAGTGTGGTCAGTGCTCCAACAAGCCAGAGTCTAAGCACATTCCCTTGACATTCAATGGCATTACCATTGCAGAATTCCCCACCATCAACATCCTGTGGGTCACCATTCACCAGAATCCTAACTGGACCAGCCACATAAATACTATGGCAACAAGAGCAGGTCAGAGGCTGAGTATTCTGTGGTGGGTGTCTCAGCTCCTGATTCTCCAAAGCCTTTCCATCATCTACAAGGCAGCTCCAACAACATTCAGGAAGCTCAACACCATCCAGGACAAAGCCTCATGCACCACCTTAAACATTCACTCCTTCCACCATCGGTGCACCGTGGCTGCAGTGTGTACCATCTACAAGATGCACTGCACAAACTTGCCAAAGCTTCTTCAGCAGCACCTCCCAAACCACGACCTCTGCCACCTGGAAGGACAAGGTCAGTGGGCTCATGGGAACACCACCACCTCCAAGTTCCCCTCCAAGTCACGGACCATCCTGATGGAGGGGAATTTGGAGGTGGGTCAAAATCCTGGAACTCCCTCCCTAACAGCACTGTGGGAATATCTTCACCACATGGACTGCAGCGATTCAAGAAACATAGAACATAGAAACATAGAAAATAGGTGCAGGAGTATGCCATTCGGCCCTTCGAGCCTGCACCGCCATTCAATAAGATCATGGCTGATCTTTCACCTCAGTACCCCTTTCCTGCTTTCTCTCCATACCCCTTGATCCCTTTAGCCAAAAGGGCCACATCTAACTCCCTCTTGAATATATCCAACAAACTGGCATCAACAACTCTCTGCGGTAGGGAATTCCACAGGTTAACAACTCTCTGAGTGAAGATGTTTCTCCTCATTTCAGGCCTAAATGGCCTATCCCTTATCCTGAGACTGTGTCCCCTGGTTCTGGACTTTCCCAACATCAGGAACATTCTTCCTGCATCTATCCTGTCCAGTCCCATCAGAATTTTATATGTTTTTATGAGATCCCCTCTCATCCTTCTAAACTCCAGTGAATAAAGGCCCAGTCGATCCAGTCTCTCTTCATATGTCAGACCAGCCATCCCGGGAATCAGTCTGGTGAACCTTCACTGCACTCCTTCAATAGCAAGAACGACCTTCCTCAGATTAAGAGACTAAAACTGAACACAATATTCCAGGTGAGGCCTCACCAAGGTCCTGTACAACTGCAGTAAGACCTCCCTGCTCCTATACTCAAAACCCCTAGCTATGAAGGCCAACATACCATTTGCCTTCTTCACCGCCTGCTGTACCTGCATGCCAACTTTCAATGACTGATGTACCATGACACCCAGGTCTCGTTGCACCTCCCCTTTTCCTAATCTGCTGCCATTCAGATAATATTCTGCCTTCTTGTTTTTGCCACCAAAGTGCATAACCTCACATTTATCCACATTATACCGCATCTGCCATGCATTTGCCCACTTACCTAACCTGTCCAAGTCACCCTGCAGCTTCTTAGCATCCTCCTCGCAGCGCACAACGCCACCCAGTTTTGTGTCATCTGCAAACTTGGAGATATTACACTCAATTCCTTCATCTAAATCATTGATGTATATTGTAAAGAGCTGGGGTCCCAGCACTGAGCCCTGCGGCACCCCACTAGTCACTGCCTGCCATTCTGAAAAGGACCCATTTATCCCGACTCTCTGCTTCCTGTCTGCCATCCAGTTCTCTATCCACATCAGTACATTACCCCCAATACCATGTGCTTTAATTTTGCACAGCAATCTCTTGTGTGGGACCTTGTCAAAAGCCCATTGAAAGTCCAAATACACCACATCCACTGGTTCTCCCTTGTCCACTTTACTCGTTACATCCTCAAAAAATTCCAGAAGATTTGTCAAGCCTGATTTCCCTTTCATAAATCCATGTGACTCACCACCACCTTCTCAAGGACAATTAGGGATGGGCAATAAATACTAGCCTTGTCAATGATGCCACATCCCATGAATGATTTTTTTTTTTTAAATTGGTATAAAATCTACCATGTCACTGCTGTTAAATTAGCAATGTTAGAAGCCTGAGCCTTCAGAATTTGGAATACACTTTGCCACTTTACGAAGGAGGTTGAAGTGTTTGGAGTAAACTCTCTATTCAGTGTCACCTCCTTGGAATAACCTCTCACCATTGACTAATTGCTTCTGTCATCTCAACTTCACCTGCCATCTATTCCATCAACATCAGTGCCCTTGAAAAAAATCTCACCTTGGTCCTTAGAATAATACCTCGATCAACCCTAACACCAACATCACCAAGCACACCAAGCACGCCAACAACAACACCAACTTTCTCCTCAATCGGCCGATGCTGCATCCGACCACATTGCTACCCAGGAGGCCAGTGACGGCCTCACCATGGTCAGATTTACTTCACTTGATGCTGTACACCCTGGCTGCTACATGATGCACCAAGTTGGCACACGATGCACCGGGTTGAAAATAAAGATTTCAATGTATCACATTAACAGAAACTTTACATGAACATTGGCAAAAGACTCAAGTGTGTACCTTGTGTGTTGTTAGTTGGTATGATAGACAAGGATGAAGGTAAGTGTGATGGCTAGTGAGATGGGGATGTGATAACGCAGATAGAGAGCGAGGGATAGGTGGAGGTGCAAGGTTAGTTGGTGTGAGTAAAGATATGCAGGAATAGGGTAGGGAAGGCAGAGTGATGGGGATGTGATGAGTGGCACAGCAGGATGAGGTTGAGTGTGGCTTTGTAGTAACGTTTCATGATCTACTGAGATCTTTGAAAGGTTTGCGCCACTGCAGGCAGGTCCTCCTGATGACATCCCTGCTTGTGCCCTCCTGTACAATGTGCAACCAGGCTGCATTGGCATCCTGGGGTGGTCTCTTCCGCCCATTGGAAGGGAAGAGAACCTCCCTGCGTGTTGTGACTCCCTCCAGAAGCAGATGGAGGGAGTGATGGGAGAGTCTGAGTTCAGCGGTACACTTTTATGCAGTGCTTGTCAGTGTTTGCAGCACCTCAATACTGTAGAACACTGACAGCACAACTGTCAAAATCAATGTGGACATGGTCCCTTTAAGGAAACCATCAAATGACATCATCAGACCCACTTCCTTTTAATTGGCTGGGAACCCCGCAGGGTGGGCTTAACAAGCCCCATCAACGTAAAATTATGTTTTTACAGAGCAGGATGGAGCCGAGAGCGGGGTTTCAGTCTGCCAGCTACCTCATCCGCACTGGGCCCGCCTCAGTAGGTGAAACCGTGGCCTACATTTGTCCACAAGGACCCCCAAATCCCTCTGAATATCAAAATTTACAAGTCCAAAGAAGATTGGACCAAGAAAGAGAGAAGAAAAAGATAGAAACATTTTTTTTAATATTTATTTTTAAAACTGTCCAGAAGGAATGAGACTCTACACTTTTAATAGTTAACTTTCAGTACCAGAGAGGTTGATTAGCAGTAATTAACAGTTATCATTTTGCTAAAATGGTAGTTAGACTTGTAATGGCGAGATTTAATTTTCTATGATGAGTTTAGTTCGTACCTACTGTGCAAATACAGCAACTTCAATTTGTTCAATGCATTTCAATGGTGAGGCAGACAGCAAATGCCATTTTTGTGAAGCTAACAGTAGAAGGCTCAATTCGGATTTAACTACACATCTGCCCCTCGCCTGAAGTTGTACCATTTAAGCTTAAATAACGGTGCACGCCATTCGCCTCATCGTTATTTTGAAAGCAAAATCTGGGCCATTAAATTATTACTTTGCATTCTTTTCACAGTGGAGGATGAGGACAAAATACCAGCGATACAAGATAACCTAAAGATAAGTCATGGCGAAAAACTAAGTGAATTTAATATAAGTATAAAAATTGCAATAGGGAAAATAATGGGCCTTGAGCTAAATAAATCTCCAGAACCTGATAGCTTCCACTCCAGGGTATTAAATGTTATAGGTGAGGGAATTCCAGATGCATTAGTCATAATATTACAAAGCTATCTAGATTCAGGAATTGTGCCCTTTGATTGGGAAATTGCAAATGCCACTTCATTATTTAAGCAGGGAAGGAGAAACGTGGAAACTGCAGACCAGTCAGTTTAACATCAATTGTGCGGAGGTTACTGGAATCTATCATCAGAGACAGAGTGACTGAGCAGTTGAGCAAGTATCAGCTGATCAAAGAGAGTCATCATGGATTTGTGAAGGGTAGATCATGTCTTACCTAGGAACATTAGGAACATGAGGGGGCCGTTCAACCCCTCGAGCCTGTTCCTCCTTTCAATTAGATCAAGGCTGATTTTACCTAAACTCCATTTACCCATCTTGCTCAATATCCCTTGATACTCTTGCCTAACAAAAATGTATCAATCTCAGTCTTGAAGGCTCCAATTGTCCCAACATCCACAGCAGTTTGGGGGAGGGAACTGCAAATTTCTATTACCCTTTGTGTGAAAAAGTGATTCCTTATTTTACTGCTGAATGACCTGGCTCTAATGTTAAAGTTACGTTCCATTGTTCTTGATTCTCCCAGCAGAGGAAATAGATTCTCCATATCTTCCCTACCAAATCTGTTTAACATTTTAAATGACCCGATCAGATCATTCCTCAATCTTTTATACTCAGGAGAATACAAGCTAAGTTTATGCAATCTGTCCTCATAATTTAACCTTCTAAGGCCTGGTATAATTCTGATGGAATCTGTGCTGCACCCACTCCAAGGCCAATATGTCCTCAATGGCATCGGGAGCCTTCCCCATCTCTGTAGCCTCCTCCAGCCCTACCACCCTCCGAGATCTCTGCACTCCTCCAATCCTGGCCTCTTGCGCACCCCCGATTTTAATCACTTGATCATTGCTGGCCATGCCTTCAGCTGCATAGGCCCTAAGCTCTGGAATTCCCTCTCTAAAACTCTCCACCTGTACCGCTTTCTCCTCTTTTAAGACTCTTCTGAAAATCTACCCCTGTGGTCAAGCTTTTGGTCACCTGCCCTAATATCTCCTTATGTGTCTTGGTGTCAAATTTTGTTGGACAATGCTCCTGTGAAGCATCTTGGGACATTTTACTACATTAAAGGTGCTAAGGCATTCAGTTTTGGGCATCACACCTCAACAACGACAATAACCTGTTGTCGTTGTTGAGATGCGGAGCCCAAAACTGAGTGCAGTACTCCAGGTGGGGTCTCACCAGTGCTCTGTACATCTGAAGGATAGCTTCCTGCCCTATCTATTTTAGTTAAATGTTTTGAGCACCCAGCAATAGCTCTGCCAAATCCAGCTTCGGACAACATTCGAAATGTCAAATAGTCTGTTCTCTCTCAAGATCTGACTGGATCTCCTGTGTGTTTCGAATATTTTCTATTCTCGTTTCAGATTTCTAGAAACTACAGTTTTTTTTAACTGGTATCTTTTAAAATAAATTTTTTAAACTTAATAAATGAGTTTCAGTAATTTATTTATAAGTGGAGATAAATTGAATGCAATCCCTGTGTGTCAGCAGCCCACATTCCTCGTGCAGCCACAACATGCTGATAACACACTGTACAATCTCTCCATCAAATCCTTCATTCTTACTGATCTAATCTGGGCATTGTCTAAGAGCTGTTGTTTTCTTCACATAATCCCTTAGCGACAGCAGTGAGCAGCTGTTTTTTTTGTACAGCAGAATTTCCTTGGGACAAGTAAACTCTAAATTAGAAACTCATTGCTTGAAGCACATTTCCTGGGAGCAGACAGTCCCCTGTGATCCCAGCAGCTGAGTGTGGGATTCTCAAGTACTGAAAGTCATTTAGGGTGCCTTTTAATTATGTTGGTACTAAACAATCCATTATAAAATTAAAGGATTTTAATGTTAATGTTTTTATGGGAAAGTGATTCAGAAAGTGATTTAAAGAGGGATTGTTTATGAATTGAGTTTTTTTAACATAGAAATAGACATGAAAGTTCCTGTAATTTTCAGCAATGACAGTAAATTTTCAGATAAATTAATTATAAATCGAACAAAAGCAAAATACTGCAGATGTTGGAAATCTGAAATAAAAACAGAAAATCCTGAAAACAGCCAACACGTCAGGTACCTTCTGTGGAGAGAGAAACAGAGTTAACGTTTCAGGTCGATAACCTTTCACCTGAATTATATTGGTCCTGAAATTCCTGTTTCTTCGATGGTGTACGCTCCCATCATAAGCCACCTGAAAGGCCTTGCAACCTCCAGCTTTCCGCAGGCGCTTCGCGCATGCGCGAAACCCAGAACTTGCGATCTGCCTTGGCAGATCATACGAACCGAAAGTAAAATCACTTTCGCTGGCGCAGAGTTAGGCTATTTGCCCAACAACTGCCCAGCAATTGCACACAAAGCTCCTGCGGCTGGCAAAAGCAGGCATTGGGCCTGCTTTCATCAGGGTAAGGGTTGTTATAAATCTTAAATTAAACATTTAAAAATAAAGAATGATTTAAAAACACTTTAAATTAGTTTATGGCCCAGATTGAGATGTTTAAACTTATTTTTCAAATAATTAATTTTTAAAATTATATTTGGTATAATACAATTATTATAAATTGTGACTAATGAATAAAATTGAAATTCAGGATATTTATATTTATTAGAATTGTGTAAATTGTTGAACTATTTGGGGATTACATTGCATGTCATTAGGGGATTCCGTTCATAAATGACTGCAATGAAATCCTCCTTTGTGATTGGAGGACCAGGCCCACCTAATCTGAGGGATGCTTCCAAACCACCTACGTCCCTGGGATCCTCGGGTCTTTACGCAGATGTACACCTGGAAGGCCAAGACCCAAACTCTGAACAGCCACGACGCCTGGAGGTAGGGGCGGAAATGTTTTGCGGGTCGGAGGCATACTCCGGAGGTATGCCTCTGACCGCAATTTCTAGCTCAATATACATAACATATATGTATGCATTTTTATATGTCAAAAGACGTACTTTTAATGAGAATGACTGTTTCTCTAATTCAATTTCTTTATTTAAACCATTATTTTTCTCCATTCTACTCTGTAGGTACCGAGTCTCAAATCCCTTTTATTCTGGCACTGTTTTAATTTGGATTCTACCAGACAAAGTTCCACGATTTAGCTCCTGGCATTTGCAAGGCTCAATATCTTATCCCAGTGGCAGACTTATAGAAGAATGTGGGTCTATGAAACTACTGTCTGCATGAGGGAGCTGAAATCTCCCATGATCCAAGTTAAACAAGTGCCAGGATAAAGGTGGCTTTACTGAGGTACAATTCCATAGGCACCAGCAGAATTAAGGAGCGGAGCGGAGAAAATTGGGGGGAAAAACAAACGTGGGGATTAGGGGCCAATAAGTGGATTGGAGTTTATGATGATGTGAATTGTACTTAATCTATGGAAAATGCAGGCTCGATGTGTGAATGAACTTTGCTCATTCTGCGCCCTCTTATATAGGTTAGACCAGGTGATAAACAAGGCATCAAAAATCAATGATCCTAAAGCCTCTTGACTGAGTATCAGTTATACCTGGGACATATTCATTTCTACAACTGACATGCTCATAAGATCAGAAACTTGTCTTTGAAAGAGAGAGAAAGAGTCAGAGAATTAAAATGGCACAAGGATCAGCATTGGGATGGGGGGCTCGGAGGGGTGGCGGGGAGATAGGTTGTCTCCTGTGACCAAGTGTCAAAGATTATCAGACAGTTCACTGGCAATAATGTTGGCGGAGAGAAGGGGGGTTGAAATTGCCCTGTTTTGCGACGCCCATTAGCACCTCCAGGGGGCGCTAACAGAACGCAAAACAGCTTTTCCCTGGGGGGGTGTGCTACCGACTCCTGCGAAATCGTGTGAGAGTTAGCGGAGGCACTGCCACGGTAGTGCCACACCCCACTGATAGCGCCCCGGGGTGCCGCACAACCAGCGATGACATTATGGCCGTGCGCAGCAACAGCTTAGTGTCATGTGCCGACTCTGTTTCCGCCCCGCGGCGGATATTTCCCAGCACCCCGTGAGGCTGCCGTGAGCAGTGTCAGTGCCAGCCTCGTGGATTGCGATCCGCGCCGACCTCTGCCTGCGGGGCGGAGGTTAAAGGGCAAGTGGGGAGCCATCTTCCCCTTCTTTACTTCCCTGGCCTGGTTTGGGCCATCATGGGCTGTGGCCTCGGCACCATGCCGTCCCGGTGGCACAGTGAACGCCATCAGAGGCCTGGCAAGAGTGATCAGCGGCCCTCCCGTTTAAGCGAAGGGAAGGAGCGTTGATCTGCATCAGCGCTACATGGATCGCACCCCAGTATCGCTCTAGAACCCGCCCCATTAGGAAGTGGAGCGCGCCAGATTGAACTCCATTTCCTGTGTGGGCTGGTAACCTCAATTTCACGGCCGGGGCTGGACTTCTGGGGCTGGAATTTCTCCCCCAGGCTGTTTTTCACCCCCAAGAAAGGAAGCCTCTCAAAATGGAGGTACAGGTAGTTATGGGAGAAGTGGCTCTGTTCATCTGACCACGAGTGGCAGTAGTATACTGAAAATGTTTCAATGATCTCACAAGATTGATTGTGAAGGCACAAGTATCTATCCTGAAATAATGTTGGAAGCATGACTCACTTCCTCACCATTACACACGCACAGTGTAAATGAAGAGATAAATGAAAAAAGATGGACTTGCATTTGTATAGCGCCTTTCATGACCTCAGGACAGCACAAAGCGCTTTACAGCCAATGAAGTACTTTTGAATTGTAGTCACTGTTGCAGTGTAAGAAATGCAGCAGCCAATTTGCACCCACAAAGACCAATGTGATAATGACCAGATAATCTGTTTTAGTGAGGTTAAGAAAAACATTGGCCAGGGAAAACTCCCCTGCTCTTCTTCAAGTAGTGCCATGGGACCTTTTACATCCATCTGAGAAGGCAGATGGGGCTTCAGTTTAACATCTCATCTTAAAGACAGCACCTCTCCCTCAGTATTGCACTGGAATGTCAGCCTAGATTTTGTGCTCAGGTTTCTGGAGTGGGACTTGAACCCACAATCTTCTGATTCAAAGGCAACAATGCTATCATTGAGCCATGGTTTACAGCACAGTTAATAGGTGCCAGATTCCCCACTCACCCACCCATACATCTCTCTCCCAATGTTCCTCATCTCACCTTCTGAGACCAATGGGTGGAAATTCGGTTGCAGCTCTGTTGTGGCATTAATCCAAGTGGAGCGACAGATTATGCACCGGAAAATGGTTTGCATCTGTCCTATTGCCACTTAAAAGTCTTGTGAGAATAAAAGTTAAAAGCCGTTATTCATATGTTCCTCTTATGCTGTGGTCCCTGTTGGGTTTGCCTTTAGTATGTTCTATATTGGGGGAACAGCTTCAGTCCACCCATTATAGTGCTCAGTGTATTACTGCAGATATGGTTATATCAGTCACAATATGTTTATTTTTTACAAACCGTCCTTTTTTTTTCTTTCCCACGGCAGCTGGTGATTCCACCATTCACACCTCATCTAGACTTAGCTTTTGTTTCCTAACTTGGGCCATTACCATCTCATTTTTGCCTATCATCTCAATTGTCTCTTAAATCTCTCCTACCCTCCACCCTATCACAGACCTTCCCTTTTGTTCTTTACTCCCCTCCCCCTCAGTGTCCCTGCACTTCCTGAAGAATCTGTTACATCTCAAACTTTTCCAGTTCTGACAAAGGGTCACAGACCCAAAACATTAATTCTGTTTCTCTCCTGCTGAGCTGCTGAGATTTCCAACATTTTCTGTTTTTATTTCAGATTTCAGCATCTGCATTATTTTGCTTTTGTACAATACATTAGATGATCCTTATGGAGTTGTAAAAAGCAATCTATTGTAAAAATAAGGAGGAGGCTCGTGTGCAGCATACACAGCAGCATGGAACAGTCGGGCCGACTGAACTTTTTCTGTGCTGTAAATACTTTTTCCTACTTAGTAACTGGATTCCTTGTATATGGAAGCAGCCAAATAAACATGCAAGTACACAAAGAGACTGTGGATTGTAAAGCATAGCATGATATACAAATGTATTTGCATTATTAATTTACATTTATTGCTTGTAATATGACAATGTAGAATTCAAACAAATATCAAACTTATAAGTCCTTGCAGAATCATAGAATCATAAAAATTTACAGCATGGAAGGAGGCCTTGTCCGCGCCGGCCGACCAAGAGCTATCCAGCATAATCCCACTTTCCAGTTCTTGGTCCGTAGCCCTGTAGGTTACAGTACTTCAAGTGCACAGCCAAGTATGTTTTAAATGTGGTGAGGGTTTCTGCCTCTCCCACCCTATCAGGCAGTGAGTTCTTTATCCCCACCGCCCTCTGGGTGAAGAAATTTACCCTCTAAACCTCCCCCCAATTACTTTAAATCTCTGCTCTCTGGTTGTTAACCCCTCTGCCAAGGGAAACAGGTCCTTCCTATTCACTCTCTCCAGGACCCTCATCATTTTATACACCTCAATCAGGTCTCCCCTTAACCTCCTCTGTTCCAAAGAAAACAGACCCAGCATCTCCAATCTCTCCTCATAGCCAAAATTCTCCAGTCCAGGCAACATTCCTGTAAATCTCCTCGACACCCTTTCCATTGCAATCATATCTTTCCTGTAATGTGCTGACCAGAACTGCACCACATGTGGCCTATAAGTGTTTTATACAGTTCAAGCATAACCTCCTTGCTCTTGTATTCCAAGCCTCGACAAATAAAGGCAAGTATTCCATATGCCTTCTTAACCACCATATTGAATGACGTATCCAGCCTGGCACTTAGTTTTCACCAGCCAGACCAAGCCTGGGCTTTGGTTAATGATTTGAGCCGACCCGACCTGCCCCTGGGCTGAACTCGGGCAGGTCGGCCGATTTCCCAACTCCTTTCGGGGCTTAATCGTGTCTTCTGCGGTCCCTCACGCGAGGGAGCCGCCGTCCCAGCCTCTGCCAGGCTTCCAGACCGCCGCTTTTAAAGCCCGACCATAAACCCGAAAAATGGGCAAAAAGGGAATAAATTCCCGCCCAAGATGGGTGAAAAGTCAGTTGGGCAGCAGCCCTGGTCGGTCTCTGCAGACCTGGAGGCTCGAAACTTGACTTTGGAAAACCGACTTAGTCTCATATCTACCTGGCCTGCTACCTTCAGAGATCTGTGGACATGCACTCCAAGGTCCCTTTGTACCTCTACACTTTTCATACCATTTAATATGTATTCCCTTGCCTTGTTAGTCCCACCAGATGCATTACCTCACACTTATGCAGATTGAATTCCATTTGCCACTGTTCTACTAACCTGACCAGGACATTGATATCTTCCTGCAGCCCGCAGCTTTCTTCTTCATTATCAACCACACAGCCTATTTTAGTGTAATCTGCAAACTTCTTAATCAAACCCCCCCAAAATCCAAGTCCAAGTCACTGATATATACCACTAAAAGCAAGGGACCCAGCACTGAACCCTGCGGAACCCCACTGGATACAGCCTTCCAGTCACAAAAACACCCATCAACCATTACCCTTTGCTTCCTGCCTCCGAACCAATTTTGGATCCAACTTGTCACTTTGCCTTGGATCCCATGGGCTTTTACTTTCGTGATCGGTCTGCCATTTGGGACCTTATCAAAAGCTTTGCTAAAATCCATATACACTAAATCATATACATTGTCCTCATCAACCCTCCTGGTTACCTCCTCGAAAAATTCAATCAAGTTAGTCAGGCACGACTTTTCCTTAACAAATCCATGCTGACTGTCCTTGTCTTTCTAAGTGAAGATTTATCTTGTTCCTCAGGATTTTTTTCAGTAATTTTCCCACCACCGAGGTTAGACTGACTGGCCTGTAATTACTTGCTCTATCCCTTTCTTCCTTTTTAAACAAAGGTACAAAATTAGCAGTCCTCCAGTCGTCTGGCACCACACCTGTAGCCAGAGAGGATTGGAAAATAATGGTCAGACCCTCTGCTATTTCCTCTTTTGCTTCTCTTAAGAATACATTTCTCCCAGGCCTGGGGATTTATCCACTTTCAAAGCTGCTAAGCCCCTGAATACTTCCTCTCTCACTATGTTTATCTCGTTTAATATTTCACACTCCTCCTCCCTCATTGCAAACTCTGCATCACCTCTCTCTTTTGTAAAAACAGATGCAAAGTATTCATTAAAAATCATACTCACGTCTTCTGCCTCCACACACACATTTCCTTTACAGTCTCTAATAGGCCCCACCCTTTCTCTAGTTATCCTCTTGCTCTTAATGTATTTATAAAACATCTTTGGGTTTTCCCTGATTTTACTTTCCAACATTCTTTCATGATCTCTCTTTGCTTTCCTGATATCTGTTTTAATTGCATCTTTGCACTTAAACTCCTCTAGAGTTTCTGCAGTTATGAGTTCTCAGTATCATAAGCTCCTCTTTTTTCTTTATCTTACCCTGTATGTCCCTTGACATCCAGGTGACTCTAAATTTGTTAGCCCCACACATTTTTTCAAGAGAACATACTTGCTCTGAACCCTCAGGATCTCCTCCTTAAATGCCTCCCACTGCTCTGACACTGATTTACCATCAAGTAGCCATTTCCAGTCCACTTTGGCCAAATCCCATTTCAGCTCAGCAAAATTGGCTTTACTCCAATTGAGAACTTTTATTCCTGGTACACCTTTGGCCTTTTCCATAACTACCCTAAATCTCACGAGCACCAAAATGCTTTCCCACTGATACCCCTTCCACCTGTCCTCCTTCATTCCCCAAAACCAAGTCCAGAACCGCCCCCTCCCTTGTTGGGCTTGTTACATATCAGCTAAAAAAAAGTTCTCCTGAATGCATTTTAGGAATTCCACACCCTCTGTACCATTCACACTACCTTTTTCCCAGTTAATATTAAAGTAGTTGAAATCCCCCACTATTAATGCCCTATAGTTTTTGCATTTCGCAGCAATGTGCCCACATATTTGTTTTTCTATTTCCCTCTGACTGTTTGGGGGTCTATAATACACTCTCAATAGTGTGATCGCCCTTTTTCTTTTCTTCAATTCAACCCATATGGCCTTGTTTGATGACCCCTCTAAAATATCATCCCTTCTCACAGCTATAATTGTTGTTTTAAGCAATACTGTGATTCCCCCCTCCTTTTTTCCCCCTCTCTTTCCCATCTGAAAACCCTGTAACCAGGAATGTTGAGCTGCCATACCTGCCCATCTTTCAGCCATGTCTCAGTAATAACTATAGTATCATATTCCCAAGTATAAATCTGTGCTCTCAGCTCATCTGCCTTATTTCCTATACTCCTTTCATTGAAGTACATACCATTTAGTATTGCCAAACTACCCTGTTGTCAATTTTACAGCCCTTGTTTCCTCTGTCTTCCAAATTCACTTTCTACTTCTCTGCTGCCCAATTCTAGCTTTGCTTCTCTCCCCATTGAATCTATTCTCCGCTTCCCACCCCGCTGCCAAGCTCCCCGACATCTTGAGTAAAATCTCCTGCGAGGATACTGGACACAGCTCTGTTGAGGTGCCAGAGTTAGCCAGACCATCTTACAACTCTCCTGCTGCCTTGCTGACCTCCATTGAAAATAACCCCGCCACATGTTTGCTGACGATACAAAGATGGGAGGAAAAGCAAGGTGTGAGGAGGACACAAAAAATCTGCAAAAGGACATAGACAGGCTAAGTGAGTGGGCAAAAATTTGGCAGATGGAGTATAATGTTGGAAAGTGTGAGGTCATGCACTTTGGCAGAAAAAAATCAAAGAGCAGGTTATTATTTAAATGGAGAGAGATTGCAAAGTGCTGCAGTACAGCGGGACCTGGGGGTACTTGCGCAAGAAACACAAAAGGTTAGTATGCAGGTACAGCAAGTGATCAGGAAGGCCAATGGAATCTTGGCCTTTATTGCAAAGGGGACGGAGTATAAAAGCAGGGAAATCTTGTTAAAGGGTATTGGTGAGGCCATACCTGGAATACTGTGTACAGTTTTGGTTTCCATATTTACGAAAGGATATACTTGCTTTGGAGGCAGTTCAGAGAAGGTTCACAAGGTTGATTCCGGAGATGAGGAGTTTGTCTTATGAGGAAAAGTTGAGTAGGTTGGGCCTCTGCTCATTGGAATTCAGAAGAATGAGAGGTGATCTTATCAAAAGATATAAGATTATGAGGGGGCTTGACAAGGTGGATGCAGAGAGGATGTTTCCACTGATAGGGGAGATTAGAACTAGAGGGAAAAATCTTAGAATAGGAGCCACCCATTTAAAACTGAGATGAGGAGAAATTTCTTCTCACAGAGGGTTGTGGATCTGTGGAACTCACTGCCTCCGAGAGCTGTGGAAGCTGGGACATTGAATAAATTTAAGACAGAAATAAACAGTTTCTTAAACGATAAGGGAATAAGGGGTTATGGGGAGCGGGCAGGAGGTGGATCTGAGTCCATGATCGGATCAGCCATGATCGTATTGAATGGCGGAGCAGGCTCGAGGGGCCATATGGTCTACTCCTGCTCCTATTTCTTATGTTCTTATGTTCTGCTCCTAGGTTCAGCTAATGCAGGTGTGTTAATCAAATTCATTTTCGCAACTATCTTGATAATTTTATGGCAGCTTATTGTTTGAAGACCTAATTCAATGGCTTGTGACAGTCTTTGGCACTGTATTTTGTGCTGGAAGTTGAATTTATCATTGGCCAGTATGTTCAATGCCATACATTGTTTTCATGGAGAGGAGGGACGTTTGAGTGAAAGAATCTTGCAACTCCATAAAATCCCTCTTCCACTTCATACTCTGTAAATATGTGTTCCCCCAATCTCTTCTCAGCTACTTTCTACACTGTTATGCTACCAGAAACAGTCTGGCAGAAATAAAGCTAACTTACATTATACAGTTGTATGAATCATTCCGAACTCATTAACCAACCTGTTCATGCCAATATTTCTATTGGTTGGCAGCTACCAAGCACATATCAAAGAATTCAGAAAAGTTGTATTTCATTATTAAAAATGCCAAGACATATAGGGGGTCAAATTAAACTTTAACTGGGTTGCCTAACGAGACGTAGTGGATCAGCCACCCATTATATGTCCCGTTCAATTTTTCTCTTCATTGAAGTCAATCGAAAAGAAAATCAGGCGGGGTTTATACCAGGCGTCCAATCCACTGCCGCTCATTTTACGCCCTTTACTGAAGTTTCTATGTTTCTATGTCTCTATGTTTCTATGAATTATACCCCCATCATATAAGACACTGAAGGAGGTGCAAAATTCACAAGAACCCCCCCCCCCCCACCGCCAGTGTTTGGGCTCATTTGAAAGGAAATTTAATTTGGGACTACCTACAGAAAAGTTTGGAACCCTAAAGTGCTTAAGGAAGAAACTACGAATGTCAATAGAATTTTGGATTTTAAAAGACAAATTCAAGGCTGTGGACAGATCTAAGGAACTAGCAGGAGACAACCTGACTAAGTGAGGCTACTTAGGTGTGAGGACTAAGTTAACCTGTCTGGAGGAATGAGTATTCGAGAATCCTTCTCCACAAGAGACATTAACAAATCCAAAATCACCCAGAGATAGCTACCCATCAACATGGGTCTGGAAAACCATTTCAGCATATACATCACAAAGAGGCCCAATCCAACCTGCATGCAAAAACTAAGCACAAAAGGACACTGCAATTACGAAACTAATATTTCCACAGGAAACAGTTTTCGAACATCAACTCATCCAAAATATATCAACTTTTAGCGAGCCCGCCAAAATATTACAAAGAAGAGCGAAGCCCGCCAAATTTATACAAAGGATTTTGAACTGATTTTGTGCCAAGATTAGATGCCACTGAAATCATATAACTCGCCCCTGTTTTCAACAGAGGGTATGACTGACTGACAGATTAGTACCACACTACGCTGTGTCATCACAACAAGGAGCGAAACCAACGCGACAGTTGTAAACTAACTTCTCCAGCCTCGAAGTCCTGAAGTCCTGAAGGAAGGAAAAACATCACCATCGCGGCAGCAACTGACCACAGCCAATGTGGTATCAACGGAAAAACCACCGCGATCGACCAAACTCGAACAAGCTCCAACGGGGAAATACCGAAGAATCGAAAAGTTCCCACTCTACAATCTAATCCTGACCTACCAACGGGTAAAACATTACCTAAAAGACTGTAGAAACCTATTTCTAACCAAAGAAAATGGGTACTTACCCCACAGATCCAAAACGCACCTTACGCATCAGCGGCCAACTGAAGATTGCGCAACTAGAAGTCTTCTCCGACATTCGGGGTTCAGCAAGCAGACCCTAGCGCATCCAGTGAACCCTGAAACCGCGATCTACCATTAACTGTCAAAAGGATTGGTAAGCATAGTCCCTGCCTGCCTTGGAGTCCAAGCTAGCTAGAATTAGGTATTGGGAAGTGGGAGGTATCATTTTGCTGTAACCCCTTTTTAATGTGTAGTGTATGGTTCTTTATTAGAGTCTTTAGAAGTTTGACCTTGTACCTTTCCTTGTATTGTCCCTTATTAGAACGATTGTAAGTTTGGCCTTGTATTTTCTTACTAGAGTAATAAGCTTTATTTCCTTGACTGTAATTAAAAACAAAGTTCTTTTGCATCAAACCAATGTCCTTTGCACTTTTGTCACACACCCCAAATAAATCCAGAGTCTAGAACCCAAGGGAGTGGGAGCAATTCGAACCGCTCAAATTGGTCAGAAGGGAACCTGACCCCCTCATAGAGACCACCCCCTTACAACACCATCAAGATTAAAAAGAGTAGGAGCGAAGAAGAGGTAAGTTAGAAAATGGTGGTGGTTAGATGATGCCAGGCATGTGTTTTAGATAGGGAAAACAAAGAAATATAGAGTTCTGCAGTTTTGAGGTCTATAACGGTAGGCTTCAAAATTTCTTCAAAATTCTACAGTGTACTTAGTACCTGAATTGATGCAGCAACCACTGGGGAGATGTTTGTGTATATGAAAGAGAGAGAGAAAGATTATCCCTGTAAATGCTGAGGATGAGAACATTACCTTTCCTACATCGATATAATTTGGTGAATGTTTACACCACCAAAAAGAAGTAGAACCGGTATGATTTTATGTCTAGGATTTCAATAAATTTACAGTAATATGCAATTGCTATATTGTGAGCACTGTGGATAGCTGATAAGCCCTTTCCTTTAATTACAAGATGTCAAGTGTGTGGCAGCAAGAATGAGACTATACTACTACCGACTGGCACTGGCCAATTTATTTCCAATATGTTCCTTCGATTTTATGATAGCTTCAAGTAATTACATTTCTTGCCTAGATTTACAGTTGCTTATCCAGCTATTAATACGGGAGCGGTACAATTAATTCATTGAAGCTATTTACTCATAAGCCTGCTTTGAATCTGTTCTTCATGAATGGGTATTCACTACTGTTTAGTTTTCAACTTGGGGGCCATAATGTTTGCACACTTGGTAAGTTGAAGGTTAAAGTCCAATCCAAATTCAGCTAGGCTGGTGCACAATCCATCATGTGTTGCCAGGACAATGGAAGGATCCCCAGCAACCCTGTATCACAAGGAAATATGGGCACCTGCTCACTCATGAGTTGGCAGCAATTGGCTACAGGTACCAACGATTGGACACCAAATCCCTCTGATGGTTGCCAGGTTTGTCCACTGGGAAAATGGGAGCATTACTGGAGTATTAGAAACACAGGCATGGTTATACACCACACAGCCGGCCTTAAAGGTCACTTCTGTCACCATAGATTGCCTGGGTCACAACATGATGCTTGCTCCTAATGTATAAACTCATTGGCAGCTCTCAAAACCTAGCAGCAGCCAGAAATGAGTAAACTCATATGCTGCATCAAAAAACAAGCTTCTGAAGGTGTCTCTGATTCAGCAGAATACAATTATGACCCTTGGTCAGCAAACGACATTGTCAAAGTTTCAATAACAAATGAAAAGCCTAAAGTTGTCCATGTTACATTTCCCAACATGAGAAGTTCTCGTCCTCAGTACATTTTGAAAATGGGTAGAGATGGTAGTATAGTTGGCAGAATATTCAAAATGGGGGAATAACCCAGTGTTACAGATGCTCTATAGAGTTCCTCAAACAAATAAGACCTGGAGTGGTGTAATATTTCCAGCAATGGTTCATCTGCCAAAAAACAGGTAGGTGTTATGACAGCCAAGGCTGGCAGGCAAATCGGTTCACATTTTAAGCAGGGCGCTGGCTAATATAGAGAACTGAAAAAGGTACTGATAGACACGAGAGCCTCTGCCAGCAGTAAGCAGTATCAATAAATCTTTAAATATGATTTTAAAAGTATCCATTTGGCAACACCAGGTAACAAACAACACGTTTCTATCATTCAGGGCACAATAACAGATGTCGCTTTTTTATTTACTTAATTTATGTTTTACTTATTTTGCTTCCATGCAGAAATAAAATATATTGCCAGAAACAACTTAGAACTAAAATGCAACTTGACTACTGAATATCAATTTGACTGATAGCTTGAAAGTAAAAGAAAACACTTGCCCAGCACAACAGTTAAAGTACACTTGGATCATGAGGAATTCCTGCAGACTGACTGCCGTTGTTAGTAATGGCATATATTTTTTGTTAAGGCCAGATGTGAAGACAGCATATTAAAGCAAGGTAATGCTGTGTGTCTGGTCAATGTTCTTATTTGCCACTCAGCAAAATAATGAAATACTATTTCATACTGAGTGTTATGTATGGAGAAAGAGTCAGACTGAACACTGTGAGCTCAAAGTAAAGTGTGACCTTAGTCTTTTATTGTAGGTCTCCAGAGTGCCTCTCCAACCTATGAGACCAATAAGGGATTGTGGGATCCCTTGGGTCCCCAGGGGATGAGCCCTCTGGTGGCTGTACAGAGTAAATACAAGTTTATATGTATATATTAACACTACCCCGCGCCCCCCCCCACCCCGCCCCGCAAAGTCAAGAGTGTAACTATTTACAATGTGAGTTGATCTAGGGCCCTTCTTGCCCTGGTTGATCGAGTCGGTGTGAAAGCTGGTATTGTTGGATCATTTGTTGGGCCCTCGCTGGACTGCTGTGCAACTGGCCTTGCTGGACTGCCTGGTGTGGTGGGTCCTGCTGGGCTGCTGTAGATGATGGGTTCTGCTTCGTGGTCAACCGTGGTGCCGGTTCCCATTGGTGTGTATGTGGCAGGATCAAAGAAGGTAGGGTCCAAGGTGGGTTGCTCAGGGTAGTCCGTGAATCTGAGTTTGATTTGGTCCAAGTGTTTCCGGTGAATGAGTCCATTTGAAAGTTTGACCCGAAACACCCTGCTCTCCTCTTTAGCCACGACAGTGCCGGGAAGCCACTTGGGACCTTGTCCATAATTCAATACAAATAGAGGATCATTGATTGCAATCTCGCGTGACACATTTGCGCTATCATGGTATTTACTTTGTTGAAACCACCTGCACTCTACCTGTTCATGTAGATCAGGGTGAACGAACGAGTGCTCTTTTCATGAACAGTTCAGCAGGAGGGATCCCAGTGAGAGAGTGGAGTCTCATGCGGTAGCTAAGCAGGACTCGGGATAGGCGAGTCTGCAGTTAGCCTTCAGTTACTCTCTTCAAGCCTTGCTTGATGGTTTGCACTGCTCTCTCTGCCTCACCATTGGATGCTGGTTTAAATGGGGCGGATGTAATATGTTTGATCCCGTTGCGGGTCATGAATTCTTTGAATTCAGCACTGGTAAAACATGGCTCATTGTCGCTCAACAAGACATCGGGTAGGCCGTTTGTGGCAAACATGGCCCACAGGCTTTCAGTAGTAGGGCAGCGGACGTACTAGACGACATTATCTCACATTCAATACACTTGGAGTACGCGTCTACAACCACAAGGAACATTTTACCCAAGAACGGGCTTGCATAGTCGACGTGCACCCTAGACCACAGTTTGGAGGGCCAAGACCATAAACTTAGCGACGCCTTGCTGGGTACATTGCTTAACTGCGAGCATGTATTACATCTGTGAACGCAGGACTCTAAGTCCGCATCGATACTGGACCACCACACTTGAGATCTTGTTATCGCTTTCATCATTACAATGCCTGGGTGAGTACTGTGGAGGTCATTGATGAAGGTGTCTCTGCCCTTCTTGGGAACCACTACACAATTGCCCCACAGAAGGCAGCCTGCCTGTATAGACATTCCATCTTTGCGCCACTGAAACGGCTTTATCTCTTCCTGCATTTCCACTGGGACACTGGACCAGCTCCCGTGAAACACACAGCTTTTGACTAGGGATAATAAGGGGTCCTGGCTCATCCATGTTTTAATCTGCTGGGCAGTGACGGGTGATTGCTCACTCTCAAATGCTTCCATAAACATGGCTAAATCTGCGGGCTGTGCCATTTCCCCCATGGTGGGTAATGGCAGCCTACTGAGAGCATCGGCGCAGTTTTCTGTGCCTGGCATGTGGCGGAGGGCATAGTTGTATGCGGACAACATGAGCGCCCATCTCTGGATGCGGGCCGATGTGTTGGTGTTTATCCCTTTACTCTCGGAAAACAGGGATGTACATGGCTTATGGTCAGTTCATTGGAGAGGCCTATAAAAGGCACAGCAGGGAGTCCGGGGCCCAGCGTCAGCGAGAGGTGCATGGAGAGGCAGTCGGTACTTCGTTGGAGAGACGTACTTGTGCAGCTACAGGGAGAAGTAGAAAGAAACAGAAAGGTGACGTCACAGCCAAGGGGGTAAGTGATTGGCTGGTGATTGGTGAGTAGCTTTTCTTTTTTCTCTTCTATAACAGTGAGTAAACTTTAACATTGTTGTTGCCAATTTAAGTGTATCTAAGGGTTAAGTCATGGCAGGAGAGCTCAGTCACGTGATATGCTCCTCCTGTACCATGTGGGAACTCAGGGACACTTCTGGTGTCCCTGACGACTATGTGTGCGGGAAGTGTGTCTTCCTCCAGCTCCTGACGGTCCGCGTTGCGAAATTGGAGCCGAGGGTGGATTCACTCTGGAGCATCCACGATGCTGAGAATGACGGGAGTAGCACGTGCAGCGAGTTGGTCTTACCACAGCTGAAGGGTCCACAGCCAGCTAGGGAATGGAACACCAGCAGGAAGAGCAGTGCAAGGAAGGTAGTACAGGGGTCCCCTGCGGTCATCCCCCTGCAAAACAGATACACCGTTTTGAGTACTGTTGAGGGGGATGACTCATCAGGGGAGGGCAGCAGCAGCCAAGTTCATGGCACCGTGGCTGGCTCTGCTGCACAGGAGGGCAGGAAAAAGAGTGCGAGAGTGATAGTGATAGGGGATTCGATTGTTAGGGGAATAGATAGGCGTTTCTGTGGCCGCAACCGAGACTCCAGGATGGTATGTTGCCTCCCTGGTGCAAGGGTCAAGGATGTCTCGGAGCAGGTGCAGGACATTCTGAAAAGGGAGGGTGAACAGCCAGTTGTCGTGGTGCACATTGGTACCAACGATATAGGTAAAAAAAGGAATGAGGTCCTACAAGACGGATTTAAGGAGCTGGGAGCTAAATTAAAACGTAGGACTGCAAAAGTAGTAATCTCAGGATTGCTACCAGTGCCACGTGCTAGTCACAGTAGGAATCGCAGGATAGCTCAGATGAATACGTGGCTTGAGCAGTGGTGCAGCAGGGAGGGATTCAAATTCCTGGGGCATTGGAACCGGTTCTGGGGGAGGTGGGACCGGTACAAACCGGATGGTCTGCACCTGGGCAGGACGGGAACCAATGTCCTAGTGCTGTTGGGGAGGAGTTAAACTAATATGGCAGGGGGATGGGAACCAATGCAGAGAGACAGAGGGAAACAAAAAGGAGACAAAAGCAAAAGACAGAAAGGAGATGAGTAAAAGTGGAGGGCAGAGAAACCCAAGGCAAAAAACAAAAAGGGCCACTGAATATGAAGGGGCTGCAGGAGGGGTCAAAACTAAAAATCATGGTTTAAAAACTAGTATTAAAACACTCGACCTAAACGCACGCAGCATTTGAAATAAAGTAAATGAGTTGACGGCACAAATCATTACAAATGGGTATGATTTGGTGGCCATTACAGAAACGTGGTTGCAGGGTGGCCAAGACTGGGAATTAAACATACAGGGGTATCTGACGATTCGGAAAGATAGACAAGAAGGGAAAGGAGATGGGGTAGCTCTGTTAATAAAGGATGATATCAGGGCAGTTGTGAGAGACGATATTGGCTATAATGAACAAAATGTTGAATCATTGTGGGTGGAGATTAGAAATAGTAAGGGGAAAAAGTCACTGGTGGGTGTCGTTTATAGGCCCCCAAATAATAACTTCACAGTGGGGAGGAGAATAATCAAAGGAATAATGGAGGCATGTGAAAAAGGAACGGCAGTAATCATGGGAGATTTTAACCTACATATCGATTGGTCAAATCAAATCGCACGGGGTAGCCTGGAGGAGGAATTCATAGAATGCATACGGGATTGTTTCTTTGAACAGTATGTAACAGAACCTACAAGGGAGCAAGCTATCTTAGATCTGGTCCTGTGTAATGAGACAGGAATAATAAACGATCTCCAATAAAAGATCCTCTGGGAATGAGTGATCACAGTATGGTTGAATTTGTAATACAGATTGAGGATGAGGAAGTAGTGTCTCAAATGAGCGTACTATGCTTAAACAAAGGGGACTACAGTGGGATGAGGGCAGAGTTGGCTAAAGTAGACTGGAAACACAGACTAAACGATGGCACAATTGAGGAACAGTGGAGGACTTTTAAGGAGCTCTTTCATAGTGCTCAACAAAAATATATTCCAGTGAAAAAGAAGGGCGGTAAGAGAAGGGATAACCAGCCGTGGATAACCAAGGAAATAAAGGAGAGTATCAAATTAAAAACCAATGCGTATAAGGTGGCCAAGGTTAGTGGGAAAATAGAAGATTGGGAAAATTTTAAACGACAGCAAAGAATGAATAAGAAAGCAATAAAGAAAGGAAAGATAGATTACGGAGGTAAACTTGCGCAAAACATAAAAACGGATAGTAAAAGCTTTTACAGATATATAAAACGGAAAAGAGTGACTAAAGTAAATGTTGGTCCCTTAGAAGATGAGAAGGGAGATTTAATAATGGGAAATGTGGAAATGGCTGAGACCTTAAACAATTATTTTGCTTCGGTCTTCACAGTGGAAGACACAAAAACCATGCCAAAAATTGCTGGTCACAGGAATGTGGGAAGGGAGGACCTTGAGACAATCACTATCACTAGGGGGGTAGTGCTGGACAGGCTAATGGGACTCAAGGTAGACAAGTCCCCTGGTCCTGATGAAATGCATCCCAGGGTATTAAAAGAGATGGCGGAAGTTATAGCAGATGCATTCGTTATAATCTACCAAAATTCTCTGGACTCTGGGGAGATACCAGCAGATTGGAAAGCAGCTAATGTAATGCCTCTGTTTAAAAAAGGGGGCAGACAAAAGGCAGGTAACTATAGGCCGGTTAGTTTAACAGCTGTAGTGGGGAAAATGCTTGAAACTATCATTAAGGTAGAAATAGCGGGACATCTAGATAGGAATAGTGCAATCAAGCAGACGCAGCATGGATTCATGAAGGGGAAATCATGTTTAACTAATTTACTGGAATTCTTTGAGGATATAACAAGCATGGTGGTTAGAGGTGTACCGATGGATGTGGTGTATTTAGATTTTCAAAAGGCATTCGATAAGGTGCCACACAAAAGGTTACTGCAGAAGATAAAGGTACGCGGAGTCAGAGGAAATGTATTAGCATGGATAGAGAATAGGCTGGCTAACAGAAAGCAGAAAGTCGGGATAAATGGGTCCTTTTCGGGTTGGAAATCGGTGGTTAGTGGTGTGCCACAGGGATCGGTGCTGGGACCACAACTGTTTACAATATACATAGATGACCTGGAAGAGGGGACAGAGTGTAGTGTAAAAAAATTTGCAGATGACACAAAGATTAGTGGGAAAGCGGATTGTGTAGAGGACACAGAAAGGCTGTAAAGTGATTTCGATAGGTTAAGCGAATGGGCTAAGGTTTGGCAGATGGAATACAATGTCGGAAAGTGTGAGGTCATCCACCTTGGGAAAAAAAACAGTAAAAGGGAATATTATTTGAATGGGGAGAAATTGCAACATGCTGCGGTGCAGAGGGACCTGGGGGTCCTTGTGCATGAATCCCAAAAAGTTTGTTTGCAGGTGCAGCAGGTAATCAGGAAGGCGAATGGAATGTTGGCCTTCATTGCGAGAGGGATGGTGTACAAAAGCAGGGAGATCCTTCTGCAACTGTATAGGGTATTGGTGAGGCCGCACCTGGAGTACTGCGTGCAGTTTTGGTCACCTTACTTAAGGAAGGATATATTAGCTTTGGAGGGGGTACAGAGACGATTCACGAGGCTGATTCCGGAGATGAAAGGGGGTTACCTTATGATGATAGATTGAGTAGACTGGGTCTTTACTCGTTGGAATTCAGAAGGATGAGGGGTGATCTTATAGAAACATTTAAAATCATGAAAGGGATAGACAAGATAGAGGCAGAGAGGTTATTTCCACTGGTCGGGGAGACTAGATCTAGGGGGCACAGCCTCAAAATACGGGGGAGCCAATTTAAAATCGAGTTGAGAAGGAATTTCTTCTCCCAGAGGGTTGTGAATCTGTGGAATTCTCTGCCCACGGAAGCAGTTGAGGCGAGCTCATTGAATGTATTCAAGTCACAGATAGATAGATGTTTAAACAATAAGGGAATTAAGGGTTACGGGGAGTGGGTGGGTAAGTGGAGCTGAGTCCACGGCCAGATCAGCCATGATCTTGTTGAATGGCGGAGCAGGCTCGAGGGGCTAGATGGCCTACTCCTGTTCCTAATTCTTATGTTCTTATGTTCTTATGTAGTTTCCAATTCGAATTTTAGCCCAAACAGGTATTGATGCAATTTCTTTACCCTTTGGACACACGCTAGCGCTTCTTTCTCAATCATGCTGTCGGCTCTCTCAGCCTTAGACAGACTCCTGGATGTATAAGCAACCGGTTGCAGTTTCCCGAAATCATTTGCTTGTTGCAATACACACCCAACGCCATATGACGACGCATCACATGCTAGTACCAAACGTTTACATGGCTCATACAACACAAGCAATTTGTTTGAGCATAATAATTTTCTCGCTTTTACAAAGGCATTTTCTTGGCTTTTGCCCCAAACCCATTCGTCCCCTTTTCATAGTAAGACGTGCAGTGGTTCTAACATTATGCTGAGACCCGGTATGAAGGTACCAAAGCAGTTCAGGAGTCCCAGAAATGACTGCAGCTCCGTCACGTTCTGTGGCCTCGGTGCATTTTCGATTGCCTCTGTCTTCGCGTTGGTGGGCCTGATGCCGTCTGCCGCAATCCTCCTTCCCAAGAACTCCACTTCAGGCGCCAGGAAAACACACTTCAATGGTTTTAACCTGAGCCCCACGCGGTTGAGCCGACTAAGTACCTCCTGCAGGTTATGCAGATGCTCGATTGTGTTCTGACCTGTGACCAAGATATCGTCCTGGAAGACCACTGTGTGCAGGACCGACTTCAGTAAGCTTTCCATGTTTCTCTGGAATATCACCGCCACTGATCAAATTCCAAACGGGCATCTGTTATAAATAAAAAGACCTTTGTGCGTGTTGATGCAGGTGAGGCCCTTCGATGATTCCTCCAGTTCCTGAGTCATGTAGGCTGAAGTCAGATCCAGCTTCGTGAACATTTTTCCTCCTGCCAGCGTTGCAAAGAGGTCGTCAGCTTGTGGTAGTGGGTATTGGTTCTGCAGGGAGAAACAATTGATAGTTAATTTGTAATCACCACAGATTCTAACGGTGCCGTCTCCATTGAGGACAGGAACGATCGGACTGGCCCATTCGTTGAACTCGATCGGTGAGATGACGCCCTCTCTTTGCAACCAGTCCAGCTCAATCTCTACCCTTTCTCTCATCATGTACAGTACTGTTCTCGCCTTGTGATGGATGGGTTGCGCCACCGGAATTAGGTGGATCTGCACTTTTGCTCCTTGGAATTTTCCGATGCTTGGTTTGAATAGCGAAGGAAATTTGTTTAAGACCTGGGCACGCTGCCGTTAGCGGGCGATAGCGCTCGGACGTCGTCCCAGTTCCAGCGTATCTTTCCCAGCCAGCTCCTGCCGAGCAGCGTGGGGCCATCGCCTGGTACCACCCAGAGTGGTAGTTTGTGCACCGCTCCATCGTAGGAGACTTTTACAGTAGCACTGCCAATTACGGGAATCAGTTCTTTCGTGTAAGTTCTTAGTTTCATACGAATTGGAGTTTAGACTGGCCTTAAGGCCTTGTTGCACCACAATCTTTCAAAAGTCTTTTTGCCCATGATGAACTGGCTCACGCCTGTGTCCAGTTCCATTGACACTGGGAGTCCATTTAGTTCACCATTCAGCATTATCAGGGGACAATTCGTGGTGAATGTGTGCACCCCATGTACCGGTGCCTCCTCGATCTGAGGCTCTGGTTTGTCGTGATCCTCTGTGGATCTGTCGTCCTCTGCAACATGGTGGTTTGCAGGTTCAACAGGATTTGCAGCTCGCCTGCACATGCGCTGGAGGTGTTCCATTATTCCACAGCCCTTGCAAACATACCCTTTGAATCGGCATGAATGGAAATGATGATCACCCCCGCAGCGCCAACAAGGTGTTAATGGCTTTGCATTCATCACCCTTGATGGTAGACTCTGAGACATCTGCAGACATGCAGCTGCAGGCATGTGTGACCTGCCCTGTATGTTGCGATTCGAAAACAACATCACTTTGTTCACAGTACTTGTAGCAGCACTTGTGTGCTGAGAGATTTGCTTAGTATTGTCACTGGTGGCAATGAACACCTGGGCTATTGCTATGGCCTTACTCAAGGTTGGGGTCTCTGCAGTCAAAAGTTTGCGAAGTATGGTTTTGTGACCATTGCCAAGTACAAAAAAGTCTCTGAGCATGTGCTCCAAATGTCCTTCAAATTCGCAAAGTCCTGCAAGGCGTCTTAGCTCGGCGACATAATTCGCCACTTCCTGGCCTTCAGACCTGTTGTAGGTGTAGAACCGGTACCTCGCCATCAGAACGCTTTCCTTCGGGTTCAAATGCTCTCAGACCAGTGTGCACAAATCATCGTATGATTTCTTCGTGGGTTTCGCTGGAGTAAGCAGATTCTTCATGAGGCCATACGTTGGTGTCCCACAGACGGTGAGGAGGATCGCCCTTCATTTGGCAACGCTCTCTTCCCCATCTAGCTCGTTGGCCACGAAGTATTGATCAAGTCGCTCCACAAAAGTTTCCCAATCATCTCCCTCTGAGAATTTTCCAGGATGCCCACTGTTCTCTGCATCTTTGGGTTCACTATCTGTATCTCATCGCCAGTTGTTATGTACGGAGAAAGAGTCAGACTGAACACTGTGAGCTCAAAATAAAGTGTGACCTTAGTCTTTTATTGCAGGTCTCCAGAGTGCCTCTCCAACCTGTGAGGCCTCCTTAAATACCTTTGCTCCCAAGGGATTGTGGGATCCTTTGGGACTTTAGGGGATGAGCCGTCTGGTGGCTGTACAGAGTAAATACAAGTTTGCGTATCTAACACTCATCCAAGCACACTTTGACTTTTCCTTCTTTTTAGTGTTGGCTGTGGCTCAGTGGGTAGCACTCTCGCCTCTGATTCAGAAGGTTGTGGGTTCAAGTCCCACACCAGGGACTTGAGCATCTAAATCTATGCTAACACTCCAGTGCAGTGCTGAGGGAGCACTGCATTGTCAGAGGTGCCATCTTTCAGATGAGACATTAGGCCGAGGCACCGTCTGCTCTCTCAGCTGGATGTAAATGATCCCATGGCATTATTTCTTAGAAGAGCAGGGGAGTTATCCCCAGTGTCCTTGCCAATATTTATCCCTCAATCAACATAACAAAACAGATTATCTGGTCATTATCAAAGTGCTGATTGTGGGAGCTTGCTGTGCGCAAATAGGGTGTCTCGTTTCCCACATTATAACAGTGACTACACTCCAAAAGTACTTCATTGGCTGTAAAGCGATTTGAGACGTCGTGAAAGACTGTATATAACTGCAAGTCTTTCTTTTATTTTTTTTTCCAACATCTATTAAAAAAAAATCAAATTTATTCTGCAGTTCAAATTTAGGTCAGTATTGTTGACATAAGCACTAAAATCCTATAATTAAAAGAACTCGCAAGTTCGTCCTATCTATCTTTCACAGCTTTACTTGTAAAAGCATCTCCAGTTAAAGTCCAGGGATTACTGGATATTGCACCGTCAAAGCCCTATTCGTGTTTATAGATTACGCTTGAACTTGTTTTTGATCGTTATTCTGGTAAGTCTAATTTGATGCATAATCTTGCAAAGAGCAGTGTACTGCATTTCCGTAGGGTATTATCTTTAGTGTTTTGACAAGTTTAATACATAGTAATATTGAAGTTGAAAGGAGCATACAACGTAGGTGGCCCTGGTGGATCAGTTGGTTGATGAACCAACATGCTGTGCCATAGACTGCTTGGATGCTCCTGCAATGCTTCACACATCAATGTTCCCGTCATAGAATGTCAGCAGTTGAAGGAAGAAAGGAAGGTGGTGAGTGGAGGTGAAATGTTTCTCCGCAGGAAGGAAAGAAATGACAAAGGAGATATTAACAAACGCTGCTCTGTCGTGCATAGTAACAACTAGCTACAGAGACTCCATGGTAGAGGCATTTTATGTGGGATTGGTGTACTTATAATTGATGGATAGACAGTCATCAGTCATAGAATCATAGGGCTGGAACTTCCACTTTTGTGCTTATTGCCCAAAAATGGGCGTTATTTCCGGCGTGGGCGGTAAAAAATGGTTTTCAGATCGCCGGCTTCTCGTCCATTCTCAAAACACCCAGTTTACATTTTGGAAAATGGGCGTTACCGTGAGCGATATCAAATGGATGGTAGCGTTAAATTTTTTTGACCTACTGCCGTAAAGTGTGGCCGTCATTAGCAACGGCATGGCAACACTCGATTCCCGCGATTCCGGAGGTCAAGGGTTATCATGATATGTACAGAAGAGGAGAGAGAGAGAGAGGGAGCTCAGAGGGACTGAAGACGTGGCTGGGTGTGGTGTGGCTGCTTTGGGAGGAAGGAGGGAGGCGTTAGAGCTTCACAGCAAGTAGGCAACAAAAAGTAGCTGTTACCAGCCACATATTTGATCAAATTTGCCCTATAATGGAGGGAGAGGAGAAGGCATCACAGCACACTGTGGAGACTGATGCTGGAGAGAGCAGTGAGGTGGGAGAGGAGCACATTGGAGGCCGCAAAAGAGCCAGGAGGTTCTCGGACGAGATAAATGTCTCCCTCCTGCAGGAGGCCGAGTCACACTGGAGTGATTTGACACAGGGAGGGTGAGGGAAGCCCACCCCAAAGGCCTACCAGAGGATATGGACCGAGATAGCAGAGGTGGTCTGGTTCGTGAGGGCAACCAATACTGCAAACGATGGAACGACCTTTTGGGATCCGCAAGAGTAAGTATTACATCGATTTACATGTACTTATGTATTTCTATAATTTGATTTGTAAGTCCTGAGTGATTATCAGCAGATGTGAGGTCTTGCACTTTTACTGGAATGTTTTACTCAAAGCCTGCGGTCACGGTGTATGTCTTTAGGTAAAGAATGATAATAATCATGTTAATTGTGATTACATCTGTCAGTTATGTGTTGTATCAGTCTCTGTGACAGTACCTAGCAATGATATTACGCAATGATCTCATGCCATGTCATCCTGTCACCTTTTACAGAAGAAGCTATTGACGATGAGATCCGTGCAGAGGCGAATGAGTGGGGTGCCACCAGTCCCCAGCGACATCACTGAGATGGAAGAGCGAATGCTAGCACTCGTGGAGAAGCACCCCCGGACAGCCACGGACGCATCTGCAGACCCTGAAGTGATGCCACGTGAGTAAAGCTTACACCAGTGCGTTATATAAAGTCAATAGATGCCACATCAACTCATGTCCGAACAATCATATATGATAGATGATTTCTAAAAGTGTCATAGAAATAATGCTGGCCTAATGAAAATCATTGCAATGCATAATGTGTTGATGGTCATGAAATGTGATGTCTGCGATAATTTTGAGAGTGGTGGTGCTTTTGTCGTGCATATGTTGTGTGCAGTGCTGGACTCACCTTGTCACCCTAGAACCCCCTTCTCCTCTAATAACCTCATTTGTGTCTTGCAGCTCAGCCAACAGCGCGGCCCCAGGCAAGGCCACACAGGCCAGAAGGTGCAGGCGCGGGGCAGGAGTTAGCAGACGATCCTACTACATCTGGGGCTGAGGAGCTCCGATTGTCGCCCGTCAATCTGCTGGGTCTGTTCTCAATGGATGAGAGCGCGGACTTCGAAGAACCTGCATCACAACGCTCCAGAATCCATTCCACCCCAAGGCTATCTAATGGTCCTCCGGTCATTCCCGCCTTCACTCTGGAGGTGCCGGCCCCAAGCACCTCTCCACAGGGCACCCCATTTGTCCCCAGGATGGCGCCGACCTCACAGAGGCCTCATGGATGCGGCAGGTCGGTTCCACAAGCGCGACCTGACAGTGGAGAGATGGTACAGTTGTCCAGGAGGACTGTAGACATTGGTGACAAGCTCATCGAAGTTTTGGGGGGCATATCCCGATACCTGGCCGCCATGACCGAGTACATTTCACGCATGGCGGAGTCCTTGGATGCGATAGCCAGGAACACTGCTGCCATAGCCCTCCCAGTGGTCCCCGTGCGCGGCACACCACCCCTAGATTCTGCACCATCACTGTGAACAACAGATGAGAGCAAGGCCCAAGATGAGAATGTTGCCACCTCGGCACCCCCCGCTCCCGTACCCGTCCAACCAACGCATCTGCCTTCATCCCCCCCAATGAGGCACCACCTGAGGAGCTCCTCGGCCAGGCGCCGTGTAGCAAGGAGGGGAAGGGGTCGAGGTGGAGGGAAGAAGAGCGGGGAAGGAAAGTGAGATGCAAGTCCACAGGTGATGGCTGTGTTCCATCTCTATCTAGGTGTATGCAATTTGTTACAATGTATGGGGACTGGGGACCACGCTCGCCTTTGTATTCTGTGTTACTGGACATGTTGAACATGTGATTTATGTCAATGGTGGAAAAAGTGGGGTGTGGGCGGGGGTTGGGTGTTATTGCCTGTGATACTTATGATTTCAGACCAATGTTGGTATTAAACTTTTGTATTGAACATAACCTTGTTGCACATTGTCTCAGATAGCTGGACTGTTACATACTGGTGATTCCTTAACATGAAATGGTTAAATACAACATACCATCAATCAATGTAAACTTTAACTGGCACCAAGGTGATGGGCACCATTGATGTCTGAGCTACACACACACAGCAGTGTGTCAGCGGTGTCACTCACATCAGCGCTCTTTCAGTCAAATCTTTCCGATATCAGCTCCTCATGTTAGAGTGGGATTTAACAAATGCCAGCCACACCACTTGCATTCCACGTTTTGTGGCCGTTTTTTTGAGCGGGTGATATTCTGGGCGATATGTGTGCAAGGTGGTGAAATTGAAGATGGGTGATCTCCATGGCCGCTAGTTTGGGTAAAAATGCCCTTTACGACAGTGGGCGAGCATTAATATTGAATCTCGGCATTAAGTCCATGAGGAAAGTAACGCTGGCCGATAATATGGGCGTTGAAATCGCCCATTCTGCTGATTCCGCCCCCAAAAAGTGGGTGTGCGGGGATATTTTTTCTCAGCGTTAAGCCCATTTGGAAAATAATGCTCACCGATAAGTCTCCTAAAAAAGCCCGTCATTTTCCATTTTGTGCCAGAATGGGTGATAAATGGATGTTATACGTCATTTCAGTGGTAAAGTGGGCGTTAAGTATGCAAAAAAGGTTCTAGTCCATGGAATGGTTACAGCACAGAAGGAGACCATTTGGCCCCTCGAGCCTCTGCTGGCTCTCTGCAATAGCACTTCAGCTAGTCCCACTCCCCCACCTTTTCCCTGTCGTCTTACAATTTTTTTTCCTTCCGGTACTTATCCAATTCCCTTTTGAAAGCCACGATCGAGTCTGGCTTCACCACTTTCTCAGGCAGTGCACTCCAGATCCTCACTGCATAAAAAAGTTTTCCTCATGTTGCCTTTGTTTTTTTTGCCAATCACCTTAAACCTGTGTCCTCTGGTTCTCGACCCTTCCATGAATGGGAACAGTTTCTCTCTATCCACTCTGTCTAGATGCCTCTTGATTTTGAACACCTCTATTAAATCTCCTCTCAACCTTCTCTGTTCTAGTGAGAATAACCCCAGCTTCTCCAGTCTATCCATGTAACTGAAGTCCCTCATCCTTGGAACCATTTTCGTAAATATTTTCTGAGTCCTCTCTAAGGCCTTCACTTCCTTCCTAAAGTGCGGTGCCCAGAATTGGACACAATACTCCAGATGAGGTCAAACCAGTGTTTTATAAAGGTTCATCATAGCATCCTTGTTTTTGTGCTCTCACCCTCTATTTATGAAGTCCAAGATCCCATATGCTTTTTTAACTGCTTTCTGAACCTGCAACGATTTGTGCACATATACCCCCAGGTCTCTTTGTTCATGCACCCCCTTTTACATTTAGTTTATATTGCCTCTCCTTCCTTCCAAAATGTATCACTTTGCACTTTTTGCGGTAAAATTCATCTGCCATGTGTCTGCCTATTCCACCAGCCTGTCTATGTCTTCTTGAAGTCTATCACTATCCTCCTCACTGTTCACTTTACTTCCAAGTTTTGTGACATCTTCAAATTTTGAAATTGTGCTCTGTACACCCAAGTCTAGTTATGAATATATATCAAGAAAAGCAGTGGTCCTAGTACCAACCCCTGGGGGACACTACTGTATACCTTCCTCCAGTCCGAAAAACAACCGTTCACCACTTCTTTCTATTTCCTGTCACTTAGCCAATTTTGTATCCATGCTGCCACTGTCCCTTTTATTCCATGGGCTTCAACTTTGCTGGCAAGTGCACCATGTCAACTGTATTGCCCTCATCAACCCTCTCTGTTACCTTATCAGATATCTTGTACAACTAAAGTTATTCAACTTTGAGTCAACTCCCTACAATGTCTCAGCATCATCTCGTGCCCACCTGCTCCCTTTCAGTTTCTTTGCTCAAAGTTGTATCAGTCCACCAGAACACCAGTGGGGCGAGTCAGTAAGAGGCTGATATCACTGTTACAAGTTTAGGGTTTGCCGTAGATATTTTCTCAAGCTCAGTTTCATCGGTGGCTCGCATAAGTTGACCCCACACCCCTAACATGCTGGAATAAATTCACACTGCCAACAATCTACTTATGCAATAACATATCCCAGACGTGTGACAAAAGTACCTCAAGTCTTTTCAATGGTGGACTGAGAAAACAATTGCTGAGACAAGGATAATTACAAATCATTAATCTGTTTAAGTTCAAAGGACATGAATATACAGAACAACAGTTATGATTGGACTGACTTAATTTAATCAGTATTCTTATAATAATACAAAATAGTAAGTACACTATACTTCCCCACATCAGCAGGTCAACTTGTTTGTCTGAAAAATATTCCTAACTACCCTCTTACATTTTCCTTCTGATACCTGAGAAAGATCACACAGCTTGTGTTGAAAACCTGACTGATTGTATCCCTGTCTACTTTTAAGTCCTGGTAATCACAGCCAGACGAGAAGTCCTGCTGGACAACCCCTACTGAGTCCCCGGGATCAGAGACATCCCAACACAGTGGTGTGAGGTATTTACCGAATGCCACAACAGGCCAGCAAATTGCTTAATGAAAACTTACGTGAATACACTTTGCTTTACAAGTCCAATATTTAAGTTAACCTTATATTTCCAAAATACTTTCTAATTAAATGGTCAAGAAAAATCTAAACCATGATACTCATAAAAAATATTGATCTGGTAGATAATTCCTTAATACAAATCTACTAGAAATGGATCCACATCCTTATTATGTTCTCAGTCTGACTGATAAGTAGCTGTTGTGTAGTACTTCTTGAAAAGTAGGTTCTATATAGGGCTCAATTTTCCCCAGTGATTTGTGCCTTTTTTTGGCATACGCCGCTTTTTTTGGCATAAGTTAAATAATTTAAGTTTCCCCAAAGAATTTGTGCTGGCGCAACTCAGTTAGTTATGATTTTTTTAGGTTAGTTTTTTTTTGCGTCTTAGTGGGGGTAACTTCATGTCTGCACCAGTTGACAATGATGTAAGTTTGCCCAAAAAATATTTCTCCTAGGTCGGCGTATGTGACCACTCCCGAAAAACCTTCTGGTGAGTTAAGAAAAACCAGCGTGCATTGAACAATCGGTGCAGAAAGACACCATTGTTTTTCAGCGAAATTTTGGAGGGAGTCAAGAACACTTAAATATGCATAATAAAGATTATTTTTTTACCTTATATCGCAGTAAATGGAAGTTTGATGGAATTCTGTAAGTTTTCATTTTTTTTCAACTGACAAGCCACCTCTGAACGTCTGTAAACATGGCTCGAGTGTCGGAGCATCGGCCGGCAGAATCAGTCCCGTACCTGGACACAGGGGCTCGGGGCTCAGCTGCAAAAGGAGCCCGGGGGAGTACGGGGGGGAGCTGTGGAAGGCATACGGAAGGCATCAAAAGCCTGCACTATGCATCCAATGTAGCCCGGGGGCTGGGGGGGGTTGGGAGTGGGGGGTTCCCGGGTGGGGGGGTTCCCGATCATTGCGCCGGCTCAGACCTGGGTGTGGTCCATACAGACCTTGCGGGGACCTTAGTGCCTGCCATTTTGAGCTTCTTGCAAAGGTAAAGTTTAAGTACGGGGCAATACTGACAATACCATACCTCATGCAAGCCTCTTCCATGAGGTTGCTGCGGAGGAGACAATTGATTCGATGTCATCTCATGAGGAATCTCGGAACCCGTAGGAGGCCTTAACCACATCGGGTATATCAAGACAGGCATTCGTACCTGCACCTGAGTGATGCAGACTGTGTCAGAAGGCTGCATTTCCGCAAATAAGTTTTAACTGGGATCTGTGAGTTAGTAAAAGCAGACCAGCAACCTAGAAGCATCAAGAGGACTGCTTTGTCAGTTGAAATGAAGGTTGCAGCTGCACTTCCATTCTATGCATCTGGATCGTTCCAAGCTACAACTGGGGATGTGTGCGCCATTTCTCACCATGCAATGCATGTCTGCATTTGGCAGGTGACTGCTGCACTATATGCCCGGAGGAATGACTACATAAAGTTCCCCATGACCACCCAGGCAATGCGTGACAAGGCTGTGGGCTTCTCCAGGATTGCTGGCTTCCCAAAGGTACAGGGTTGCATTGATTGTACCCACATCACCTATGGAGGATTCTGAGATGTGCAGAAACAGAAAAGGCTTCCACTCCTTTCATGTGCTGCTCGTGTGTGACGACATGCATCGCATCATGTCAGTTGATGCAAGATACCCTGGGAGCATCCATGATGCGTTCATCCTACGCGAGAGCATTATATCTGCCATGTTTCAGCAGCAGCCAGAAGGGCAGAACTGGCTACTGGGAGACAAAGGGTACGGCCTCACCATCTGGCTCATGACACCCTTACACGTAAACCAGACGGAAGCTGACTGGAAATACAACATGCTACACATTGCGATGCACAGTATAATAGAGAGAACCATTGGCATCTTGAAACAGCGTTTTCGATGCCTGGACCATTCCGGAGGCTACTTACAATACTCCTCTGAGATTGTCGATTGGTTCACTGGTGTGTGCTGCATGCTGCATAACTTAGCAGCTGGTAGTGGAAGACCCACTGGAGGTGAGAATGGCTGATGATAATGATGAGGAAGATGCAGATGACGAGGAGGAGAAGGACGAGGATGAGCAAGCCATGTAATTACCTGAAACTGGAGCACAACCGCAGAGGAGGGCGGGCCGTCGTGCCCTTTAATGATTGCTCGAGCCTTCCGTCTGCAGCTCATTCGTGAAAGCTTTGCTGTCTGTAGGCTCAGCAGCAACTATTGCACATGGACCATGTTTACTGTTTGGACCTGCTCTGTAATGTTGCATTGTGTTGTGTTCATGGAACAAATGATGGAAATGATTCTTGTTTACTTCAAAAAGTTGTGTTAATAATGGAACAAATAATGGAAATGATTCAGTTATAATTTAAAATATATTTTATTCAAAAGTTTAACATTTGTTTGTACTTAACTTAATTTTAATAAACATATTTTGGTATCAAACTTTAAAGTTTTCACTTAAGATCACTTACAAACTTTAAGATCACTTCCAAATTCTAAGATCACTTAAAACTTTAAGATCACTTACTAACTTTTAAGCTTGTAAATTTACATAACTTACAAAAAAATTTTAATTTGAGAACAGTTACAACAGTAACAACCATAATAATAACAACAATAGCATTAAAGAAAGGCTGCACCCATCTCTCCTCCACTTTATTCTAAGATCGCCCACTGCGCTTGGTCTTGATGACTCCATTATCCCTGCCCGCAGGCAATGGCACAGCGTTTCTCGGGTTGGTACCAAGCTTATTCTTTCGAACATCTCAGGTAATGCCCACTTCTTGATGGGGGGGCAGGCTGGTCTGGGGATTGGAGAGGGAGTGGAAGTTGATTCTGTTAATGGCGTGGGGTCTGGGTGTGTTCCCTTATTACAGCAGCTACCATTCCAACATTCTCTCCCTCATGTGCCCTGACAGTGTCTCACCTACCTGCGACATTCCCTCCCTCATGTTCACTGACAGTGTTTCAACTATCTGCAACAGTCCCTCCTTCACAAGTTCACTGACAGCGCATCAGCTACCCGCGACATTCCCTCCCTCATATGCACTGATGTTATTTCTGCTGACTGAGATATTCCTTCCCTCATGTTCCCGGACAGCGTTCCCATTTCTCGTGAGAGTGTTGTTACTTCTCCTGACAGTCCCAATACCCCATCACCCACCCTACTGATGGTGTCCAGGAGTGATCACTGAAGGTCAATGCTCTCTGCACTCATTGCCATTATGTGAACCACATCTGTTAGATCCTGCACCTCAGGAGAGCGCTGTCGAGCTCTCCTTCCCCTTCTCACTCTGGGTGTGGCTCGCTGCATCCCACTGGGACCCGCAGTTTCAGACAGTGGGGCCCTGGATGTGCCATGCTGCATCCACTGGGACCTGCAGCCTGGGATAGTGGGGCCCTGGGTGTGTCTTGCTGCATCCCACTGGAATCCCCAGCCTCGGACGGTGGGAAACAATGGAATGTCCCACTCAAACTACTACTCAGGGAAGGGGCTAACACCTCAATGGGCAGCATCTGCACCTCCTCCAAAGTGAGTACAACAGTGCGGGCTTCATCCATCCCCTCCCCCTCCCTCTCCCCCTCCCCACCATGCTCTTGGTCTGGAAGGTGGGATTGGAAGATGTTCTCTTCAGGCTTGTCCTCATCTGAATCTTCTGCATCGTCAGGGTTGGCCTCAAGTTCTGCAAAATATAACAGAACAGACAAATGGTTAGCAGCAGAGGAGGGGGCAGGGTGGGTGGCATGAGAAGGCTCACACAGTGCAGGCAGCAGGCTGATTTGAAGGACCATGATGAATGATAGCACATTGCATCAACCGAAGCGTAGCTGAGAGAGACATCCCCATAAACCAAAGCATGGCAAACCCGCGCAGTACTTAACATTTACCAAAGCCAGACTGTGGAATTTGCAGGACTTACCCTCTCTTTCAAATGTGGGCCCAGCTTGTGCAGTAGTGGTTGCTTTTCTCCAGGCAGGGCCCATCAAAGCAGCGACCCTGTCTTCCAAGGGTGTCAGTGGCTGCAGATTTGCCGGGCCTCCTCCTTGTCATGTTCTTTCTCATTTGTTGTGTGCCACTTTCCCCTGCAAAGACGAAAATATAACTTTTTAGTGAGGGTGTCTTTCTGCTGGGTGGGACATATACAGATGGTCACATTTACAATTGCAATTCCATTGTAAAATGAAAATATTACTCACACTAACTACTTGACCAAGGTCCTGCCACTTCGTTTTGCACCGGCTCCAGACCTCGGGGTGGTCACCATTGCACAGTAATCTTCTGCAAGTTGGTTCCAGCATTTCTTCATTTCTCTGCGTGGAACTTTTATGTGACCTCTGCTGGTGTCCAGCTGCCCTGAATCACTAGTGCCTCCATTTCATCCTGTAAGAAATTCTTGGTCCTTGCGTTGCGTTGCATCTTGTATTGCAGCTCCGAATTTTCCAACGAGAATTAAAGTTCTCACACACAACATGATGGTGAATGCCCGCTATGCTGGCCGCAGTTATGCTGCCTTCATCCTGCGTCCGTCCGGTGTGCCAGCAATCTTCCACCCACCACGTCAAACCCTAGGAGGCTGCTCGGAGACAAGGGGCAAATGCTCTGCACTAGGCGGATGACTCCCCGCCACAACCCTACCACTCGTGGCCAGTACTCATATAATGACAGCCATGCTGCCACCAGGCATGGCAGCAAGCTGAGCCTGCAGGAGAGCAGTCTGCGCTTCCACTTCAGCAGTGAGACGTTGGGTCGCTTTCCCCCCGTGCTGCAATGGAAGCTGCGACATCGCCCATCACACGCAGCATCATGGCTGGGTCCACACGGTCTCGCCTGGAGTTGTCCAGGCTCCAAGCTCTGCATAAAGCCCCGTGCACCATTGGAGCCACACCCCTCCATGCTCCTTGGTACTCTCTGGCTCTCTGGCAGGCTTTTCATTGCACCTAGGATTTCTATGTGCATGTCCATCATCCTTCTTCTGAAGGCCGCCCCATCGAGGTCATCATCTGAATTCTGTGGAACAAAACGCATGCACGAACTCCCATCAGGGGAGCTGGCACCCAAGCTACCCTTTCTCCTTGGACTGGCTGCAGCCCACATGTACCCTGTGACTCACCACGTGCAGATCCTGCCTCTATACTACCCACTAAAGTTCGCGCAGTGCCATTTTCTGAGCTGGTGTCTGCGAGTGTCGAATGTAGTGGCGGTGTGTCTTCTTCTTCGTCTCCTCCATCAGTTTGCTGATGATGAGGGACAGGCTGTGCTGCTGGCATTTCTTGGGTACCTGAAACCAGAAAGGCGAAAGGGTTGGGTTGTGATGAGGGGAGGGAGGGGGAATGCAAGATATCCATGCATACACAATGCAGCTCGTAAGTGAGAAGAGATTTTCATATGCTGCACTGGAGGCCTTGGTTGAGGGAGTCCAATGAAGGCGGGCTGTCCTTTACCCGCAGGGAGGCAAGAAGCCATCCAAGCTCATTTGCAGAAGGTTTCTGAGAATGGATGAGGGGGACGTGGGATGTGAGAAGAACGATTAGCTATGACCATACTGCCACCATCAGCAATGGTTTCAACTTCTCTGCTGGCCATGGACTCGGTCACAGCCCCTCCAATGATTTCAAGGACGGAGTTCTCGAGCTCCGTCAGGTTCTCAATCATGGCTTGGTCGCCTCCCGTCTGTTGCTGCTCTCTTCTGTTATGCGCCACCGTTGCCTGCAAGAGAAAGAGAAATGCCTCAATGAGTGTGGTGCAATGTGTTTGGGTGATGTGCCTGCCATGGTTGAATAGCTATCAGTGTGTGCAAGGTGTGAGATGTGGGTGTGAATGTTGCAGCAGTGGTAAGTCTGTGAGGGTGAGATGAAGCTATGATTTTGTGGTAATTGTTAGAGATTGTTGGTAGGTGAGTGCTGAGCAGTGTGTGAGGCTTGTGGTGCAGATGGTAGGATGTGGCATTTGCTGAAGCCTTCACTCACTTTGAATAGCCTTGTGAGGTCATTAAACTTTCTGCAGCACTGGATCCAGATCCTTGGGACAACACTGGTGGGCGTGACCAATTGTGCAATCTCTTCCCATAACCTTCTGCAAATTAGCTTGGATGGCCTCTTGCCTGCCTGCGGGTAAAGGACAGCCCGCCTTCGTTGGACCCCCTGAACCAAGGCCTCCAGTACAGCATCTGAAAATCATCTGGCTCATTCTCTAGATTGTTGGGCCGTTCTTTCTCCACTCTGACAATGAGATGCTTCTGCAATAAAGCACCTTCTCTTTATGTAGTGGAGAGAACCTGGGCCAAATGTTATTGGTCATTAGACTGCACGTTATTTGTGCCCCCTCCCGACCCCCCGCCCCCATTGAGAGCTAAGCCAATCAGTTTCACGCTGAGATCAGTGCTCCAATCACATTAATCAGTAGGCAGCACAAATGTTGTGTGCTGCCGGCACCACTTAGAAGAGGCACAGGCAAATAGCGCTTGTGGGTGCCACTGCCCGTTTTCGGGCCTTATCCAATTTCTAGGCCATAGTTCTTTTAATGTGAAGGAATTTCCGATGGTTGTTTATAAATAGAACTTTACCATAATTTGAGCTGGCTCACCTGCAGACTCAAACAAGAATTCTGACCCACAGCAACCCTTCAACCTTCTACAGGTTTGACGTATTCCACAAAAGCCAGCCTCAGAAAGTCCCAGGTGTTTAGCTCCATTCTGGCAGGGTATTAAACTGTTCCAAAAGCATTTTGGAATAGGTCCATATCTTCCAAGAGATATAAAAATTCAAAAGTGTTGTGTGCTCTGTTGTTTTTTTAAACATCTGCGAGGTGAATCAGTCTCTTTACTGTTTTCTTTTTGTTTCAATGTATCGTTGAAAAGAACTGCTTTAACAGCATTCTTTAGGTGTTCTTTGTGCCAGAGACCTGTGGAGCAGCTGCTTTCTTCACGGGCTGTTTCTTTACAGCTGTGATATTCTTCATCACCCTTAAAAAACCTAACCACATCTAAACCAACTTGCATCTGCCCAGGCACTATCTTCTGTAACTCCAAATTGACATACAAAACACACACTGGAGCTTTTAAAAAGATTACATTAGCACTTAACTATGACTAATGTATTCTTTTTCTACAGCATTATTGGTTTAAAGAGATTTTCTTGAACAGGACTAGTAAAGCAGGGAATATTGAGCATTAATCTATTTAATGCTCTCATTAAAAAACTCAAAATCAAACCTTTTATTGGCCAAGCATATACCACATTGTGACTTATGGAATTTTGTAATGAAGTGCTTTGATATCTTAGTCAGGATTACATACCTCAATACACCCCAATTTGTAATACAGCGCTCCCAGATAAGTCTTTCGTGATTCAAAATTAAAGATGCAGATCACACAGATGTAATTAGTATTTAATTTGAGTTGTGAATGCATAACTAAAAGGACACAAGTACAAAATTAACCAGTGTCCAGTGGGACTGGGGATTGGAAGATTTTTCTTTCCCTCCGCAATGCGATGGGAATAGACTCCCGGCAAAAGCACTTAAGTTGCCTTGATTGATTCCTTTAAGGAAAGAGCTGGACAATCACCTGGTTTGGTCAGGATGGAAGATTGCACGGGTAACGATCGATAGAGATGATCAAATACCCCAACGATATTCTTGAATTGCATAATATTAAATATCTAAAAATGTTTGGTGCAGGACCCATGAACTACCACCAGATGTCTTCAGACACACTAAAATATACCACACTCTTAAAGGACCTGAGATGAAACCCCCACTTGATTTACATTGGAACTTTTTAAATGCAGTAAACTGCTTGAGGTACACTACCAACAAGCAGAAGATAGAGAACCAAGTGACTGGGAAACATGGCAAATTCAGATGGAGTAACACTTTAAGTCACACTTCAGTACATTGCTGGATAATCTCGGATCATCGTCATCATCACTCTAGGGAACGTCAGTCCACAGACTATGTCGGGAAGATGATACGCTGAAAAAGGATAGAGGAAAACATGAAATGCTCTACAATTATGAACAAACTAGCAACAGTCACATTCCTGGCTAAATTATATGATCTGCTGACAGATTTATAAGTGAGAAGAGCAAAATTGAGAGAGCTTTTCCAAACTGATCCATACAGGTGAATAAAATCTGATAGATACTGGACATATTAATCGAGAAGCATATTGTTTCTCAATATTACTTGATTAATGATGCTGTGATCAGTAATCTCCTTGCATATATTTCATTGCCTATGGACCGAAATTGACACAACAAACACAAAACTAACCAAAACCAGTATACATTTGTCAAAGCAAATTGAAACAGCCAGTATTAAACATAGCTGCAATAAGATTGTATATGTTCAGATGTACTTCTGATGTATTCTCTTTTATTAACAAATCTTTTTATTTAAATTGAGAAAACAAGACAAAGGGGCAAAGCCCATGGTGTGGGGCTCGACCAAGGTTAATACTAGTAGGTGAAAAGAGCAGAGAAAGCAGTGATCAGGTGGTGCCGGGTTTCAAAAGCCTGAAGATGGTAACAGAAAGGAAAGACTGAGAAACTACAGTCTAGTAATCACATTAAGGAATCTGTTATTCTCTACTTGATTCCAAACTACATTGATTGTCGAATCCTAGACTGAGGAGTCTAGAACCAGGGGTCACCATCTCAGAATAAGGGGTCGGCCATTTAGGATTGAGATGAGGAGAAATTTCTTCACTCAGAGGCTGGTGAATGTTTGGAATTCTCAACCCCAGAAGGCTGTGGTTGTTCAGTCTCTGAGTATATTCAAGACAGAGATCAATAGATTTTTGGATATTAAGGGAATCAAGGGATACGGGGACAGTGCAGGAAAGTGGAGTTGATGTAAAAGATCACCATCTGATTGAATGGTGGAGCAGGCTCGAGGAGCCAAATGGCCTACACCTGCTCCTAATTCTTATGTTCTTATGTTCTAATGATTGGTTTTGTGTCATTGCTACAGAATTGGAATTAAATTATGTTCGGGTGATGTATCTTTTAAGAAAAGTGAACACATTTTTTGAATTATTTCCTTTTAATATCTTTCTTTAGCTCTGATTTAATTTGCCTGTCAAGCAATATAAAGGCATCACCAGGACAGCTTGTATATTGTGAGGCTGCATTTAAGCAACATAATACAGAAGTGCATCTGAAAAATAATAATAACTAATACAAATAGTACAGGCAATGAAATATTCTGGTAATTTTTTTTCATTCTCATTCTTGTTTTCAAATCCCTCCATGGCCTCGCCCTCCCTATCTCTGAAATCTCCTCCAGCCCTACAACCCCCCCAACATCTCTGCGCTCCTCCAATTCTGGCCTCTTGCGCATCCGCAATTTTCTTTGCTCCACCATTGGCGGTGGTGCCTTCAAATGCCTACAACAACAACAACAACAACTGACATTTATTAGCTTAGCCTCTAAGCTCTGAAATTCACTCCCTCAACCTCTCCATCTCTCTACCTCTCTCCTCCTTTAAGACGCTCCTTAAAACATACCTCACCTGTCCTAATATCTCCTTATGTGGCTCGGTGTCAAATGTTGCTTGATAACACTCCTGTGAATTACTTTGGGATGTTTCACTATGTTAAAGGTACTATATCATTGCATGTTACTGTTGTTGCTGTACCAGTTATTATAGTGTTGCTGATAACACTTTTTTAATTGAAATACTGATTAAATGGGAGTGATTTTATTTCTCAGTTGTTATGCTGCTTCTCCATCAAAAAGCCCCCCACCCTTTCAAAAACATAAGAACATAAGAAATAGGAGCAGCAGTAGGCCATATGGCCCCTTGATCCTGCTCCGCCATTCAAAAAGATCATGGCTGATCATCGACCTCAACTCTACGATCTCCATATCCCTTGATTTCCGAAAATCTATCTATCTCAGCCTTGAATATATTCAGAGACTCAGCATCCACAGCTCTCTGGGGCAGAGAATTCCAAAGATTCACAACCATCTGAGTGAATAAATTCCTTCTCATCGCGGTCTTAAATGGCCGACCCCTGGTCCTGAGACTGTGCCCCCTAGTTCTAGACACTCCAGTCAGGGGAAACAACCTCTTAGCATTTACCCTGTCAATCCCCTTCAGAATCTTATGTGTTTCAATGAGATCACCTCTCGTTCTTCTAAATTCCAGAGAGTATAGACCCATTCTACACAATCTCTCATCATAAGACAGCCCTCTCATCCCAGGAATCAATCTAGTGAACCTCTGTTGTACCGCCTCCAAGGCAAGTATATCTTTGCTTAGATAAGGAAACCAAAACTGTGCTCAATGCTCCAGGTGTGGTCTCACCAAGGCCCTGTACAATTGTTGCAAGGCTTCTTGCTCTTATGCTCCAACCCCCTTGCAATAAAGGCCAACATGCCATTCGCCTTCCTTATTGCTTGCTGTACCTGCAGGCTGGCTTTAAGTAATTTCCTTGCCCTCCAGTGATCTCCTTCCCTTTTCTGAAGGTGCTGATTCATGCTGCCATATGGTTACAATAAAGAATAAAAAAAGGAAGACTTGCCTTTATGTATCACCTTACACACATTGAAGTACTTTTTGAGGAGGTCACAGTTGAAATGTGGGAAATGTGGCAGCCAATTTGCACACAACAAGCTCCCACAAACAGCAATGTGATAATGACCAGATAATCTGTTTCCATTATGTTGATTGAGGGATAAATATTGGCCAGGACACCAGAGCTAACTCCCCTGCTCTTCTTTGAAATAGTGCCATGGGATCTTTTACATTCCGAGAGAGCAGACAGAGCCTCAGTTTAACATCTCATCTGAAAGACGGCACCTCCGACAGTGCAGCGCTTCCTCAGTATTGCATTGGAGTGTCAGCCTAGATTTATGTGCTCAGTTCCTGGAGTGGGACTTGAACCCACAACTATTTGACGTAGAGACGAGAGTGCTACCCACTGAGCCCAGCTGACACTTGGCTGACAGTGAAAGAGTTTCATTGATATCTCAACCAAGTGACCAGTCTTCATGTAGACTCCAGGCAGTGAACATCAATAGCCTATTCCACCTTAGGGGTCATCACAGCTGAACCTGAGTCGGTCCTCACACAGCCTCCGCACATTTTCCAGTAGGAATCACTGCATGACAACCAGGGACAGGAACTCCAGCTAACTCTTAAAACACCTCCTTTTAATCAGACCTCAATGCATTGATCTGATAAATATTGAAAGTCACTTGGCCAGTTTGTAACAGTACTAACTGTATAATTTGAATCCATTTGGAATTCTGTGCTGTTTTTTTCTCCCTCCCAGTGCATTCTTCATCCTACTGCACAATGCAAATCTGTTGCTATGTTGTAAAGTGCAATGAACAATTGGTATCTTACATGACCAAATGGCACAGGGTTGTTTTTCAGAAAACGGGGCTGACACAGTGAAAGATAAATGTGCTGATACTCAGTCACACATAAGGAGGGCAAAGGTTAAAAGTTGTTGAGACAGTAAGTCAATGCGCTTTGAATGGTACAGTAATATAGCATGTCATGAAACAAAAACCTTAAAGGTCAAATGCAGCCTATACCCTGCCTGTCTGCACCTGCCTTTATTACCCATTGCTGCAAAGCAGAAGGCTCGCAGCCTCTTATAAACCTTCAAAAACAAACAGATCATTACAGGCTGCGTGAATGAAGGCCAAGTGACACTAAACTCATGCTGCAGGTGTGTCATTCTCAGCTTTCACAAAACAACCAACTAAAACTCATGTACACTGGCCTACAGCACATAAGTATGTCTCCAACATTTGGTCATCAAAATCAAGCTTTTCCAAAGTCTTAATACCCGTAAATATTTTGTTTGCTGTGCGTAAAAGATATATTTACCACGTGCAGTTGTGCTACATCGGCAATCTCTTTCCTTTCACATCAGCATTGGTCCATGCATTATAGGTTGCTCCTGTGTCCGAGAACGTGTGTATATGGTGACAACAACAACTTGCATTTCATAGACTGGTTACAGTACAGAAGGAGGCCATTCGGCCCATCGAGCCTGTGCCAGCTCTCTGCAAGAGCACTTCAGCTAGTCCCACTCCCCCACTCTTTCCCCGTAGCCCGGCAATTTTTTTCCTTCAGGTACTTATCCAATTTCCTTTTGAAAGCCATGATTGAATCTGCCTCCACCACCCTTTCAGGCAGTGCATTCCAGATCATAACCACTTCTTCATGTGGCCTTTGGTTCTGTTGCCAATCACCTTAAACCTGTGTCCTCTAGTTCTCAACCCTTCTGCTGGGAACAGTTTCTCTCTATCTACTCTGTCTAGACCCTTATGATTTTGAATACCTCTATCAAATCTCCTCTCAACCTTCTCTGCTCTAAGGAGAACAACCCCATCTATCCACGTAACTGAAGTCCCTCATCCCTGGAATCATTTTCGTAAATCTTTTCTGCAGCCTCTCGAAGGCCTTCACATCCTTCCTAAAGTGCGGTGCCCAGAATTGGGCACTGTACTCCAGTTGATACCGAACCAGCGTTTTATAATGATTCTTCATAACTTCCTTGCTTTTGTACTCTATGCCTCTATTTATGAAGCCCAGGATCCCGTATGCTTTTTTAACCGCTTTTACAACCTACCCTGCCACCTACAACAACCTACAGCAGTCCATGTCTGCATGCAGCAAGACCTGGACGACATTCAGGCTTGGGCTGATAAATGGCAGGTTACATTCGCGCCACATAAGTGCCAGGCAATGACTATCTCCAACAAGTGAGAATCTAACCACCTCCCCATGATATTCAACAGCATTACCATCACCGAAACCCCCACCATCAACATCCTGAGGGTCACCATTGACCAGAAACTTAACTGGACCAGCCACATAAATACTGTGGCAACAAGAGCGGGTCAGAGCCTGTGCATTCTGAGGCGAGTGTCTCACCTCCTGATTCCTCAATGTCTTTTTACCATCTACATGGCACAAATCAGGAGTGTGATGGAATACTCTCCACTTGCCTGGATGAGTGCAGCTCCAACAACACTCAAGAACCTCGACACCATCCAGGACAAAGCAGCCTGATTGAATGGCACCCCATCCACTACCTGAAACATTCACTCCCTCCACCAACGGCGCACTATGGCTGCAGTGTGTACCATCTATAAGATGCACTCGCCACAGCTTCTTCGGCAGCACCTCCCAAAATCGCGACCTCTATCACCTAGAAGAACAAGGGCAGCAGGCGTATGGGAATACCATTACCTGCAAGTTCCCCTCCAAGCCACACACTATCCTGACTTGGAAATATATCGCCGTTTCTTCATCGTCGTTGGATCAAAATCCTGGAACTCCCTCCCTAACAGCACAGTGGGAATACCTTCACCATACAGATTGCAGAAGTTCAAGAAGGCGGCTCACCACCACCTACTCAAGGGCAATTAGGGATGGCCAATAAATGCTGGCCTTGCCAGTGACACCCACAACTCAAAACAAATTTTGTTTTTATATAAGGGAGTATTTTGCAACGGAAGGTGAGATACAGCCAGAAGTAGGTCCTGCAAGGACTTCAGCTTCACTGAGCAGAGTATCACCTCGTTGTGCTTCAGCACAAAAGACCCAGCCACCCACCTCTCAACCTTCTGACACACATGGACCTCTATGCAAGAGTAAAAGCTTAGTGTTATGTATTTAACCCTTGGCAACTTGTATCACACCACCACCAGAGGGCCTACCTGTTGGGAGTCCCTAGGGATCCCAGCATCATTTGGGAGCACGGTATATAAGCAGGCTACCCATGAGGTACCTACACTCTGAAGACTTATTAAAGGAGCTAAGGTCACACTTACTCATTGCACGCAGTACTCAGTTTCATCCTTTATTATGAGTGTAACAATTGGCGACGAGGTAACGAACAACCACGCGAAAATGCAACGAACTGTTGGTATCCTGGAGACATTCTCAGAATGGGACGATTGGGAGGTCTTCACGGAGAGACTCATGGCCAATGAGCTGGAAGGGGACGGGAATGCTGCCAAATGAAGGGCGATCCTCCTTACCGTCTGTGGGGCAACAACCTATGGCCTCATGAAGAATCTCCTAGCTCCGGTAAAACCAACAACCAAATCCTATGAAGAATTGCGTACGCTGGTCCGGGAGCACCTAAATCCGAAGGAAAGCGTTTTAATGGCGAGGTATCGGTTCTATACGTATCAATGGTCGGAGGGCCAGGGAGTGGCGAGCTATGGCGCCGAACTAAGGCGCCTTGCAGGACATTGCGAATTTGAGGGATTCCTAGAACAAATGCTAAGAGACTTTTTTGTGCTTGGCATTGGCCATGAGGTAATCCTTCGCAAACTATTGACTGTTGAAACACCAAATCTGAGCAAAGCCATAACGATAGCCCAGGCATTTATGTCCACCAGCAATAACACCAAACAAATTTCGCAACACAAAGAGGTTTCGGCTATTACTGTGCACAAAGTAACGTCATTTTCAAGCAGGAATATACATGGCAGAACATACACGCCGGCTGCTGCACGACCTCAGATGACCCAGAGTCCGCCATTAACAGTTAATGCGAGGCAGTTAACACCTTGTTGGCATTGTGGAGGTGATCATCGGGCCCATCAATGCCGATTCAAACACTATGCGTGCAACGGCTGCAGAACAATGGGACACCTCCAGCGAATGTGCAGGTGAGCCATCCTGCAAATCATCACGTTGCAGAGGAAGATCGATCCATGGTGGATCAGGCTGAACCAGAAACTTGAACCAAGGAAGCAGAAGTGTACGGGGTACACACCTTCACCATGAAATGTCCACCGATTATGTTAAAAGTTGAACTGAATGGAATTCCAGTATCCATGGAACTGGACACGGGTGCGAGTCAGTCCATAATGAGCAAAAAGGCCTTTGACAGGCTGTGGTGCAACAAGGCACACAGGCCCAAGCTCAACCCCATTCACACCAAGCTAAGGACTTACACCAAAGAGCTGATCCCAGTAATTGGCAGCGCAGAAGTCAAAGTCTCCTATGATGGAGCGGTGCACGAACTCCCACTATGGATTGTGCCAGGGGATGGCTTCACACTGTTCGGCAGAAGCTGGCTGGGAAAAATCAGCTGGAACTGGGATGACATCCGCCCATCGACGATGCCTCCATTGTTGTTCGAGCCAGTCATTGGAAGTTTCTCGGGGGCGAAAGTGCAGATCCATTTGTTTCCCGGTACACGACCCATCCATCACAAGGCACGGGCAGTACCATATATGATGCGAGAGAAAATGGAAATTGAGCTGGACAGGCTGCAGCGAGAAGGCATCATAGCGGCGGTGAAATTCAATGAGTGGGCCAGTCCGATTGTCTTGGTACTCAAAGGTGACAGCACGGTCAGAATTTGTGGGGACGATAAAGTAACGATTAACCGTTTTTCGCTGCAGGACCAGTACCCGCTACCCAAGGCAGACGACCTATTTGCGACCCTGGCTGGAGGAAAGACATTCACCAAGTTGGACCTGACCTCGGCCTACATGACGCAGGAGCTGGAGGAATCTTCAAAAGGCCTCACCTGCATCAACACGCACAAAGGTCTGTTCATCTATAACAGATGCCCGTTTGGAATTCGTTCGACCGCGGCAATTTTCCAAAGGAACATAGAGAGCCTGCTAAGGTCAGTTCCACGCACCATGGTTTTCCAGGATGACATATTGGTCACAGGTCGGGACACCATCAAACACTTGAAGAATCTGGAAGAGGTTCTAAGTCGGCTAGATCGCGTGGAACTCAGGTTGAAACACTCGAAGTGTGTTTTCCTGGTGCCAGGGGTCGAGTTCTTAGGGAGAAGAATTGCGGCAGATGGCAGCAGACCCACCGACGCCAAGACGGAGGCCATCAAGAACGCGCCGAGACCACAGAATGTGATGGAGCTGCGGTCGTTCCTGGGACTCTGCAACTATTTTGGTAATTTCCTACCTGGTTAAGCACCTTGCTAGAATCCCTACATGTGCTACTGTGCAAGGGAGATGACTGGGTATGGGGGAATTCACAAGAGGCTGCCTTTGAGAAAACCAGAAATCTGTTATGTTCAAACAAACTGCTTGTTCTGTATAATCCATGTAAACGATTAGTGCGATACGTCGTGATACGGGGTCGGGTGTGTGTTACAACAGGCTAACGAATCAGCGATTTTGCAACCGGTCGCCCATGTGTCCAGGAGTCTGTCCAAGGCCAAAAGGGCCAACAGCATGATTGAAAAAGAGGCTCTGGTGTGCTTTTACGGGGTGAGGAAAATGCACCAGTATTTGTTTGGTCTCAAGTTTGAGCTAGAAACTGACCATAAACCACTCATATCGTTATTTTCAGAGAGCAAAGGATTAACACCAATGCCTCTGCCCGCATCCAAAGATGGGCATTCACGCTGTCGGCATACAACTATGTAATCTGCCACAGACCGGGCACAAGAGAACTGCGCTGATGCTCTCAGTCGGCTACCATTGCACACCACCAGGGTGGAAATGGCACAGCCTGCAGACTTGCTCATGGTGATGGAGGCATTCGAGAATGAGAACTCACCCGTTATGGCCCGCCAGATCAGGACCTGGACCAGCCAGGATCCTTTACTGTCCCTGTAAAAAAACTGGGTCCTCCATGGGAGCTGGTCCAGCATCCCAGTGGAGATGCAGGAAGAGATTAAGCCATTCCACAGGCACAAAGAGAAAATGTCCTTACAGGCGGACTGTCTTTTGTGGGGTAATCGCGTGGTCTTGCCCAAGAAAGGCTGAGAAACGTTCATACGCGACCTACACAACACCCACCCAGGCACAGTAATGATGAAAGCCATAGCCAGATCCCATGTGTGGTAGCCCGGCATCGACTCAGATTTAGAGTTATGCGTGCGCCAGTGCAACACTTGCTCTCAGTTGAGCAATGCACTCAGAGAGGTACCGCTAAGTTTGTGGTCATGGCCATCCAAACTGGTCGAGGATCCACATTATGAATGCAGGCCCATTTCTAGGTAAAATGTTCTTGGTTGTTGTGGATGCTTATTCAAAATGGATTGAATGTGTAATAATGTCTGTAAGCACGTCCACCGCCACCATCGAGAGCCTACAAGCCATGTTTGCGACACACGGCCTGCCTGATGTTCTAGTCAGCGACAATGGGCCGTGTTTCACCAATGCTGAATTCAGGGAATTCATGACCTGCAATGGGATCAAACATGTCACATCTGCCCTGTTCAAGCCCGCATCCAACGGCCAGGCAGAACAGGCAGTTCAAACCATCAAGCAAAGCTTGAAACGCATGTCGGAAGGCTCCCTGCAGACCCGACTGTCCCGAGTCCTGCTCAGCTACCGCACCAGACCCCACTCGCTCACTGGGGTTCCCCCAGCTGAGCTGCTCATGAAAAGAGCGCTCAAAACAAGGCTCTCTCAACCTGACCTCCAGGCGGCATCAACAAAGCATGTACCATGATCGCGCAAATTTGTCACGCGATATTGAGGTCAATGACTCTGTATTTGTACTTTGTTATGGACATGGTCCCAAATGGCTCGCTGGCACGGTCATAGCCAAAGAAGGGAGTAGGGTGTTTCATGTCAAATTGACCAATGGACTAACGTGCAGAAAGTATTTGGACCAAATCAAATTGCGGTTCACTAACAGCTACAAGCAACCCGAAGAGGACACCACCAACTTTGACCCTCCAACACACACACACACACAAGTGGCAACAGACATCACGGTTGACCACGAAGCAGAACTCACCATCCCTGGCAGCCCAGCAAGGCCAGCTGCCGAGCAGCCCAGTGAACAACCAACCAACTCACCCACACCTCATTTGTACAGAGACGATCGACAAGGGAGCGAAAAGCCCCAGATCGTCTCACCCTGTAAATAAGTGTACTATTGTCTTTACGAGGGAGTGAAGTTATGTATTTAACCTTTGGCAACCTGTATCACACCACCAGCAGAGGGCCTACTTGTTGGAGTCCCAAGGGATCCCAGCAACTCTTGGGAGCAGGGTATATAAGTAGGCCCCCATGCTGTACCTGCACTCTGGAGTCTAATTAAAGGAACTAAGGTCACACTTACTCATTGCACACTGTACTCTGTTTCATCCTTTATTAAGAGCGTTACAGTTAGCACTAAATATTGTTACAATTTATGAAAAGGCTCAGCAACCCTGATTTACTGTCATTTATGGGCCCCACGTAATACTAAATGAATTATTGGGCATCCCTCAAATGCTGCTGGTAGTCACTGGTACTAAACCTTAATGCTCTCCATTTCCATTGGCTCTCTTCCTATCTTCTCCATCATTCTTCTGCTCAGTCCTTATCTCATATTTCACAAACCTGGCCTCTCACAGAAATTCTCTCTAACTAAAACAATTATCCAGCAGAATAGATACTGCAGCTCAAGTGACTCTCTGATCTTCGAAAGGCCACTTCATTAATGTAAGAACCCAGCAATTTCCTACCTCAGCGTAAAACAAGTGGATTAAAAAACATCAGAATTTATTGCTTTTTTGGATTAGGACTATTTGTTATACAGGGATTATCAGGACATGGAATGCCCTACCGAAGCTGAATTCACAATAACTTTTAAAGGGGAAATAACCGTTCCTAGAAAAGAAAATATTAAAAGGGTATTGGAAAAGGACATGAAGATTGCATGAGTTGATAAGTCTTTCAGAGAGCCAGCACAAGTGCAATAGGCCAAATGGCTTCCCTCTGGGCTGTAACATTCTATGGGCCCGAAACTGATCAAAGGCAAGTTCCACCCAGTTACTGTCGAAAAGACCGCTAAGATCCTGATGGTAATTTGGGCAGAAGTTTGGTGAAAAAAGAAGGAAAAAAGCGCCCAGCAGAAAAAATGGGCGTTACACGGTGAATCTGGGCAGTAGCGGGCACTGGGGGGATTCTGAGCAGCAAAAGGAATCCTGGAGAAAGTTATGCCAGGGAGGGGAAACACCTTAAAAAAATGTTCAAAAAATAAAAAACAAAACATCACAAAACCTTCAGAGGACCCTTTCACACAAAATCGCTGCAAAAGAAGTAAAGAAAAAATTCTCACTTACATTTTCTTGCAGGTCTTCATATTTACCATCCAGGTAAGACCTGCTCCCATGCGGCAGTCTTTTCTCCTGCAGGGGCGGAGGATCGCTCGGATGAATCGCAGGCGGGAGGATATTTTCGCCGTTGCACGCCAGCGCTTGCCAGCGGACACTTCCCAATGGTCCTTCCAAACAGCCGACGTGAGGGCCTCACCAATCTCGCACGGAGGGGAGAGCGCCGAAAAAACGGGGAGACCGGCAGCCGGCGGTAGGGTCATCAATTTCGGGCCCTATGATTCTAAGCCAATGGATCAGACTTTAACTTCCACTCCAGTGCAAAACCTCCTAGCCTCCAACTGGTCTTTTACTCTGACAACATACCAGAGACAAGTGACTGGCTATATGTGGAACTGTGGCCATTAAACCACGTTCTACCATTCCAAGTCCCAGAACACCAGAGTGCAGCACTCAGACATCACAGTTTCGACTAGACAGCAAGTGTTTTCATACAGAAACAGAAATAGGACACTGGGTAATACAGTGGGGGTAATTTTCTGACCTGCCACTACTGGAAGTAGTGGTTTTGTATGCCAACAATGCATAAAGGAAATCCAAGCATACATTGCCTGCCATTTTTCAATCATTTATGGCTGGATTGTCGATATCTGCTGCTGGCAGACAAGGCTTCCGACCAGCAGTGCCCGTCCTGAGTTAGACACTGCGCTCTGGGGCCTGAGCTTAAATGCTGTCCAAAGTGAAGAGGTGAAGTGTTTCCAGTGCTCACCACACGTGCACAATATTGTTGTGTCCTTAGATGCTCCCGTAATGACTCTACGAGACAATGTGTTGTACTTGAACTGTAGTGACCTTCGTCCTTTATTCGTTAACTCCAGAGTGAGGATCACACCTGGTGGCCTGTCTTTTATTCTAGTCCAAGCACACCTGTACAGGGAACCTACAAGTCTCCCACTGCTGTGCCCTCTGGTGGCACACCTTGTGATAGTACCAACAGTAGCCATGTAGGATACATGACAAATACAGTGGTCCAAAACACCTTTACCATAATTTAGTCACCATGGATGTGAGTTCTTTAAATCCATTTCATTCAAGACCCTCAGAAGAAAACTCTGAACACAGCTGATTCTCCAACTATGGCTTGTTCTTTGCCCTGATGCTTCTCTTTGGTGACAATATTATATGCACTGGTATGTTCTCGAACCCACTCTTGTGCTCTTTCTAGGCGTTTCCCAAATGGCAGGAGTAAGTGAGATGGCTGGTTGGCTGCTGGGTGACAGTCTTTTGGGATTGGGGTTGTACCCTGAACCTCCTTGTGCCAGGTGGTGAAATGGTCTTGCAATTGAGTATTCCACATCCAATGATCCAGTGCCTACCACCGTCCGCTTGCTATCTTCCACCATGCGAAGATAGGGTTGGAGGAGCTGGGTGTGATGTAACTCTGAGGAGGTATCCATGACTACTCTAGCAATGATCCTACCTCTGGACACTTCCTCATCATGTCCACTGAAATGAGTAAGAGCAGATCTCTAGGCAACAATAAGAGCAAAGAAGCTTGAGATAATGGGTCGCTCCAGCATGATGAAACCAGGCAATTAAGCCGATTGGAGATTGGAAGCTAAAGCCTCTATCGCACCAGTCTTAAAGAGTTGAAGAGGGTTGACCCGATGGAGGTGAATAGTGATGAATTGTTTCCACTAGCCAGCAAGACAGAAACTTTAAGATAATCAGAAAGAGAACTAAAGGAGAGTTTAGGAAAAGAATGTCTTTGCACAGTGGGTAGTTAGAATGTGGAATTCTCTGCCACAAACCATTGTTAGAAACATAGAAAATAGGTGCAGGAGTTGGCCATTCGGCCCTTCAAGCCTGCACCGCCATTCAATGAGTTCATGGCTGAACATGCTTCTTCAGTACCCCATTCCTGCTTTCTCGCCATACCCCTTGATCCCCCTAGTTGTAAGGACTACATCTAACTCCTTTTTGAATATATTTAGTGAATTGGCCTCAACAACTTTCTGTGGTAGAGAATTCCACAGGTTCACCACTCTCTGGGTGAAGAAGTTTCTCCTCATCTCGGTCCTAGATGGCTTACCCCTTATCCTTAGACTGTGACCTCTGGTTCTGGACTTCCCCAACATTGGGAACATTCTTCCTGCATCTAACCTGTCTAAACCCATCAGAATTTTAAATGTTTCTATGAGATCCTCTCTCATTCTTCTGAACTCCAGTGAATACAAGCCCAGTTGATCCAGTCTTTCTTGATATGTCAGTCCCGCCATCCCGGGAATCAGTCTGGTGAACCCTAGCTGCACTCCCTCAATAGCAAGAATGTCCTTCCTCAAGTTAGGAGACCAAAACTGTACACAATACTCCAGGTGTGGCCTCACCAAGGCCCTGTACAACTGTAGTAACACCTCCCTGTCCCTGTACTCAAATCCCCTCGCTATGAAGGCCAACATGCCATTTGCTTTCTTAACCGCCTGCTGTACCTGCATGCCAACCTTCAATAACTGATGTACCATGACACCCAGGTCTCGTTGCACCTCCCCTTTTCCTAATCTGTCACCATTCAGATAATAGTCTGTCTCTCTGTTTTTACCACCAAAGTGGATAACCTCACATTTATCCACATTATACTTCATCTGCCATGCATTTGCCCACTCACCTAACCTATCCAAATCACTCTGCAGCCTCATAGCATCCTCCTCGCAGCTCACATTGCCACCCAACTTAGTGTCATCCGCAAATTTGGAGATACTACATTTAATCCCCTCTTCTAAATCATGAATGTACAATGTAAACAGCTGGGGCCCCAGCACAGAACCTTGCGATACCCCACTAGTCACTGCCTGCCATTCTGAAAAGTACCCATTTACTCCTATTCTTTGCTTCCTGTCTGCCAACCAGTTCTCAATCCACGTCAGCACACTACCCCCAATCCCATGTGCTTTAACTTTGCACATTAATGTCTTGTGTGGGACCTTGTCAAAAGCCTTCTGGAAGTCCAAATACACCACATCAACTGGTTCTCCCTTATCCACTCTACTGGAAACATCCTCAAAAAATTCCAGAAGATTTGTCAAACATAATTTCCCTTTCACAAATCCATGCTGACTTGGACTTATCATGTCACCTCTTTCCAAATGCGCTGCTATGACATCCTTAATAATTGATTCCATCATTTTACCCACTACCGATGTCAGGCTGACCGGTCTATAATTCCCTGTTTTCTCTCTCCCTCCTTTTTTAAAAAGTGGGGTTACATTGGCTACCCTCCACTCGATAGGAACTGATCCAGAGTCTATGGAATGTTGGAAAATGACTGTCAATGCATCCACTATTTCCAAGGCCACCTCCTTAAGTACTCAGGGATGCAGTCCATCAGGCCCTGGGGATTTATCGGCCTTCAATCCCATCAATTACCCCAACACAATTTCCCGACTAATAAGGATTTGAGTTGCATCAGAGTTTATAAAATCTTGTGCAATGGAATTTGACAGTTGTTTGAAATAGAAGTTAAAGGGCAGGGAGAGTGAGCAGGATTATGGAACCAGACTATGTGACTCAAATGTGGAAAAACACCATTGCAGATTTGACAGGTCAAATTACGTGTTTGCGTGCTATAACATTCTATATGGCAGATTCCCCTTGAAAATCAGGAACTCTTGGTGAGAAGTGTGTAAGTTCCTGGCGCCCCCCCCCAGCCCAGAATTTTCATCCATTAATTTAAATTGACAGAACATCAAGGTGTGAGGGCCCACAATTTCCTAACCAGTGCTCCCTGTAACCAGACACACCTTGTCCAATCAGAATAACAGTCCTTTGGTGACAAGCATATTTTGCCCATCTACACACTAGCCTTACCTTGGCAGGCATCCTGAGGCTATTAAACTTCTTCCTCATCTACATTTGGACTCAGTTGGTTCTGGGTTCAAGTCCCATTCCAGAGACTTAAACATAAAATCTCGGTTGACACTTTGGTGCAGTACTGAGGGAGGTGGCATTTTTTGGATGAGGCCCCGTCTGCCCGCTCAGGTAGATGTAAAAGATACCACGCCATTATTTCGAAGAAGAGCAGAGGAGTTCTCCTCGGTGTCCTGACCGATATTTATCCTTCAATAAACATCAGATGATCTGGTCATTATCACATTGCTGTTTGTGGGACCTAGCTGTGCGCAAAATTGCTGCCGCGTTTCCTACATTACAACAGTGACGACACTTCAAAAGTACGTCATTGGCTGTAAAGCACTATAGAACCTCCTGAGGTCGTGAAAGGCGCTATAAAAATGCAAGTCATTTTTTTTTAGATTATGGAAAATAAACCATAAGGTCTGCTCTGCTTAATTGGTCATTTTCTTTCATTCACTGCTTATAGATATGTATTATCTGTGAATGCCATACTTTTTCCTTCAGACAGTTGTGCAAATATAGAACTGGAGTTTATTATTTTTTTTTAAAACCTTTCGTACAGCTAAATCTTGGTGTGATAAATATTAAGTGCTTGTTTGAATGCCGATGTGGTTGCATCCCTGACATATAGCCTGTTTGTAAGCAAGGGAAGTTGGTTTTGACCCCACCTAGTGGCAGTGCTAGCGGTCACAGCATGTCTTGTGTCATGGGAACTAGAATCCCCATCACTGTGCTGTTATTAAGGAGCATCATCTCCTGTCTTTCAGAGGTAGAATGGCAGTTCAAAGGCGAACTTTATTTTATAAATGTTATTAGAGCTCTGCCCCATCCTTTCTCACTTCAAATTTCTGAAGCCTGCTGGTATTTGTGCTTTACGCACAAGATTATTCACAAACCTGAACTGCCATTTGCACCCTGATGAAATCGGAATTAGAATGTCCAGTATTTGTTTTTAAAGCTACCAAGGAATGGAATAATATTCCACTGTACATAAAGGCTCCCATCAACATACAAATCTTCAGATAAGGTTCTCCTAGGGTTTCTGCGGAATAGATTTGTGCGATCTCTTTCTATCAAGTGGCCTTTCAAAGTAATCAAATGATGATGTTACTGACTTTATAAACAATTAAAAGGCAAAAGGATGCAATTACAGTGTTTTTGATTTATTTATTCATTCATGGGATGTGGGCATTGTTGGCAAGGCCAGCATTTATTGCCCATCCCTAATTGCCCTTGGGAAAGTGGTGGTGAGCCGCCTTCTTGAACCGCTGCAGTGGTGAAGGTACTCCCACGGTGCTGTTAGGGAGGGAGTTCCAGGGTTGTGAACAGCCTATATATTTCCAAGTTGAAATGGTGCCCAGTCCCACATCAGTTATAGCTTGGAGGAAAACTTGAAGGTGGTGGTGTTCCATGTGCCTGCTACCCTTGTCCTTCTAGGTGGTAGAGGTTGTGGGTTTGAGAGATGCTGGCAAAGAAGCCTTGGCGAGTTGCTGCAATGCATCTTGTAGATGGTACACACTGCAGCCACGGTGCACCGATGGTGGAGGGAGTGAATGTTTAAGGTGGTGAATGGGGTGCCAATCAAGCGGGCTGCTGTGTCCGCTGCTGTATCAATCTTTTTTCGGTGAGATACTTTTACTTATATTTTTCCCTTGTTTTTACTTCTGAAATGACATGCCCACCTGGACCTCTGCACCATTGCCATTGGCTTTAACCTGTTGCTGCTGCTATGTTATTCTGTCTGACGTGAAGTTCTGGATGAGCTGACATTTCCTACAGTTCATCATTAGTAAAACTGAAGCCTTCCTGCTTAGTTGATGGCTCCAATTCCATCAACATTCCTGGTTGCGCAGTCCGGCTGAGCCAGTTGATGTGCAATGCTTTTTGTCTGTTTGATCCTGGGCCAAGTTTTCAAAACTACATCTGGCGAATATGCAGTCTCCAGAGAATACAACCACTACACCAGCAAAGACATGCCGATCCAGGCCGACTTGAACAACCTACCACCAACCCCTCTCAAATCTAGAAGGCCATTTTGGACCATCGCCAAAGCCCTTCAGCGATCTCCCCTCAGCCTTGATGACCGATGGCGAAATGCTTGGAAGAACTGTGACATACGGAATGGATTCCTTATTGAGGACGCGACAGTACAACCTGCAGGATCATACCTTTCTCACAAACAGCGGACAACCTTCAACCGCCTCAGAACTGATCATGGTAGATGCTGCCACCTTCTCCAAAGATGGAAGATTAAAGCATCCCTATCATGTGATTGTGGAGCTCCTAATCAGACCTTGGAGCACATCATTGAGCACTGCCCTCAGAGGAAATTTGCAGGCAACCTACACGATATCCACACTGTTGCACAGGAAGCTTTGGCCTGGATATCCAACTTGGATATTGACGTTTAATTTGCTTTGCCACTACCAAACGAAAGACGAAGAAGACAACAAAACCATTGTCTATCATTTCCACAGTATTGCCTACCTATGCCTCTCCCCCTCTCCCTCCATTGCTGAAACCCTTATCTCCATCTTCATCACTTGAGGACTGATTTCTCCAATGTTGTCCTCATTAGTCTTCCGGGCAGTCCGGGGAGTGTCGAGAGAGGCGGGAGTTGGCGAGAGGCAGCGGCCTATAAAGGCTCAGCAGTCGGGCAGTCCGGGGAGCGTCGAGAGAGGCGGGAGTCGGCGAGAGGCAGCGGCCTATAAAGGCTCAGCAGTCGGGCAGTCCGGGGAGAGAGGCGGGGCTTGTACAGCTCCAGCTGGGAGAGAAAGCAAAAAGAAGTAGAAAGAAATCAAAAGGTGACGTCACAGTCAAGGGGGTAAGTGATTGGCTGGTGATTGGTGAGTAGTATTTATTTTTCTTTTTTATATCAGTCAGTAACTTTTAACATTGTTGTTGTCAATTTAAGGGTATCTAAGGTTTAAGTCATGGCAGGAGAGCTCGGTCACGTGATATGTTCCTCCTGTACCATGTGGGAACTCAGGGACGACACCAGTGTCCCTGATGACTACATCTGCGGGAAGTGTATCCGCCTCCAGCTCCTGACGGACCGCGTTGTGGAGTTGGAGCTGAGGGTGGATTCACTCTGGAGCATCCACGATGCTGAGAATGACGTGAGTAGCACGTGTAGCGAGTTGGTCTTATCGCAGGTGAAGGGTCCACAGCCAGATAGGAAATGGAAGACCAGCAGGAAGAGCAGTGCAAGGAAGGTAGTGCAGGGGTCCCCTGCGGTCATCCCCCTGCAAAACAGATACACCGTTTTGAGTACTGTTGAGGGGGATGACTCATCAGGGGAGGGCAGCAGCAGCCAAGTTCATGGCACCATGGCTGGCTCTGTTGCACAGGAGGGCAGGAAAAAGAGTGGGAGAGCGATAGTGATAGGGGATTCAATTGTGAGGGGAATAGATAGGCGTTTCTGCGGCCGCAACCGAGACTCCAGGATGGTATGTTGCCTCCCTGGTGCAAGGGTCAAGGATGTCTCAGAGCGGGTGCAGGACATTCTAAAAAGGGAGGGAGAACAGCCAGTTGTCGTGGTGCACATTGGTACCAACGACATAGGTAAAAAAAGGGATGAGGTCCTACGAAACGAATTTAAGGAGCTAGGAGCTAAATTAAAAAGTAGGACCTCAAAAGTAGTAATCTCAGGATTGCTACCAGTGCCACATGATAGTCAGAGTAGGAATCGCAGGATAGCGCAGATGAATACGTGGCTTGAGCAGTGGTGCAGCAGGGAGGGATTCAAATTCCTGGGGCATTGGAACCGGTTCTGGGGGAGGTGGGACCAATACAAACCGGACGGTCTGCACCTGGGCAGGTCCGGAACCAATGTCCTAGGTGGAGTGTTTGCTAGTGCTGTAGGGGAGGAGTTAAACTAATATGGCAGGGGGATGGGAACCAATGCAGGGAGACAGAGGGAAACAAAAAGGAGACAAAAGCAAAAGACAGAAAGGAGATGAGGAAAAATGGAGGGCAGAGAAACCCAAGGCAAAGAACAAAAAGGGCCACTGTACAGCAAAACTCTAAAAGGATGAAGGGTGTTAAAAAACAAGCCTGAAGGCTTTGTGTCTTAATGCAAGGAGTATCCGTAATAAGGTGGATGAATTAACTGTGCAAATAGATGTTAACAAATATGATGTGATCGGGATTACGGAGACGTGGCTCCAGGATGATCAGGGCTGGGAACTCAACATCCAGTGGTATTCAACATTCAGGAAGGATAGAATAAAAAGAAAAGGAGGTGGGGTAGCATTGCTGGTTAAAGAGGAGATTAATGCAATATTTCGGAAGGACATTAGCTTGGATGATGTGGAATCTATATGGGTAAAGCTACAGAACACCAAAGGGCAAAAAATTTAGTGGGAGTTGTGTACAGACCTCCAAACAGTAGTAGTGATGTTGGGGAGGGCATCAAACAGGAAATTAGGGGTGCATGCAATAAAGGTGCAGCAGTTATAATGGGTGACTTTAATATGCACATAGATTGGGCTAGCCAAACTGGAAGCAATACGGTGGAGGAGGATTTCCTGGAGTGCATAAGGGATGGTTTTCTAGACCAATATGTCGAGGAACCAACTAGGAGGGAGGCCATCTTAGACTGGGTGTTGTGTAATGAGAGAGGATTAATTAGCAATCTCGTTGTGCGAGGCCCCTTGGGGAAGAGTGACCATAATATGGTGGAATTCTGCATTAGGATGGAGAATGAAACAGTTAATTCAGAGACCATGGTCCAGAACTTAGAGAAGGGTAACTTTGAGGCGTGAATTGGCTAGCATAGATTGGCGAATGATACTTATGGGGTTGACTGTGGATGGGCAATGGCAGACATTTAGAGACCGCATAGATGAACTACAACAATTGTACATCCCTGTCTGGCGTAAAAATAAAAAAGGGAAGGTGGCTCAACCGTGGTTATCAAGGGGAATCAGGGGAATCAGGGATAGTATTAACATAGAAACATAGAAACATAGAAAATAGGTGCAGGAGCAGGCCATTCAGCCCTTCTAGCCTGCACCGCCATTCAATGAGTTCATGGCTGAACATGAAACTTCAGTACCCCCTTCCTGCTTTCTCGCCATAACCCTTGATCCCCCGAGTAGTAAGGACTTCATCTAACTCCCTTTTGAATATATTTAGTGAATTGGCCTCAACTACTTTCTGTGGTAGAGAATTCCACAGGTTCACCACTCTCTGGGTGAAGAAGTTTCTCCTCATCTCGGTCCTAAATGGCTTACCCCTTATCCTCAGACTGTGACCCCTGGTTCTGGACTTCCCCAACATTGGGAACATTCTTTCTGCATCTAACCTGTCTAAACCCGTCAGAATTTTAAACGTTTCTATGAGGTCCCCTCTCATTCTTCTGAACTCCAGTGAATACAATCCCAATTGATCCAATCTTTCTTGATAGGTCAGTCCCGCCATCCCGGGAATCAGTCTGGTGAACCTTCGCTGCACTCCCTCAATAGCAAGAATGTCCTTCCTCAAGTTAGGAGACCAAAACTGTACACAATACTCCAGGTGTGGCCTCACCAAGGCCCTGTACAACTGTAGCAACACCTCCCTGCCCCTGTATTCAAATCCCCTCGCTATGAAGGCCAACATGCCATTTGCTTTCTTAACCGCCTGCTGTACCTGCATGCCAACCTTCAATGACTGATGTACCATGACACCCAGGTCTCGTTGCACCTTCCCTTTTCCTAATCTGTCACCATTCAGATAATAGTCTGTCTCTCTGTTTTTACCACCAAAGTGGATAACCTCACATTTATCCACATTATACTTAAAGCAAAGGAAGTGGTATACAAATTGGCCAGAAATAGCAGCGAACCCGGGGACTGGGAGAAATTTAGAACTCAGCAGAGGAGGACAAAGGGTTTGATTAGGGCAGGGAAAATGGAGTACGAGAAGAAGCTTGCAGGGAACATTAAGACGGATTGCAAAAGTTTCTATAGATATGTAAAGAGAAAAAGGTTAGTAAAGACAAACGTAGGTCCCCTGCAGTCAGAATCAGGGGAAGTCATAACGGTGAACAAAGAAATGGCAGACCAATTGAACAAGTACTTTGGTTCGGTATTCACTAAGGAGGACACAAACAACCTTCCGGATATAAAAGGGGTCAGAGGGTCTAGGAAGGAGGAGGAACTGAGGGAAATCCTTATTAGTCGGGAAATTGTGTTGGGGAAATTGATGGGATTGAAGGCCGATAAATCCCCAGGGCCTGATGGACTGCATCCCAGAGTACTTAAGGAGGTGGCCTTGGAAATAGTGGATGCATTGACAGTCATTTTCCAACATTCCATTGACTCTGGATCAGTTCCTATCAAGTGGAGGGTAGCCAATGTAACCCCACTTTTTTAAAAAGGAGGGAGAGAGAAAACAGGGAATTATAGACGGGTCAGCCTGACCTCAGTAGTAGGTAAAATGATGGAATCAATTATTAAGGATGTCATAGCAACGCATTTGGAAAGAGGTGACATGATAGGTCCAAGTCAGCATGGATTTGTGAAAGGGAAATCATGCTTGACAAATCTTCTGGAATTTTTTGAGGATGTTTCCAGTAGAGTGGACAAGGGAGAACTAGTTGATGTGGTATATTTGGACTTCCAGAAGGCTTTCGACAAGGTCCCACACAAGAGATTAGTGTGCAAAGTTAAAGCACATGGGATTGGGGGTAGTGTGCTGACATGGATTGAGAACTGGTTGTCAGACAGGAAGCAAAGAGTAGGAGTAAATGGGTACTTTTCAGAATGGCAGGCAGTGACTAGTGGGGTACCGCAGGGTTCTGTGCTGGGGCCTCAGCTGTTTACACTGTACATTAATGATTTAGACGAGGGGATTAAATGTAGTATCTCCAAATTTGCGGATGACACTAAGTTGGGTGGCAGTGTGAGCTGCGAGGAGGATGCTATGAAGCTGCAGAGTGACTTGGATAGGTTAGGTGAGTGGGCAAATGCATGGCAGGTGAAGTATAATGTGGATAAATGTGAGATTATCCACTTTGGTGGCAAAAACAGAGAGACAGACTATTATCTGAATGGTGACAGATTAGGAAAAGGAGAGGTGCAACGAGACCTGGGTGTCATGGTACATCAGTCATTGAAGGTTGGCATGCAGGTACAGCAGGCGGTTAAGAAAGCAAATGGCATGTTGGCCTTCATAGCGAGGGGATTTGAGTACAGGGGCAGGGAGGTGTTGCTACAGTTGTACAGGGCCTTGGTGAGGCCACACCTGGAGTATTGTGTACAGTTTTGGTCTCCTAACTTGAGGAAGGACATTCTTGCTATTGAGGGAGTGCAGCGAAGGTTCACCAGACTGATTCCCGGGATGGTGGGACTGACCTATCAAGAAAGACTGGATCAACTGGGCTTGTATTCACTGGAGTTCATAAGAATGAGAGGGGACCTCATAGAAACGTTTAAAATTCTGACGGGTTTAGACAGGTTGGATGCAGGAAGAATGTTCCCAATGTTGGGGAAATGCAGAACCAGGGGTCACAGTCTAAGGATAAGGGGTAAGCCATTTGGGACCGAGATGAGGAGAAACTTCTTCACCCAGAGAGTGGTGAACCTGTGGAATTCTCTGCCACAGAAAGTTGTTGAGGCCAATTCACTAAATATATTCAAAAGTGAGTTAGATGAAGTCCTTACTACTAGGGGGATCAAGGGGTATGGCGAGAAAGCAGGAATGGGGTACTGAAGTTGCATGTTCAGCCATGAACTCATTGAATGGCGGTGCAGGCTGAAAGGGCCGAATGGCCTGCTCCTGCACCTATTTTCTATGTTTCTATGTTTCCCACTTCCACCCTTCACAAACTTCAACTAATCCTGAAATCTGTTGCTTGAGTTCTCTCCCACATGGTTATCATCCTTCTCCTTGCAAATTGATTTAAAGAGCCTCATCTGCATTGTTAATTCCTTTCTCAGCATTACCAGGTCTTAACTTAGGGAATCTTCTCCAACACACATCCCAAGGGAAGCTAGATAAGCATATGAGGGAGAAAGGATATGTTGATTGGATTAGAATCATAGAACCATAGAATAGTTACAGCACAGAAAGAGGCCATTCGGTCTGTCGAGCCCGTGCTGGCTTTTTGCAATGGCATTTCACCAATCCTACTCCCCCAACCCCTCCTCTCCCTTTCCTTGTAGCCCTCAACTATTTTTTCTTTAGGTACTTATCCAATTCCCTTTTGAAAGCCATGATTGAATCTGCCTCCACCACCCTTTCAGGCAGTGCATTCCACTCGCTGCGTAAAAAAATGAAAAGGGTGTGAGTGGAGGTTCGTGTGGAGCATAAACACCAGCATGGACCTGTTGGGCTGAATGGCCTGTTTCTGTGCTGTAAATACTTTGTAATCTTAGGAAGTGATGGTTGCACAAATCACTGGCCCTCTCCCACTTTGAGAATTGTGTATCGCGCTGGGCACTGTACCACAGGAGGGACCATCCTGTCTTTGGAGTGAGTACAAAAAAGAGCGTCTAATGCTGCAGTTATAACTTGCCTTGGACAGCGGCCATAGCAAATCCAGCATGTTTACAGTGGGGTTGCCGACAGCTGTGCAAGGCTTGTGCTGTGGGAGCTGGTGGCACAAACACCCCATTGACACATGATTTAAAAGCAGCTATAACTGACGTGGGACTGGGCACCAGTGTTATGAGGGAAGACCACAGGCACTAGGGATATTTACATTGGAAAAAAGGCAGCTTAGAGGCAATCTTATTGAAGTATTTAACATGTTAAAGGCAACAGATAAGTTGGATCCCAGAGAAATGTTCAATATTAACACAACACAAGTTCTGGAGGACACAGATTCAAACTGAGACAAATAAAAATTGAATGTACAGAGGGCAATGAATATGTGGAATAGACTACCTGGGAATAGTGATAGGGGATTCAATTGTAAAGGGAATAGATATGCGTTTCTGCGGCCGCAACCGAGACTCCAGGATGGTATGTTGCCTCCCTGGTGCAAGGGTCAAGGATGTCTCGGAGCGGGTGCAGGACATTCTAAAAAGGGAGGGAGAACAGCCAGTTGTCGTGGTGCACATTGGTACCAACGACATAGGTAAAAAAAGGGATGAGGTCCTACGAAACGAATTTAAGGAGCTCGGAGCTAAATTAAAAAGTAGGACCTCAAAAGTAGTAATCTCGGGATTGCTACCAGTGCCACGTGATAGTCAGAGTAGGAATCGCAGGATAGCGCAGATGAATACGTGGCTTGAGCAGTGGTGCAGCAGGGAGGGATTCAAATTCCTGGGGCATTGGAACCGGTTCTGGGGGAGGTGGGACCAGTACAAACCGGACGGACTGCACCTGGGCAGGACCGGAACCAATGTCCTAGGTGGAGTGTTTGCTAGTGCTGTTGGGGAGGATTTAAACTAGTATGGCAGGGGGATGGGAACCAATGCAGGGAGACAGAGGGAAACAAAAAGGAGGCAAAAGCAAAAGACAGAAAGGAGATGAGGAAAAGTGGAGGGCAGAGAAACCGAAGGCAAAGAACAAAAAGGGCCACTGTACAGCAAAATTCTAAAAGGACAAAGGGTGTTAAAAAAACAAGCCTGAAGGCTTTGTGTCTTAATGCAAGGAGTATCCGCAATAAAGTGGATGAATTAACTGTGCAAATAGATGTTAACAAATATGATGTGATTGGGATTACGGAGACGTGGCTCCAGGATGATCAGGGCTGGGAACTCAACATCCAGGGGTATTCAACATTCAGGAAAGATAGAATAAAAGGAAAAGGAGGTGGGGTAGCATTGCTGGTTAAGGAGCAAATTAAGGCAATAGTTCGGAAGGACATTAGCTTGGATGATGTGGAATCTATATGGGTAGAGCTGCAGAATACCAAAGGGCAAAAAATGTTAGTGGGAGTTGTGTACAGATCTCCAAACAGTAGTAGTGATGTTGGGGAGGGCATCAAACATGAAATTAGGGGTGCGTGCAATAAAGGTGCAGCAGTTATAATGGGTGACTTTAATATGCACATAGATTGGGTAAACCAAACTGGAAGCAATACGATGGGGGAGGATTTCCTGGAGTGCAAAAGGGATAGTTTTTTAGACCAATATATCGAGGAACCAACTCGGGGGAGGCCATCTTAGACTGGGTGTTGTGTAATGAGAGAGGATTAATTAGCAATCTCGTTGTGCGAGACCCCTTGGGGAAGAGTGACCATAATATGGTGGAATTCTGCATTAGGATGGAGAATGAAACAGTTAATTCAGAGACCATTGTCCAGAACTTAAAGAAGGGTAACTTTGAAGGTATGAGGCGTGAATTGGCTAGGATAGATTGGCGAATGATACTTAAGGGGTTGACTGTGGATGGGCAATGGCAGACATTTAGAGACCGCATGGATGAACTACAACAATTGTACATTCCTGTCTGGCGTAAAAATAAAAAAGAGAAGGTGGCTCAACCATGGCTATCAAGGGAAATCAGGGATAGTATTAAAGCCAAGGAAGTGGCATACAAATTGGCCAGAAATAGCAGCGAACCCGGGGACTGGGAGAAATTTAGAACTCAGCAGAGGAGGACAAAGGGTTTGATTAGGGCAGGGAAAATGGAGTACGAGAAGAAGCTTGCAGGGAACATTAAGACGGATTGCAAAAGTTTCTATAGATATGTAAAGAGAAAAAGGTTAGTAAAGACAAACGTAGGTCCCCTGCAGTCAGAATCAGGGGAAGTCATAATAGGGAACAATGAAATGGCGGACCAATTGAACAAGTACTTTGGTTCGGTATTCACTGAGGAGGACACAAACAACCTTCCGGATATAAAAGGGGTCGGAGGGTCTAGTAAGGAGGAGGAACTGAGGGAAATCCTTATTAGTCGGGAAATTGTGTTGGGGAAATTGATGGGATTGAAGGCCGATAAATCCCCAGGGCCTGATGGACTGCATCCCAGAGTACTTAAGGAGGTGGCCTTGGAAATAGTGGATGCATTGACAGTCATTTTCCAACATTCCATTGACTCTGGATCAGTTCCTATGGAGTGGAGGGTAGCCAATGTAACTCCATTTTTTAAAACAGGAGGGAGAGAGATAACAGGGAATTATAGACCAGTCAGCCTGACATCGGTAGTGGGTAAAATGATGGAATCAATTATTAAGGATGTCATAGCAGTGCAGTTGGAAAGAGGTGATATGATAGGTCCAAGTCAGCATGGATTTGTGAAAGGGAAATCATGCTTGACAAATCTTCTGGAATTTTTTGAGGATGTTTCCAGTAGAGTGGACAAGGGAGAACCAGTTGATGTGGTATATTTGGACTTTCAGAAGGCTTTCGACAAGGTCCCACACAAGAGATTAATGTGCAAAGTTAAAGCAAATGGGATTAGGGGTAGTGTGCTGACATGGATTGAGAACTGGTTGTCAGACAGGAAGCAAAGAGTAGGAGTAAATGGGTACTTTTCAGAATGGCAGGCAGTGACTAGTGGGGTACCGCAAGGTTCTGTGCTGGGGCCCCAGCTGTTTACACTGTATATTAATGATTTAGACGAGGGGATTAAATGTAGTATCTCAAAATTTGCGGATGACACTAAGTTGGGTGACAGTGTGAGCTGCGAGGAAGATGCTATGAGGCTGCAGAGCGACTTGGATAGGTTAGGTGAGTGGGCAAATACATGGCAGATGAAGTATAATGTGGATAAATGTGAGGTTATCCACTTTGGTGGTAAAAACAGAGAGACAGACTATTATCTGAATGGTGACAGATTAGGAAAAGGGGAGGTGCAACGAGACCTGGGTGTCATGGTACATCAGTCATTGAAGGTTGGCATGCAGGTACAGCAAGCAGTTAAGAAAGCAAATGGCATGTTGGTCTTCATAGCGAGGGGATTTGAGTACAGGGGCAGGGAGGTGTTGCTACAGTTGTACAGGGCCTTGGTGAGGCCACACCTGGAGTATTGTGTACAGTTTTGGTCTCCTAACCTGAGGAAGAACATTCTTGCTATTGAGGGAGTGCAGCGAAGGTTCACCAGACTGATTCCCGGGATGGCGGGACTGACCTATCAAGAAAGACTGGATCAACTGGGCTTGTATTCACTGGAGTTCAGAAGAATGAGAGGAGACCTCATAGAAACGTTTAAAATTCTGACGGGGTTAGACAGGTTAGATGCAGGAAGAATGTTCCCAATGTTGGGGAAGTCCAGAACCAGGGGACACAGTCTGAGGATAAGGGGTAAGCCATTTAGGACCGAGATGAGGAGGAATTTCTTCACCCAGAGAGTGGTGAACCTGTGGAATTCTCTACCACAGAAAGTTGTTGAGGCCAATTCACTAAATATATTCAAAAAGGAGTTAGGTGGAGTCCTCACTACTAGGTGAATCAAGGGGTATGATCAGAAAGCAGGAATGGGGTACTGAAGTTGCATGTTCAGCCATGAACTCATTGAACGGCGGTGCGGGCTAGAAGGGCCGAATGGCCTGCTCCTGCACCTATTTTCTATGTTTCTATGTTTCATTGTAAGCGTAGGATGTTTTAAAGTTCAAGAAGGTAACAAATGTATTTTTGGCACATAGGGCTGCTGATGGATAAGAGAGATAGAGCAGGCTATGGCGCCTGTGACTACTGAGACAGGCCCAATCTTTTCTAGTCCTGTGCAGTTCTTTCTTCATAAGGGCGCTGGGGAGTATCACCGACGGGGAGAGATTAGTTATGTAGTCATGCAACATGAGTAACCTTGGTCTCCAGGAGCTTGCCTTCGGGAGTTGTGGTGGAATTTCCCAAGATTTCTTGAGGAATTGGCCACAAAGTATTTTCTTCGTTTTTTTCCTCCCTCGGAACCAGCATTACTAGTACCTGGGAATGGTTGTGCACAAGCTTACACTGCTTATCGAACTGGGTATGTATTGACGGTGGTCTTTACTTGCCTTTCTTTCGTATGTTCGTCGGTAGGTTAGGCTTGAGAGTAAACTAACTTTAATGACACAGTTAACTCAGCAACATTCCTTGGTTATACTATTCAAACTCAGGCTTGTGATGATCTGAATGGAAAATCCTCAACAACTTGCTATAAAAATTAGGGGGAAACATTCAGAACTTACTCAGTGTTTTAGAGTAATTGCCTTGTTAAAAAGTTACTTCAAAGACATCCATGAAATGTTACGTTCTTTTGTTCACTTCTGTCCTGCTTTGGTTTGAGATCGGTTTGAGAATCGCACATTGACGTTCCAATGCAGCATATTGAGTGGTACGCAATGCATTCTGACTCACAATTCTCCACTTGATCAGTAAATATAAGAAACAAGATGCTCGATCAACAGATGAGGCAGCATTAGAAAGGCAGTATTTTAGACTATCACTTCATGTTGCTTTCAATGTCATTCCTAGCTCATCTTAGCAACCGCATTGGATCAATGCTTCTCGTCATCTGATGGCAGCGAAAGCAATGAGATAATCATCTCGCACAGCAGTTTGAGTTCAATAGAGTAGACAGCAATCTAGTGTCAATGTGCTTCAATACCTCCAATAAAGAAATATTGCACTATTCCATTTATTTTCTGCAACTCATGTTAGGTTGTTTTTCCTCTTATTCCCCACATTAATCATAGATTTATTTTGAATTATACAAAGAAAGTTCAGGGTTTGAAGAGTTTCTGTCAATAGTAAGAAAACACTCCAAGTAATAGAAATAAATCATATGTGCACAGCGATTACAGTAGCTTATTATATTGTCTTGGTTCCACTACAACCACTTCTAAATAGCTCCAGTGCATCTTTGTAGCCTTGGGCTGTCTCTATAGATTGACAGTTCAAGAATATCTTAACTAAAAGGATTGAGATGAATGCAGACATAGCTATACTAATCTCTCCTAATAGCCAATAGCCAAATATACTAATATACTAATATACTAATAGCCAAATAGGCTATCTCCGGTGCGAGCTCCCAAATGACAAGATTTATTAAATTAAATTTCACAATTTACCCTCGTGCGATCTGAACTCAGAATCTTTTGGGTTATCGATCTTTTACCATAACCACTACCTTACCATACCCAGTCAACCTCAGATAGGCTATCTGCTCATCAAATCTGATAGCCCTTCCATAGTATTGGTAGCCTAAACTCAGGACCATTGTGTGCATCTGATCCCCCTATCCTACACATGCTCCAATCCTGCTGTCAGGAGCAATCACCACTTGGTTTAGAAATCAGAATTTCAATGAAGTTTTGTCACATAGAAATCAACATGTTACCACTGAGATAGCAATATAGCTGTGCCAATTTCCATATGGTATCCAGGTAACCACCTGCAACATGTTTGTTATCCCATGGAAACCGGAGCAGCCAGCCAGTGCCAGAATGATGATGATTACACGATATGCACTAGGAGAGAGTTGGATTTCATTTGGAGCCACCATTAATATTGGTACTGCCAGATATCTGTGAATTTTAACTTCCGTGACCTGAAGCATTTGAATTCCAATGTCGGGTCAGACATGAACGCCCGAGCTTCAGAATTATCGTAAAAAGTCAGTAAATGAAGCATTATGGCTGTGTACTATTCTGGACTGATCAAGCTATCTCTGAAATGGCATGGGTGTGAAAGGGTTAATACCAGCCCGTTGCACGTGCAGTAGGCTTGTTTTGAACCGCAGATTATTTTCCTATTCACTGCATAGTCAAAATTTTTATGTAGCCGTTGCGTTGAATCAAAAGGAACATTTACATCGTTTACAATGTGCCATTTAAAATTTGTCCAAAACAATAATAGAATATTAACTGATTTCGCTGTAGTCGTTGCTTATTTGACTTCTAATTTGATTGAGCATTTGTTATGGCCATTTAGCCATTATTTGGATGAAAATGATTTGCCTTCGCCATCTCAAAGAGGTGCCACTGATACTCCAGTTGCACTTCCTTGGGCCACTGCAGTACCATTTGCTACCATTGATTTCAAATAAACAGATGTACCAAGCCAAGGTTGGTTATAACATTTCCGTTTAACTTCAGGATGCGTGTGTGGGTGACTCCATTGATGCAACAACACAATGGTATCAAGTGCACCATCAATGCTTTTGGTGGTGTACAATCAGCAGGCCCAGGACAACTTGTAATTATAATGTAGCTGGCTCCATGTGGCACTGATGAAAATCCACCACATTTCTTTGCTTGCCCTGGTACAGCACCCTTCACAATCCTTGCACAACACTTTTCAGCCCAGATTTCAACAGCTCCCAATGCAACACCAATCCCAAATATAAAGTACAAAGTGACACCAACTGCAGTCATTATCATGCAGGAGTCGTCTGCAGCCATGGAAATTTGAGCTTTGAAGTTGTTGCTGATGCTGTTAATGGATGAACACTTACTTCACTTGTATGGCCTTCATCTGTCCAATATTGTGGTGCAGGTGTTAACTCATTTAAAATAATCAGGCAAACGTCTGTTTTAAAATAATGAATGGAGGAAGGCCATACAAATGTGTTAAGTGCCAACAGCAGTTTCTAGTTTTATATCCCACCCACCCTTTGCAATCAGTGCTTTTTTAATGACTTTCAATGTTAAAGTTGAATCGTGTTTGCAATTAATGAGGTAACCTTGAACATAGAATTTTTTGATGGGACAGTGCTGTGTGAACTCCAGTAAGGTTAAATCACAAAGCCGTCACACACTGGGTGACGGCATCAGGACCAAGGTTGCCATTTGGAGCATGGGCAGGAACATCGGTGGGGCCCTGGTAAAGCAGAGGAGCTGGAAGGTTGTGGCAGACTTGCAACAAGTGATCAGGGAGGAGGAGCAATGAGGGATCATGGCTGAGATTTGATGGGTGATCGTGACGGAGGTTCAGCGAATGTTTGGAGCAAAGGTGCGGCGGGAGATCATGGCAGAGGTGCAGTGAATGTTTGTGGTGGGGGAGCGGTGAGGGATCGTGGCGGAGGTGCGGCGAATGTTTGTAGCGGAGGAGTGGTGGAGGTGCGCCAAATAAGGATATAGGTCCCAGAAGAGCCGAGGGCCCTGTGCAGCATGGTCCAGCACACACTACGATATGTGCACGCACTAGGTCCGTGCAGCAGAGCAGGTCTCCAGTTGTCCTGGTTAACCCTTGCCACTGGATAAAGGCCTAGCTCTGTCAAGCCCGTGAGGTGGCTGATAGAAACATAGAAACAGAGAAACATAGAAACATAGAAAATAAATGCAGGAGTAGGCCATTCGGCCCTTCGAGCCTGCACCGCCATTCAATAAGATCATGGCTGATCATTCAACTCAGTACCCTTTTCCTGTTTTTTCTCCATAACCCTTGATCCCTTTAGCTGTAAGGGCCATATCTAACTCCCTCTTGAATATATCCAATGAACTGGCATCAACAACTCACTGCGGTAGAGAATTCCACAGATTATTAACTCTCTTTGTGAAGAAGTTTCTCCTCATCTCAGTCCTAAATGGCTTACCCCTTATCCTTAGACTGTGTCCCCTGGTTCTGGACTTCCCCAACATCGGGAACATTCTTCCTGCATCTACCCTGTCCAGTCCCATCAGAATTTTATATGTTTCTATGAGATTCCCTCTCATCCTTCTAAACTCCAGTGAATACAGGCCCAGTCAATCCAGTCTCTCCTCATATGTCAGTCCTGCCATCCTGGGAATTAGTCTGGTGCACCTCCGCTGCACTCCCTCAATAGCAAGAACCTCCTTCCTCATATTAGGAGACCAAAACTGAACACAATATTCCAGGTGAGCCTCACCAAAGCCCTGTACAACTGCAGAAAGACCTCCCTGCTCCTATACTCAAAACCCCTAGCTATGAAGGCCAACATGCCATTTGCCTACTTCACCGCCTGCTGTACCTGCATGCTAATTTTCAATAACTGATGTACCATGACATCCAGGTCTCGTTGCACCTCTGCTTTTCCTAATCTGTCACCATTCAAATAATATTCTGCCTTCCTGTTTTTGCCACCAAGGTGGATAACCTCACATTTTTCCACATTATACTGCAGCTGCCATGTTTTGCCCACTCAACTAACCTGTCCAAGTCACCCTGCAGCCTCATAGCATCCTCCTCACAGCTCACACCGCCACACAGCTTAATGTCATCTGCAAACTTGGAGATATTACACTCAATTCCTTCATTTAAATCATTGATGTATATTGTAAATAGTTGGGGTCCCTGCACTGAGCCCTGCGGTACCCCACTAGTCACTGCCTGTCATTTTGAAAAGGACCCGTTTATCCTGACTCTCTGCTTCCTGTCTGCCAACCAGTTCTCTATCCATGTCAGTATATTACCCCCAATACCATGTGCTTTAATTTTGCACAGCAATCTCATGCGGGACCTTGTCAAAAGCCTTTTGAAAGTCCAAATACACCACATCCACTGGTTCTCCCTTGTCCACTCTACTATTTACATCCTCAAAAAATTCTAGCACGATTTCCCTTTCATAAATCCATGCTGACTTGGACTGATCCTGTACCTGTTTTCCAATTGCGCTACTATTTCATTTTAATAATTGATTCCAACATTTTCCCCACCACTGATTTCAGGCTAACCGATCTATAATTACCCGTTTTCTCTCTCCCTCCTTTTGTAAAAAGTGCGGTTACATTAGTAACCCTCCAGTCCATAGGAACTGATCCAGAATCTATAGAATGTTGGAAAATGATCACCATGCATCCACTATTTCTAGGGCCACTTCCTTAAGTATTCTGGGATGAAGACTATCGGGCCCCGGGGTTTATTGGCCTTCAATCCCAACAATTTCCCGAACAAAATTTCCCACCTAATAAGGATTTCCTTCAGTTCCTCCTTCTCACTAGACCCTCGGTCCCCTAGTATTTCTGGAAGGTTATTTGTGTCTTCCCTCGTGAAGACAGAACCAAAGTATTTGTTCAACTGGTCTGCTATTTCTTTGTTCCCCATTATAAATTCACGCGAATCTGACTGCAAGGGACCTACGTTTGTCTTCACTAATCTTTTTCTCTTCACATATCTATTGAAGTTTTTACTGTCAGTTTTTAATGTTCCCAGCAAGCTTCCTCTCATACTCTATTTTCCCCCTCCTAATTAAATCCTTTGTCCTCCTCTGCTGAATTCTAAATGTCTCCCTGTCCTCAGGTTTGCTGCTTTTTCTGGCCAATTTATATGCCTCTTCCTTGGATTTAGCACTATCCTTAATTTCCCTTGTTAGCCACAGTTGAGCCACCTTCCCCGTTTTATTTTTACTCCAGACAGGGATGTACAATTGCTGAAGTTCATCCATGTGATCTTTAAATGTTTGCCATTGCCTTTCCACCCTCAACCCTTTAAGTATCACTCGCCAGTCTATTGCAGCCAATTCACGTCTCATACCATCGAAGTTACCTTTCCTTAAGTTCAGGATCCTAGTCTCTGAATTATTGTGTCACTCTCCTTCTTAATAAAGAATTCTACCATATTATGGTCACTCTTCCCCAAGGGGCCTCGCACAACACGATTGCTGATTAGTCCTTTCTCATTACACATCACCCAGTCTAGGATGGCCAGCCCTCTAGTTGGTTCCTCGACATATTGGTCCAGAAAACCATCCCTAATACTCTCCAAGAAATCCTCCTCCACCGTATTGCTACCAGTTTGGTTAGCCCAATCTATATGTAGATTAAAGTCGCCCATGATAACTGCTGTATCTTTTTTGCACGCATCCCTAATTTCTTGTTTGATGCTGTCCCTAACCTCACTACTACTGTTTGGTAGTCTGTACACAACTCCCACTAGCGTTTTCTGTCCTTTGGTATTCCGCAGCTCCACTCATACAGATTCTACATCATCCAAGCTAATGTGCTTCCTTACTATTGCGTTAATTTCCTCTTTAACCAGCAACGTTACCCCACTTCTTTTTCCTTTCTGTCTATCCTTCCTGAATGTTGAATACCCCTGGATGTTGAGTTCCCAGCCTTGGTCACCCTGGAGCCATGTCTCCGTGATGCCAATTATATCATATTTGTTAATTGCAGCCTGCGCAGTTAATTCATCCACCTTATTACGAATACTCCTCGCATTGAGGCACAGAGTCTTCAGGCTTGTCTTTTTAACAGACTTTGCCCCTTTATAATTTTGCTATAATGTGGCCCTTTTTGATTTTTGCCTTGGGTTTCTCTGCCCATCACTTTTACTTGTCTTCTTTCTATCTTTTGCTTCTGCTCCCCTTCTACTTCCCTCTCTCTCCCTGCATAGGTTCCCATCCCCCTGTCATATTAGTTTAACCGCTCCCCAACAGCACAAGCAAACACTCCCCCTAGGATATTGTGCAACGATCACCACACGTTAAAAAAATCCGAGCACAGTCATCTTCCAGCCCTCGAGTTCAGGGCTGGAATGTCAGGTCCTTCATTGAAACATCTGTGAACTCATGTGGAAGCAAGTCATCCTCGTTCGAGGGACTGCCTTTGCACCATTAGATAATACTGTGGGCCTGAACTCAGTCAAAGCGAAGGCCTGCCCAAGTGCCGTACAAAGGACCGCCAATGGCCACCAAGAGACCGGGTGGTACTTTGCCTGGAAGATTCCTCTAAAAGAGGTGGCAGTACCGCCCGGCAAAAAAACCATGGCTTACGCCCTCAATCTGGTTGGCAGCGGGCAGGAGCTCTCAATCTCGGTGGTAAATGCGCTTGCCGCACAAGTGCCGCCGAGGATGGAGTCGGGCCCAGGGAGAGTTGAAGACCTGCAAATAAAAATCATAGCAAAAAAATAATAAATACACCGCAACACCTTCAGGGGACCCCATCCAGGTAAATTGCTGTAAAACATTTTTTTAAAATATGTTTACTAGCCTTTTTTTCCATTCTTCGTACTTACTGTCAGGGTTAGGACAGCCTCCAAGCAATGGTCCTTCCCGCTGCTGGCGTCAACTCCCGCCGACTCCCGCCCACACAAATCTGGCAGCTCGGCGGGCGGGAGGCCACTTAGAAACATAGAAACATAGAAAATAGGTGCAGGAGTAGGCCATTCGGCTCTTCGAGCCTGCACCAACATTCAATATGATCATGGCTGATCATGCAACTTCAGTACCCCATTCCTGCTTTCTCTCCATACCCATTGATCCCTTTAGCCGTAAGGGCCACATTGAACTCCCTTTTGAATATATCTAACAAACTGGCCTCAACAACTTTCTGTGGTAGAGAATTCCACAGGTTCACAATTCTCTGAGTGAAGAAGTTTCTCCTCATCTCGGTCCTAAATGGCTTACCCCTTATCCTTAGATTGTGACCCTTGGTTCTGGACTTCCCCAACATCGGGAACATTCTTCCTGCACCTAACTTGTCCAACCCCATCAGAATTTCATATGTTTCTATGAGATCCCCTATCATTCTTCTAAATTCCAGTCAATATAAACCTAGTCGATCCAGTCTTTCTTCATATGTCAGTCCTGCCATCCCGGAATCAGTCTGGTGAACCTTCGCTGCACTCCCTCAATAGCAAGAATGTCCTTCCTCAGATTAGAAGAACAAAACTGTACACAATATTCAAGGTGTGGCCTCACCAAGGCCCTGCACAACTGCAGTAACACCTCCCTGCTCCTATACTAAAATCCTCTTGCTATGAAGGCATACATGCCATTTGCCTTCTTCACCGCCTGCTGTACCAGCATGCCAACTTTCAATGACTGATGTACCACGACACCCAGGTCTCGTTGCACCTCCCCTTTTCCTAATCTGTCACCATTCAGATAATATTCTGCCCTCCTGTTTTTGCCACCAAAGTGGATAACCTCACATTTATCTACATTATACTGCATCTGCCATGCATTTGCCCACTCACCTAACCTGTCCAAGTCACCCTGCAGCCTCATAGCATCCTCCTCGCAGCTCACACCACCACCCAGCTTAGTGTCATCTGCAAACTTGGAGATATTACATTCAATTCCTTTGTCTAAATCATTAATGTATATTGTAAATAGATGGGGACCCAGCACTGAATCTTGCGGTACCCCACTAGTCACTTCCTGTCATTCTTAAAAGGACCCGTTTATTCCTACTCTGTCTGCCAACCAGTTCTCTATCCACATCAATACATTACTCCCAATACCATTTGCTTAACTTTGCACACTAATCTCTTGTGTGGGACCTTGTCAAAAGCCTTTTGAAAGTCCAAATACACCACATCCACTGGTTCTCCCTTGTCCACTCTACTGGTTACATCCTCAAAAAATTCTAGAAGATTTGTCAAGCATGATTTCCCTTTCATAAATCCATGCTGACTTGGACTGATCCTGTCACCTCTTTCCAAGTGCGCTGCTACTACATCTTTACTAATTGATTCCAACATTTTCCCCACTACCGATGTCAGGCTAACTGGTCTATAATTCCCCGTTTTCTCTCTCCCTCCTTTTTCAAAAAGTGGGATTACATTAGCTACCTTCCAATCCATAGGAACTGATCCAGACTCTATAGAATGTTGGAAAATGACCACTAATGCATCCACTATTTCTAGGGCCACTTCCTTAAGTACTCTGGGATGCAGCCCATCAGGCCCTGGGGATTTATCAGCCTTCAACCACATCAATTTCTCTAACACAATTTCCTGACTAATAAGGATTTCCTTCAGTTCCTCATTCTCCCTAGACCCTCGGTCCCCTAGTATTCCCGGAAGATTATTTTTGCCTTCCTTAGTGAAGACAGAACCAAAGTATTTGTTCAGTTGGTCTGCCATTTCTTTGTTCCCCATTATAAATTCACTGATTCTGACTGCAAGGGACCTACATTTGTCTTCACTAATCTTTTTCTCTTCACATATCTATAGAAGCTTTTGCAGTCAGTTTTTATGTTCCCTGCAAGCTTCCTCTCATACTCTATTTTCCCCCTCCTCATTAAACCCTTTGTCCTCCTCTGCTGAATTCTACATTTCTCCCAGTCCTCAGGTTTGCTGCTTTTTCTGGCCAATTTATATGCCTCTTCCTTGGATTTAACACTATCCCTAATTTCCTTTCTTTTTACGGCAGACACTTATGCTACTTGGCCGCCAGAGGATGTCAGCGGGCGATTCCCGGTGGTGCTTCCCTCCTGCCCACTCCAGCCCAAGTGGAAAAAGGCAAAGAGGGGAGACCGGCAGCAAAACTCAGCAGCAGAGGGCGGTAAGGCCACCAATTTCGGGGCCTGTGAGTATCACTGTACTCTGCATATTTAGAAAAATCACATGATGAAATGCCTTCGAAAATAGGAGTCCTTGTTTATATTTTTTTAATACTCAATTCATAGAATCATGGAAATTTACAACACAGAAGGAGACTAATTCGGCACCGGCCAACAAAGAGCAATCCAGCCTAATCCCACTTTCCAGTTCTTGGTCCATAGCCCTGTAGGTTATGGCACTTCAAGTGCACATCCAAGTACTCTTTAAATGTGGTGAGGGTTTCTGCCTCTACCACTCTTTCAGGCAGTGAGTTCCAGACCCCTACCACCCTCTGGCTGAAGAAATTTCCCATCGAATCCCCTCTAAACCTTCCACCAATTACTTTAAATTTATGCCCCTGGTTGTTGACCCCTCAGCCAAGGGAAACAGGTTCTTCCTATCCACTCTATCTTGGCCCCTCATAATTTTATACAGCTCAATAAGGTCTCCCCTCAGCCTCCACTGCTCCAGAGAAAACAACCCCAGCTTATCCAATCTTTCCTCAAAGCTAAAATGTACTAATCATTTTAAAAACTTCAATGCCAAATATGGAACAATGTGATTGTACAGTGGCATGTTTCTACTGGGACTAAACCCACACTTCCAGTTTATATAAGCAATCCATTCTCTAGACTGACTGGTTTTACTGTGGTGAAACGAGAAAACCTTGGAGTTTTCCTTCTTATTGAAGGTAAAATTACAATCCGGCAGAACCTTGTTACAAGGCTCCCTGATATGTTACATCCATTGATATATAACTTTAAAAACGCTATGTAAGGAACTTCTTCACAAACAGGTTTGCATGGCTCTCAAAAGCAGGCTGATAAGGATTGTCTACTGTATGCAAGAAGCATTTGAGCCTTCGAGTGCAGCGGGTGATTTAATGCACAGCCTCGAACCCTGTGACTGACATTTTAAGTGCAGTGTGGATGCACAGTGATAATGTTTATTGTGACCACCAGTCACCATCTAGTATGTAAAGATGGATGCAACAGCTGTACACCCATTTACTTTTAGCGATTGAAAGCCACAGAATGTGACACACATGAATCAGCCTTAACCACAGAAACCACACAGGAATCTGTGTAACGATTGTCTTAACTGGATTCTAAAATAAAAATGAGGCATTTTACATTTGAAAGAGTCCTAGAGAGCTGAATAGAGAAAGTATGCAAACAAGCAGTAAAGAGGCGCACTACAGTTAAGTGATCAAATAATCTATTAACAGAATGAATAACAAAACATAGGCAATGTTAACTTGTTAGAAAGCTTCCATTTTGTGTACCCACAACTGCTCTTCCAATTTTGATACACGAAGAGGAAAGTATCTTTCTTTTCACTTCTTTAATTTTAATTTATTATGTTTTATTCTAACTGTGCATTTTCCTGCACACCTGACGTATGGACAGTACTTTTGATCCAGCAGTCATCGAGTAACACATATATCTTTCAGCATTTTTAATCTCACAGATTTTAAACAGCTCCATTAGATCCATGTGAGAAGAAAGTATTTGGGTCCAATATTCCTGTGTTTGCCAATCTTAGTTTAAAACAAATGGTGGCATGTGTAAAGACTGGTGGAACATGAGGAGAAAGTGCCTATTGGGTGATCTTCATGCTCTGAGCATTCCTAGCAGTCCAACTGGAACTTTGAAAACTTCTTAAAGGTCACTAACAAAAAGTGAGTGCAGCACTGTACAGCTACAATGAGTTTTACTAGTCAGACCTGGAGGATCAATGTTCTGAGCAGAGTGATGTTTCAAAGCATCACCAAAGCAGTGAGAGAAGTGAATAACAGAAAATAATTGGCCAATATATCACAGCAGATCAGAATGAGAAGGAGAAAGGGTCTGGGAGCACAGAGGGTATATACATTAGCCACTACTCCAGTGGTAACCCACTGAGTTCTCTTTGTTCTATGGCATGTTAGAAGTACGTACACTTTCCATGTGGGCACAGTATTTTTTTTTTATTCATACAGGGATGTGGGCATCACCGGCAAAGCCAGCATTTATTCCCCATCCCTCATTGCCATGGAGTAGCTTGCTAGGCCATTTCAGAGGGGCAGTTAAGATTCAACCACATTGCTGTGGGTCTGGAGTCACATATGAGCCAGACTGGTTAAGGGCAGCAGGTTTCCTTCCCTAAAGGACATTAGTAAAACAGATGGATTTTTATGACAATTGGCAGTTTTGTGATCACCATTACTGACACTAGTCTTAACCGATAAGGGGATATGGGGAGCGAGGGGAGAAATGGACCTGAGTCCATGATCAGATCATCCATGATCATATTGAATGGCGGAGCAGGCTCGAGGGGCTGTATGGCCTACTGCTCTCTACAGGGGCAGACATGGGCTCCAGTGGTGGGGCCCAGGACAGGGAAATGGCCGAGATCGCCCCGAAGAAATGGAACCTTTCCAAAAAAAATATTTCCTGATTTCTTTTGTTGTTGATATTTTTAGCTCCTGCTTTTCATTACCACTTATCCGTGGAATAACTAAAACCGTCTATTTCCATCTCCGTAATATTGCCTGCCTCCGCCCTTGCCTCAGCTCATCTGCTGCTGAAACCCTCATCCATGCCTTTGTTACCTCTGGACTTGACTACTCCACTATGTAAACTCTGCTGCCCGTGTCCTAACTCGCACCAAGTCCCGATTACCCATCACTCCTGTGCTCGCTGATGTACATTGGCTCCCGGTTAAGCAACACCTTGATTTCAAAATTCTCAGCCTTGTTTACAAATCCCTCCATGGCCTCACCTCTCCCTATGTCTGTAATCTCTTTCAGCCTCACAACCCCCCGCGATGTCTGCGCTCCTCAAATTCTGTCCTCTTGAATATCCCTGATAATAACTGCTCAACTATTGGTGGCTGTGCCTTCTGTTGCCTGAGCCCTAAGCTCTGGAACTCCCTCCCTAAACCTCGCCGCCTCTCTACCTCTCTTTCTTCCTTTAAGATGCTCCTTAAAACCTACCTCTTTGACCGTAATTTCTTCTTACGTGGCTCAGTGTCAAATTTATCTGTTTTGTCTTATAACACTGCTGTGAAATGCCTTGGGGCGTCTTACTACGTTAAAGGCGCTATATAAATAAAAGTTGTTGTTGTGTCTAACAATGTTCTTCGCAGCAGTAAAATTCATGTCTGAACTTTGTGTTCTTTAAGTTTAGTATCTTATTCTGGAACACCAGCCAGATATCCGGCATGGTGGAGACAGTGTTCACCCTGGTGGTCATGTATTGATACACTTGCTGCAACAGGGCTGTCCTTCCCCACCACAAACGTGCTTGCATTGCTCCATTACTAGCCCTTGCATTGTTTCAGTGTTAATGCGTCTGTCAGTATTCACACAGTTACTGCACAGCCAGATTATCAAACTCTTTGACGTTGACACTGGTTTAATGGCTCACGGCCACTCGAGAAGCATTAAATTATCATTATTGTGGCTGCGTCACGTCTGGCTGCTACCTCTCCCTCACCATTAACAAAATCACATTCTCACAAACTGCACATTCGCAAAGCCACAGGTTCCCATGGTTTCAATTGCAGTTCGTCAATGTTAGAGTTTTTAATGAAAAGAATGTCAGACCTCAGGTATCAAATGCTGCTTCCTTTATCAATCATTTGGACCTTAACTATTGCTGCTAACCAGACAATTAACCAGACCAGACATCTGGTGCACAGTACTAAATGTAGTAACTAAATTATTAAAAAATGCAGGAGTCACGTAACATGGGGAATGAAACTAAGCAACCAAACAGTTGCTTGAACTTCAGAAAGGATCTGGATAAATATCCGGTAGGGATTAGGGTTGGAGATTAGAAGAAAAAGTATGGATTGAGAGGAACAAATACTACGCTGGTCACAATGACGCATGTGCTGCTCGACATAAGGGAGGGAGGCAGCAGAATGTTTATGTGTGGTGGCCAGCAGGCCATAAGAACATAAGAACATAAGAACATAAGAAATAGGAACAGGAGTAGGCCATTTGGCCCCTCGAGCCTGCTCCGCCATTCAATAAAATCATGGCTGATCTGATCTTGGCCTCAACTCCTCTTCCCCGCCTGCTCCCCATAACCCTTGACTCCCCGATAGTTAAAAAATCTGTCTATCTCCACCTTAAATATATTCAATGACCCAGCCTCCACAGCTCTCTGGAGTAGAGAATTCCAAAGATTCACAACCCTCTGAGAGAAGAAATTCCTCCTCATCGCCGCATTAAATGGGCGACCCCTTATTCTGAAACTATTCCCCTTAGCTCTAGATTCTCCCATGAGGGGTAACATCCTCTCTGCATCTACCCTGTCAAGCCCCTTCAGAATATTATATATCTCAATAAGATCACCTCCCGTTCTTCTAAACTCCAATGAATATAGGCCCAACCTGCTCAACCTATCTTCATAAGTCAAACCCCTTTATCTCAGGAATCAACCGAGTGAACCTTCTCTGAACTGCCTCCAATGCAAGTATAGCCGTCCTTAAATAAGGAGACCTAAACTCTACGCAAAACTCTAGGGGGTCAATTTTCAGCAGCCCACCGCCCGCTGCCGTCGACTGCTGCCCACTCCCACCGACATTCCTCCTGCAGATCCGCCCAGTGCCATTTTGGAGGTGGCCTGGAGCGGGTGGGAAGGGAGAGCCGTAGGGAATCGCCTGCTGACATCAGCGGCCGGCTGAGTGGCGCAACTGAGCTCCCGCCCACCGAGCGCTCAGATTCCTGTGAGCGGGAGTCGGTGGCAGAACGGGGGTGGGCCGCTGCCTGCAGGCTGGTCTGTCCCTGATGGTAAGTCTGAAGAACCTGAAAAAAAGGTAATTGAACATTTTTTTAAAAATTTTCAACAGCGAAGTACCTGCATGGGGTCGCCTGAATGGCTTCGGATAGTTTTTGTACATTTTTATGATTTTTATTTTCGGGTCTTCGACCCTCCATGGGCCCCGACTCCATCCTCAGCGGCATTTGGGCGGCAAGCGCCTCTGCCGCCGAGAATGTGACCTCACGCCCGCTGCCACCCAGATTGGCAGTGTACGTCTTCCATTTGCTGCCCGCTGACCTTCGAGGGACCTTCTTCATGAATATCCCATACAAAGTACCGTCCGGTACCTCGGCAGCCATTGGCGGCACTTTGGGCGGCACTTGGGCGGGCGGAGGCCTTGCTGAAAATCGGCCCCTAGGTGTGGTCTCACCAACACCCTGCACAGTTGTAGCAGGACTTCCCTACTTTTATACTCCGCCCCCCCTTACAATAAAGGCCAACATTCCATTTGCCTTCCTGATTACTTTCTGTACCTGCATACTAACTTTTTGTGTTTCATATACAAGGACCCCCAGGTCCCTCTGTCCCGCAGCACGCTGTAGTCTCTCTCTCCATTTAAATAATAATTTGCTTTTTTATTCTTCTTACCAAAGTGGATAACATCACATTTTCCCACATTATACTCCATCTGCCAATTTTTTGCCCGCTCACTTAACCTATCTATATCCGTTTGCAGGTTCTTTGTGTCCTCCTCACAACTTGCTTTCCCACCTATCTTTGTGTCATCAGCAAATTTGGATACGTGGATATCCAAAGTTGGATACTGGGAATGTGAGAATGAATGAATAGTCTGGAAATTTGTTTCAAAATCTTTGGGGGCCAGGGAGTTTTTTTTTTGCAGCACAAGCTTGGTAAAGACCATGGTAGAGTAGATTGTACATAGTCTGTGGAAGAAGTGGACTTGATGGGCTGAATGGCCTTATTTTGCTCCATGCTGTTATGTAATCTTCTCAATTGCCCTGCATCCCAACCCAGACTTATCTCTGATTAAAATTGACTGTGCTGCTAGGTAGTAAAAAGCAAAGCTTTAATTCATGATTCAGGAAGACTTCAATAAAAGATGTTCCATGTATGTGTACAAGCACCTTGAATGTGTACTTGGAATTGACATTTTGTATATTGCTGTTGAGAAGAATAAAATTTCTTTATTCTGTGTACTGAAACTGGGGGTTTTGGTAAATGCAATTCGCGCTGGCATTTTAATATTAAAAGCATACTTACTGTAATATAACCATGATGTCCTTTAGTGCACCCTTGGGATTTCATTTTTAATTAGGTATCACACCATACTTCAGTGAGATGTTGTGTCCAATTTGGCATAAGCAACAGCTGAGATAGTTACTCAATAACATGAACTATACATTTAATTAAATTCATTAAAATCATTGGAACAATTGGTAAGATCTAGGATACAAGCATTTTTATTGAGAGCCTCAATTACTTTGTTGACATTAGCTGGACAAATAAATTCAAGTACTTCTCAACAAAAAGATATGGAGAATCACAGCATTGTCACCATCTCGGACTACAATCACATGAAGCGGTTGTGTAGCAACAGATTCAAAGTTGACTACTTCAGGTTACCAATGGTTAGATCACTGGATGAGTCAAATTAGGGAATAGTTTTATTGCTAATTAATGGCAAAATGGGAAATCAAGTGAATTCAGTGGCAAGTTCTCATTATATGCTAATGATCTTTCATATATCTTTGGCCCCCCCAGATCTCCCTCTCTGTTGGCACCAGGTTGTAAGGTGAATTATTTAAATCTGAGGCCATGTCCTGGATGAAGCTTCAGGAGTAGAAATTCATCTTGAATGGCAGCTCAAAAGGAATGGTAACCTAGGGGCCGCCCGTTATACTTCACACCCATTATTCAGTGCCATTCGCTTCAACAGAACTGACAATCAAGCAAAGGGTATAGCAGGCGCTACCGTCTAAGATACATTTCTACCACTTACTCTCCTTCATTTGGGAATCTTTCTCATTCTGTTCGACTTGCTCAGGTTTTTTATTTGGAGAGGGGGTGTGTTTCTGTGGTGCTCCTCCTGATTGTTCGCCGTAACTTCACGGAAACCCTGGAAAGGCAACGTAAATGATATTTCCGACATTTTTCCAGGGCTTTTGTACATCGTCCACCAAAGGTACGATGGACAACCAGGAGAAACTCTTTTGAGTTTACCTGCAAAACATAAAACATTAAGACCATGCCACCCGACCTGGGTGACACAGCAGACATTTTCAAGGCCCCCTTTTTTTTTTTAATTATTTTTTTTGGTTTTTTTTGGGGCGCTAAAATCAAATTTTCCCAGTGCCCCCTATAAAAGGGGAGGGGGACACTAAAAGCACCGGCAATGAAAACAAATTAAACTTTAAAACGTAAAATCAAATTAAAATTTGGTTGCCGGGCGTGATGATGCACTCCAGTCCCTCCGGTGCCCACCTCTCGCGGAAGGCCGCGAGCGTACCGGTGGACACCGCGTGCTCCATCTCCAAGGACACCCTGGACCGGATGTAAGAGCGGAAGAGAGGCAGGCAGTCAGGTTGAACGACCCCCTCGACCGCCCGCTGCCTGGACCGGCTGATGGCACCCTTGGCCGTGCCCAGGAGCAGTCCTACGAGGAGGCCTTCGGACCTACCCGCTCCCCTCCGCACAGGGTGCCCAAAGATCAGGAGAGTGGGACTGAAGTGCAGCCAGAATTTCAGGAGCAGCCCCTTCAAATAGTGGAACAGGGGCTGCAACCTTGTGCACTCCATAAAAACATGGAACACGGACTCCTCCAGACCGCAGAAATTGCAGGCGGCCTGGGAGTCCGTGAACCGGCTTAAAAATTTGTTGCACGGCACTGCTCCGTGCACCACCCTCCAGGCCAAGTCCCCGATGAATAGTGGGAGGACCCCTGCGTAGAGTGCCCTCCATCGGGGACCCCCGCCTCCTCCGGACGGCAAGATGGTACGCCATGGCGTGTCCGGACGGCCGGCGAGGATGGCAAAGTTGAGGGTGTGCAGGAGCAGCCCGTACAAGAAACCCCTCCGCGCGGAACTGAAAGGCACGGAGGGGATTTCCCCGAGGCGGCTCAAGTTGTGAGGCGCCGGTCCCCGAGGGAGGTTCCGGGGTTTGGCGCCAATGAGGAATTCCGTCCGGACGGGGGTCAGTTCGGACGGGATCTCCCCACGTGCCTGAGCCTCCTCGATGCACCTAACGGAGTCAGGGCCCAGAGCTGTTTTTAGCGACTCGATGGCATCGGCCGCGTGGCGGACGTTGGCAGAATTTAGGTGCCGCGCCAGCGTGTCTGGCGCCATCCAGCCCGCTCCTCCGCCATCGAGCAGGTCCCTGACCCTGGTCACCTCACCAGCCACAGCCCTCTCTTCCGACCGCCACATAAAGCCTCGGCCGTGGAGGTACGGATTCCCGAGCAGCGGTTCCTGCAGGACGGCCGCCACTCCAGCCGGCGGAGAGCTGCGCTTGGTGGAGACTTTGTTCCAGACCCTGATGAGTTCCCTGTAAAAGACAGGCAGCTCCCGGAGGGCGGTCCTGGCACCCCCCAAGTTCACAAACAGGAGCTGCGTGTCATAATTGAGGTCGAGCTGCTGGCGGAAGAAATACCTCGCCAGAGCGCACCACCTAGGAGGGGGCTCGACGTAAAGGTATCTCTGCAGGGTCTGAAGACGGAAAGTCGCGAGCTGGGCGCTGACGCACACCAACGACTGACCGCCCTCCTCAAGCGGGAGACTCAAGACCGCAGCAGAGACCCAGTGCTTCCTGTTGTTCCAGAAGAAGTCCACCAGCTTCTTCTGTATCTTGGCGACAAACGCAGGGGGAGGGGTCAAAGTGACCAGCCGGTACCACAGCATTGCGGCCACCAGCTGGTTTATGACTAGCGCTCGACCCCTGTAGGACAGCACTCGGAGCAGTCCTGTCCAGCGCCCTAGGCGAGCGGCGACCTTGGCCTCCAGCTCCTGCCAGTTCGCCGGCCAGGCTCCCTCGTCGGGGCTAAGGTAGACTCCCAGATAGAGGAGATGGGTCGTGCTCCAGGCAAAAGGCCTGAGCTCCTCCGGCAGGGAGTCCACCCGCCACTGACCCACCAGGAGTCCGGAACATTTCTCCCAGTTGATCCTGGCGGAGGACGCGGCCGAGTAAATCTCCTGGCACTCACGCATCCTCCGCAGGTCAGCGGGATCCTCTACCGCGAGGAGCACGTCATCGGCGTAAGCCGAGAGGACGACCTCCACGCCCGGCTCTTGCAGAGCCAGTCCCGTCAACCTCGTCCGCAAGAGGACAACCAGGAGAAACCCCCACAGAAATCACCCCATGGTATCTAGGAGTGCAGATTCTTCCTGATTTGTACCACTTAAAGGTTGTTAACTAACCACCAACCACTTAGGTTTGTGAGGATGTGAAGAGTTGGCTTCATTTCCTCCTTTCGAACCTGATTGGTTTCTATGAATATAGTTTGTTCACCTCATTTACAGAAGGCATAAAGGGGTTGTCCTGCTCAGTCCCTTCTGGGTTCCTGGTTTTGTGCTGCTCTTCCGCCCAAGTTTAGGGGGACGAGTGTCGAACACACGTGGAAATTCACCCCCATTAACTGTGGAATACCTGGTGAGGGAGAGGAGACTATTTTGGCTTCAGCAGTTTTTAATCTATCAATGAGCAACTGTGTTAGGAGCGATAATGGAAATTCTTCCTTTGTACATCATAGAAACATAGAAACATAGAAATTAGGTGCAGGAGTAGGCCATTCGGCCCTTCTAGCCTGCACCGCCATTCAATGAGTTCATGGCTGAACATGCAACTTCAGTACCCCATTCCTGCTTTCTCGCCATACCCCTTGATCCCTCTAGTAGTAAGGACTACATCTAACTCCTTTTTGAATATATTTAGTGAATTGGCCTCAACAACTTTCTGTGGTAGAGAATTCCACAGGTTCACCACTCTCTGGGTGAAGAAATTTCTCCTCATCTCGGTCCTAAATGGCTTACCCCTTATCCTTAGACTCAGTGCAGTTGCATCATTGCATCATTGGCAGCTGAAGATTATGGATTAGTTTTGAAGGGGGTGTGGAGTAGTTGGCACCCACTTGGATATCTTATACACCTGACCCTTACTCTAATCATATCCCTCCTGATATTTTCAGGAACTGACGTGTGCCTCAAGTATCTGTACCAGGCCCAATCCACTGCATTGTATATTGGGACTTCAGGTTGGGATCCTGTTGAACCCCGAGATTGTTGCCCAAAGGCTGGAGAGTCTAGAACGAGGGGGCACAGTCTCAGGATAAAGGTCGGTCATTTAAGACCGAGATGAGGAGGAATTTCTTCATTCAAAGGGTTATGAATCTTTGGAATTCTCTGCCCCAGAGGGCTGTGGATGCTGAGTCTCTGAGTATATTCAAGGCTGACATAGATCGATTTTTGGAGTCTAGGGGAATCAAAGGATATGGAGATCGGGTGGGAAAGTGAAGTTGAGGTCGATGATCAGCCATGATCTTATTGAATGGCGGAGCAGGCTCAAGGGGCCGTATGGTCTACTCCTGCTTCTATTTATGTTCTTATGTTCTTATGGACCTCAGAATGCAGTGTGCCTTTGCCTTGCAGTTCCCTGGAGTCAGGCGATGACACCATCTTGCTTGTTGCAGAGGTAGCCATTATGGAAGTTAGCTCAGTTGAAGAGAGGTGCTCCCTTCATCTATTACAGAATAAATTAATCATGTTTGGTCTCCAACTTGGAGTACTGTGCTTGAGGAATGGGCTAGTTGTACTATTGCCAATGTAATCAGTTGACCCTTGAACTTGATGCTGGGTTCGAGAACATTCTATATTCATTCCCTTCCTCCATCTCATTATACTGGAGGTGGCACCTGCCCCAGATGATTTTTATTCCTCTCCACAATCCTTTCAAGCTATGTTGTCATGCCTAAGGCCTTTTGTAGTTCAAAATCTGTGATGCCATCCTCGTCCCAACCACCCCAGCCAATATTAGGCCTGAATGGACCCTTGTCTCACTTTATATGATCTTTCAATGTTATTGTTGATTGATGTAATCTTGTTTCAGGTATCGAACTGTAACACACATGTATTTATGCCCCTATCCCTTGAATTAATTTTTTTAAAAGACAGTGAGTAACAGACACAAGGACAGAGAAACAAAGCATAACAGAGACATAGGAGTAGACTAACAGAAAGAAAAGCACAGAGAGAATAGAGGAGTAACAGAGACACGAGGAAAGCAACAGAAGGATTGGCTGAGTAACAGGGCAAAAAAAACGCAAAAAGGAGAGAATAACACAAATACACGAGGAATAAAGAACAGCTATTACAGTATTCTCCCAAATATCTCCATACAACACTTCATATGTGGTGCCTCTAAGATGGTCATATGAACCACAGCAACAGTGAAGCTCCCTTCACCATCAACAGTTCACTGTTAAGAAACATAAGAACAGAAGAAATAGAAGCAGGAGTAGGCCATTTGGCACCTCGAGCTGCTCCACCATTCAATATGATCATGGCTGATCTGATCCTGGCCTCAACTTCACTTCCCCGCCGCTCCCCATAACCCTTGACTCCCTTATCTTCCAAAAATCTGTCTTCCTCCACCTTAACTATATTCAATGACCCAGCCTCCACAGCTCCACAAAGTAGAAAATTCCAAGGATTCACGACCTTCTGAGAGAAGAAATTCCTCCTCATTTCTGTCTTAAATGGGCGACCCCTTATTCTGAAACCATGCCCCTTAGCTCTAGATTCTCCCACGAGGGGAAACATCCTCTCTGCATCTACCCCGTAAAGCCCCCTCAAAATATTGTATGTCTCAATAAGATCACCTCTCATTCTTCTAAACTCCAATGAGTATAGGCCCAACCTGTTCAACCTTTCTTCATATGACAACCCCTTCATTTCAGGAATCAACCTCGTGAACCTCCTCTGAACTGCCTCCAATGCAAGTATATCCTTCCTTAAATAAGGAGACCAAAACTGTACAGTTGGAGCAGGACTTCTCTGCTTTTATACTCTATCCCCCTTGCAATAAAGGCCAACATTCCATTTGCCTTCCTGATTACTTGCTGTACCTGCATACTAACTTTTTGTGTTTCATGTACAAGCACTCTCACATCCTTCTGTACTGCAGCATTTTGTAATCTCTCCCCATTTAACTAGTAATTTGCTTTTTTATTTTCCTACCAAAGTGGATAACCTCACATTTTTCCACATTATACTCCATCTGCCAAATTTTTGCCCACTCACTGAGCCTATCTATATCCCTTTGTAGATTCTTTACGACCTCCTCACAACTTGCTTTCCCACTTATCTTTGCATCATCAGCAAATTTGGCTACTTTACACTCGGCCCCTTCACCCAAGTCATTAATATAGATTGTAAATAGTTAAGGCCTCAGCACTGATCCCTTTGGCACCCCACTAGTTACAGATTGCCAACCGGAAAATTACCCATTTATCCTGACTCTCTGTTTTCTGTTAGTTAACCAATCCTCTATCCATGTTAATAAATTACCCCCAACCCCATGAGCTCTTATCTTGTGCAGTAACCTTTTATGTGGCACCTTATCGAATACTTTCTGGAAATCCAAATACATGACATCTACTGGGTCCCCGTTATCCACCCTGCTAGTTAAACCCTCAAAGAACTCCAGGAAATTTGTCAAACATAAAACCATGCTGACTCTGCTTGATTGCATTTTGATTTTCTAAATGGCCTGCTATTACTTCTTTAATGATGGACTCCAGCATTTTCCCAATGACAGATGTTAGGCTAACTGGTCAATAGTTTCCTGCTTTCTTTCTCCCTCCTTTCTTAAATAGGGGTGTTACATTTGCGGTTTTCCAGTCCGCTGGGACCTCGCCGGAATCCAGGAGATTTGGGTAGATTACAACCAATGCATCCACTATCTCTGCAGCCACTTCTTTTAAGGCCCTAGAATGCAGGCCATCAGGTCCAGGAAGCTTGTCCACCTTTAGTCCCATTAGTTTGCCTAGTACTTGATCTCCAGTGATAGTGATTGTTTTAAGTTCCCCCCCTCACTAGCTCCTTGATTATCAGTTATTGGGATGTTTTTAGTGTCTTCTACCATGAAGACCGATACAAGATATTTGTTCAAAGTCTCCGCCATTTCCCTGTTACCCATTATTAATTCCCAAGGCTCATCCTCTAAGGGACCGATGTTTACTTTAGCTACTCGCTTCCTTTTTATATACCTGTAGAAGCTCTTATTGTCTGTATTTCTTTCTAGTTTACTCTCACAAGCTATCTTCTCTGCCTTTATCATTTTTTTAGTTGTCCTTTGATGGATGACTAAATGCACTTCACAAAAAGCTCCAGTGGAACCAGTATTGCCTTATCCTTGCATCCCCAAATCCTTCCTCCAAGTGTCCCCATCTCTAATTCCTCAAAGGACAACTGAAAGATGAGAAGCAAAGTGGTCACATCAGCTTAGTGAATTTACTTATATAGAATTCCATCTTGCATAACCCAAACTACCCATGGGCAACATCATGAGAAATCTACAACACCAACAACTTGCATTTATATAGCGCCTTTAACACAGTAAAACGTCCCAAGGAGCTTCACATGAGTGATTGTTAACCAAAATTTGAACAAAGCCACGTAAAGAGATATTGGGACAGGTGACCAAAAGCTTGGTCAAAAAGGTAGGTTTTAAGGAGCGCCTTAAAGCAGGAAAGAGTGGTCGAGAGGCGGCGAGGTTTGGGGAGGTTAGGGCCCAGGCAGTTGCAGTTGAAGGCCGCCAATGGTGACGCAATTAAAATTGTGGATGCGCAAGAGACTAGAATTGGAGGAGCACAAAGATTTCGAAGGGTCATATGGCTGGAGAATATTACAGAGATAGGGAGGGGTGAGGTCATGGAGGGATTTGAAAACAAGGATGACAAATTTAAAATCAATCATTACCTGATCAGGAGCTAATGTAGTTTAGCGAGCACAGGGGTGATAGACAAAAAGGACTTGGTCTGAGTTAGAACATGGGCAGCAGAGTTTTGGATGAGCTCAAGTTTACGGAGGGTGCAAGGTAGGAGGCCAGCCAGGAGAGTGTTGGAATAATCAAGTCCAGTGGTAACAAAGGCTTGAATGAGAGTTTCAGTGACTATTGTAAAAGGTACCACATACAAATGGGTTCAAACAATTATTTCATTTAAGCTTGCAAGCTGCAGACAACCATGCGAAACATGGCCACACAAGAGCCCTCAGCAGCAGAATCCCTTTGACAGAGGTCCTAAACTCAGGCATGTTTTCTCCATCACAAGATTCTTTGACTGGGGCTCTAGGGCCTTCAATCTGCAGCCATCTGTCCTGACTGTATTCATCACGTTGGACAGACAAACAACGCTGGGTTTCAACAACCGCATTGCTGTCCAGTGGTTTGTTCTGATACAGATCTTTGACCATGCGAAGGTAGTGCCCACCAGCAGAGGAAAGACAGAATCTGTCCTAAATAATGGAGATGTGTATTAGAGTGACACCATATATGTAACACTCAGCCACCCAATTCAAATGAGCACTGACGTATTATGTTGCACATAAGCCAGGTAGGACCATGTCAGCACCCTTAGTTCCTGTTGTTGCAAGGCCACCTATAGACCATGTAAAATGCAGCATTTCGCTTATGGCCTCTGAACTTTTCCTTTTGGGTGGTGATGGCATGCTTCCTCCATAACTTGTTAGCACCTCATTACATGACCCTATCCCTTCAGTCTTTGGCAAGCAGCCATGGAAGCAATGGGTAGTCTAGGCACGAGTTCCCCCCACCCTGGATCACCCATCTATCCAATCTTCTGGCCGTTTCAAATAACGGTGGAAACATGGATTACTGGAAAAAGAATGAAACCTAGCGAACGGCCGGGATAGTGGGTATTAATAGGCACTGCACAGGGGTGGCACACAGTATCAGATGGTCAGGCCAGAGCCCAGGCTCACCAGGATGTTTGGGAATTTTGCTTTCCTTTTCTCTTTCTCCTTAACTCTCCTACTCACACACTCAGCACCACAACTTGGTGGTGCATTGCACTGCCACTTATCTGCTGCTGCTCACTCTCTCTCTCTCTCCCCTTTTTCTCGGTCCATTAGATGCCTCAGGCCTTGCAGTCACGCAGACTGAAGGGGGGAGAACCCTCCAGAAAATGCACCACCACTCGTTCTCACCCTTCCAAGCACCAGCAGACATGTGTGGCATCGGTCGTGAATTAGAGGGGTCTGCACTGGGAGATTCACTGGGCACACATGAGCAGGAGCAGGTGGAAAGCATGGCCCAAGAGACAGCTCACTAGAGGGCGAGCTCCCATCTGAGCCCTGATGAAAGTGGACAGAGATGCAGACTTTAGGGGCCCAGCCACTAAAATAAAGGCGATTGCGAATGCATTGGACTACCTGTTAGAGAGTTTCTGCCACATGAGAGTGGAGAGGATTCCAGTGCCAACTTGTGTGGCGCCTGGCATTGACAGTCTGCAGTCACCATAAGAACATAAGAATATAAGAAATAGGAGCTGGAATAGGCCATTCGGCCCTTCGAGCCTGCTCCGTCATTCAATAAGATCATGGCTGATCTTCTACCTCAACTCCACCTTCCCGCATTATCCTCATATCCTTTATTCCCTTAGTTCCCCAAAATATATCGACCTCTGTCTTGAATATAAAAGACTGAGCATGCACAGCTCTCTGGGTTAGAGAATTCTAAAGATTCACAACTCTTTGAGTAAAGAAGTTTCCTCTCCTCTCATTCCTAGATGGCCAACCCCTTATTCTGAGACTGTGACCCTAGATTCTCCAGCCAGAAAGATAGGCGAAACATTTTCTCAGCATTAACCCTGTCAAGTCCCTTAAGAATTTTATATGTTTTAATTAGATTCTCTCATTGTTCTAAACTCTAGGGAATATAGGCTTAGTCTACTCAATCTCTCCTCATAGGGCAGTACCCTCATCCCAGGAACCAGTCCAGTGAGCCTTCGCTGCACTCCCTCTAAGGCAAGTATGCCTTTCCGTAGGTAAGGAGACCAGAACAGTACACAATACTCCAGGTGTGACCTCACCAATGCCCTTTATAATTGTAGTAAGACTTCTTTACTCTTATACGCTAATCCCTTTGTTACAAAAGCTAACATACCATTTTCTTTCCACATTGCTTGCTGTATCTGCATGGACTGTTTAGTCACCTCTCTGCAGGAGTCTGTGGCACCAGTCATAGCATCTCTCAGGGATAATCATTCTGGAGCCATGCAGGCACTAGACTCAATTATCTCCTCTGCCTTAAGAAAGAACTTTCATTTATATAGCATCGTTCACCTTTTTCGCTTTCTACTTAACTCTCCTATTCAGGAAATCCCAAAGCGCTTAGCAGCCAATGAATTACTTTTGAAGTGTATTCACTGTTGTAACGTTGGGAAAAACTGGGAGACTAAATATATAGAGGCTGTAATCAGATCAGTGAAGTCTTTCAGTCTGCTCTCCCAGAGATCAGTAGGAGCACAGAGCCATAGCCCAATAGCAGGGGCAGTCATGTTCTCGGAAAGAAGCATGTTGCCCTCTCTCATAACAACAATACATCTGCACCCTCGCAACCCTCTGAACCAATGTCAGCCCTGGTGCCAGAAAGGCAGCTGGCGATCACACCCCAGCTGCACATTAACAGAGTGAACATAAGGACATAAGAAATAGGAGAGGGATTAGGTCATTTGGCCCATCGAGCTTGCTCAGCCATTCAATAAGATCAGGGCTGATCTGATCATGGACTCAGTTCCACTTCCCTGCCCTTGCAAGGAAGCCCTTGCAATTCATGAAGGCAGTGGGGTCATGTGAAGGAGCTGACAGGCTGACAGGGGTGCAACGGGTGCACAGGCTTCAAGTGTGACCAGTGGGGAATTGTGCACTTGCACATGGAGCATTAAATACGCCTGAGGCAAAAGCATCCCATAACGCGAGGGACTGGCACCTAATGTGCAGCCACGTTACTGGACATTGCTGAAGATTGCATTATCGGCTCGCATGTTTACAAGACCAACTTTTCGTGAACCCCTTGAAAGATGAATCTAATTGGCCAACATAATTGTATACATTACACCGTTTCATCTATTTATTGGTTTCTGTATTTTAAACTGATGCAGTTCAATCATTGATGTGAAATCTGGCAGCTCATGCACTCCCTCTGTTGGAGAAACTAGTAATGTCTCTGTCAATGGGAATCAGAGCCTATTTCAGTGAGCTGAGCTACAATCTGCCTTCATCAGGTTTTCTGTGCAGCGACCAGAAGTCCCCACAGCCTTCCAGAGGCCATTACCACTTCTGTAGGCCTCTCGCTTCCAGGCACTAGACCCTGCAGTGGGAGCGGGAGGCCTGGGACCAGGGGAGCATCTGGCCTATGTAAATGGATGAAGCTGGAAATCCAGGTAGTTCACGTCGTGTCAGGTAGAGCGCACCTCAGGTGATTCCACTTGACTGGTGCCTAGACAGTGGGCAGCGAGGGAGGAGGAAAATCGTCACGTATACAATTCGCTAGCAATAACTCATTCCAGACCATTCTCCAACCACTTCATCAATAAAATAACAACTATTATACAGAGCCACCATGTGGCTAAGCATTAAAAATACAGCAGGCCAGATGCACCAGGGAAAATGACCTTGCAGTTGAATTGCAAACAATAAAATAGAATTGACGGTGCTGCTTTTATATTGCAGGTCTTGTTTCAGAAAGGAGTTTTGATCATTCAACTTCCAGCCCTGTTGCTTTTAAAACCAGGAGCATTATAACCTCTGAGCTGTTAAATAACAAGTAATATATAGGCTGACACTCCAGTGCAGCGCTGAGGGACTGCTGCACTGTTGGAGGTGCCGACTTTCAGATGAGACGTTACACCGAGGCCCCATCAGCTCGCTCAGGTGAAGGTAAAAGATTCCATGGCACTATTTCGAAGAAGTATAGGGACTCCTGGGCCAATATTTATTCCTCAAACATCACTACAATAAAAACAGATTATCTGGTCATTTTCACATTGCTGATTGTGGAACTTTGCTGTGTGCAAATTGGCTGCTGCGTTTCCCACATTACAACAGTGACTACACTTCCAAAGGGCATTATTGGCGGTAAAGTATGTCTGGTGGTCATGAAAGGCGCTGTATCAATGCAAGTTCTTTTTTTTTCTTTCAATAAAATAGACTTCAATCTTACCTTTGGTTACAAAGCACATAGATTTGTAAGGGAGTGGGATCAGTGCCGGAACCAGTCACAGACTGCAGTGTTCACAGAGGTTGTGGGACTAACCTAAAGCTTATTGGTGGCAGCGGGTAAGTTGATAGCATTTCCTGCCCGTCCCTTACCCCCACCAGCCCACCTTCTTCCCACAGCACGATGCCTGGGTCTCTGGCTGCTGCTCTCCAGCAGGCCCTGCTACAGGTGGCATGGAGCACAGCTGCAGGCCTCTCAGGCCTACTGCCCTTCAATCCCAGCCCAGCCAAAGGCTCTGTTGGTGGGTGGGCCTACACTGGGAGGGTCAGGAAATTCATATAGATTTCTCTCTCTGCCTGACATCTGGTGGGAGGTGGGTTCGGAGCAAGAGAAAATTTGACCCTAATTGTTTTTTGCGATTCTAATAACAAACACATTAATGTGTTTATATTAAATTCCACTCAGTTATTTTTACGAAGATGTGAAACCATTTATATTAAAATGAACTGGTTAACACTTTTGTTAACAAACAAACAAAAGGAATTTTATACAAATGTGTTATCTATTCAAACTAAAGAAAGACTTGTATTTATATGGCGCCTTTCACGACAACTGGACATCTCAAAGCGTTTTACAAGAAAAGAAATACTTTTGGAGTGTAGTCATTGTTGTAATGTGGGAAACACGGCAGCCAATTTGCACACAAGCAAGCTCCCACAAACAGCAATGTGATAATGACCAAATAATCTGTTTTTGTTATGTTGATTGAGATAAATATTGACCAGGTCATTGGGGATAACTCCCTTGCTCTTCTTCGAAATCGTGCTATGGGATCTTTTACATCCACTTGAGAGAGCAGACGGAGCCTCGGTTTAATGTCTCATCCAAAAGACAGCACCTCCAACAATGCAGCAATCCAACAAAACCTCAGAACTGCACTGGAGTGCCAGCCTAGATTATTTTGCTCAAGTCCCTGGAGTGGGACTGGAACCCACAAACTTCTGACTCAGATGCGACTATTATCATCATAGGCAGTCCCTCGGAATCGAGGAAGACTTGCTTCCACTCTTAACATGAGTTCTTAGGTGGCTGTACAGTCCAATATGAGAACCACAATCTCTGTCACAGGTGGGACAGATAGTCGTTGAGGGAAGGGGTGGGTGGGACTGGTTGGCCGCACGCTCTTTCCACTACCTGAGCTTGTTTTCTGCATGCTCTCGGCGACGAGACTCTAGGTGTTCAACGCCCTCCCGGATGCACTTCCTCCACTTAGGGAGGTCTTTGGCCAGGGACTCCAGGTGTCAGTGGGGATGTCGCTCTTTATCAGGGAGGCTTTGAGGGTGTCCTTGTAACGTTTCCGCTGCCCACTTTTGGCTCGTTTGCCGTGAATGAGTTCCGAGTAGAGCGCTTGCTTTGGGAGTCTCGTGTCTGGCATGCGGACAATGTGGCCTGCCTAGCGGAGCTGATCAAGTGAGGTCAGTGCTTCAATGCTGGGGGATGTTAGCCTGATCGAGGACACTAATGTTGGTGTGTCTGTCCTCCCAGGGGATTTGTAGGATCTTGTGGAGACATCGTTGGTGGTATTTCACCAGCGACTTGAGGTGTCTACTGTACATGGTCCATGTCTCTGAGCCATACAGGAGGGCGGGTATTACTACAGCCCTGTAGACCATGAGCTTGGTGGCAGTTAACAACAACAACTTGCATTAAAAAACACCTTTAACACAGTAAACGTCACAAGGCACTTTTCAGGGGTGATTTTCAAACAAAATTTGACATCGACACAAGGAGATATTAGGACAGGTGTACAAAAGCTTGGTCAAAGAGGAAGGTTTACGAAGCATCTTTAAGGGCGGAAGAGGTAGAATGGTGGACAGATTTAGAGAGGGAATTCTAGAGCTTAGGGCCTAGGCAGTTGAAGACACAGTCGCCAACAGTGGAGCGATGAAAATCGGAGATGTGCAAGAGGCCAGAATTGGAGGAGTGCAAAGATCTCAGACTGTTGTAGGGCTGGAGGAGATTGCAGAGACAGTGCGTCGCAAGGCAATGGAGGGATTTGAAGTATGAGAATTTTTTTAATCGAGGCGCATTTTAAAAGGAACTGAAAGCACATTCTCTTTCATCATACAGGAGTGCGTTACCAGCCAGTAATATACCTCTGGATTAAAATATCATCGACAAACCACTCAGGTTTTACTCCCACAGTTCATGACTGACTTCACACAGCATCTACAAGCCAGATGTAAAATTCCTTCAGGCTAACCTTTAGTAGGTCTTCTTGGCGATGGAGGTAGAGAATCTCAGTCCTTTTACATTCAGTTTGCAAGTCTGGGAACGAGTAACACGAGCACGCATACTTGTATTTATATAGCGCCTTCAACATAGTAAAATGTCCCAAGGCACTTCACAGGATAGTACAGCGAATGACCAAAAACTTAGTCAAAGAGGTAGATTTTAAGTAAGAAAGACTTACATTTATATAGCACCTTTCACGACCATCATCATCATAGGCAGTCCCCCCGGAGTCAAGGATGACTTGCTTCTGCTCTAAAAATAAGTTTGCAGGTGACTGAAGAGCCCAATGTGGGGCCTACAGTCTCCGTCACAGGTGGGGCAGACAATGGTTGAAGGAAAGGGTGGGTGAGGAGTCTGGATTGACACATGCTCCTTCCGCTGTCTATGCTTGGTTTCTGCTTGCTCTCGGCAATGGGACTTGAGGTGCTTAGCACCCTCCCGGATGCTCTTCATCCACTTTGAGTGGTTGTGGGCAAGGGGTTTCCAGGTGTCGGTGGGGATGTTGCACTTTATCAAGGCTTTGAGGGTATCCTTAAAGCGTTCCCTCTGCCCACCTGGGGCTCGCTTGCGAAGCTCCACATAGAGCGCTTGCTTTGGGAGTTTCATGTCGGACGATATGGCCCACCCAATGGAGCTGATCAAGCATGGTCAATGCTTCGATGCTGGGGATGTTGGCCTGAGCGAGAACACTGACACTGGTGCGTCTATCCTGCCAATGGATTTGCAGGATCTTACTGAGGCAGTGTTGGTGGTACTTCTCCAGCGTTTTGAGGTGTCTGCTCTACATAGTCCACACCTCTGAGCCTTATAGGAGGGCAGGTATCATTACTGCCCTGTAGACCATAAGCTTGATGCCTGATTTGAGATCCTGGTCTTCAAACAGTCTCTTCCTCAGGCGACCGAAGGCTGCACTAGCACACTGAAGGTAGTGTAGGACGTCGTCGTCAATGTCTGCTCTTGCTGAAAGTAGGCTCCCGAGGTATGGAAAATGGTCCACGTTGTCCAAGGCCTTGTCATGGATTTTGATAATCGGGGGGCAGTGCTGTGTGATGGGGTCAGGTTGGTAAAGGACCTTTGTTTTATGGATATTTAGCGTAAGGCCCATGCTCTTGTATGCCTCAGTGAAGGTGTTGATGAAGGCTTGGAGTTCGGCCTCCGAGTATGCGCACACATCGTCTGCCTACTGTAGTTCAATGACGGAGGATGGGACGACCTTGGATCTGGCCTGGAGGCGGCGGAGGTTGAACAGATTCCCATTTGTTCTATAATTTAGCATGAGAAGAGCGTTGGTGCAATGACGCAGTCTCGCTTGATCCCGGTGCGGACGTGGATTGGGTCTGTGGTGGATCCATTGGTCAGGATCACAGCTTGCATGTCATCGTGAAGCAGACAGAGGATGGTGACAAACTTTTGAGGGCAGTCAAAATGGAGAAGGATGCTCCATAATCCCTCATGGTTGACAGTGTCAAAGGCATTTGTGAGGTCAAAGAAGGCCATGTACATGGGTTGGTGCTGTTCCCTGCATTTCTCTTGTAGTTGTCGCGCGGTGAAGATCATGCCCGTTGTACCCTTTAGTGGACGGAATCTGCATTGTGACTCTGGGAGGAGCTCGTCAGCCACAGGGAGAAGATGATTGAGGAGGATTCTTGTGATAACTTTCCCTGTGTCCGACAGCAGGGAGATTCCTCTGTAATTACCGCAATCGGACTTGTCCTCTTTTTTGAAGATGATCACGATTACGGCGTATCTGAGAACTCCCGACATGCTCTCCTCTTTCCAGATAAGAGAAATGAGGTCATGTATTCGTGCCAATAGTCCTTCTCCGCCATCCTTTAGTGCTTCGGCAGGAATTCCATCTGCTCCTGTTGCCTTGTTATTCTTCAGCTGATGGATGGCCTTTTCTACCCCGTGCTGGGCTGGGGTTGTGCTGAGCTGGTGGCGGGTAGCATGCTGCGGGATGGAGTCGAGGACACTCACATCAAAGACAGAATCTCAGTTAAGGAGATCTTCGAAATGCTCCTTTGAACAGGCATTGACTGCTTCTCTGCCCTTGATGAGCTCCTCACCGTTCTTGGCCAGCAGTTGGGTAGGGCCTTGGGTACATGGGCCATCGGTGGTCTTGACTACACTGAAGAGTCCACGCACATTGTGATTGTCAGTTAACTACTGGATCTCCTGCATTTTCGCCACCCACCATCAGTTTTTAGGTCGCAGGTTTTTTGTTGGACTTCGGCCTTCAGCTGTCTGTAGAGCTGCTTTCTTGCTCTCGAGTTGGGTTGCTCTGTTAAATTCAGAAATGCCTTGCGCTTGCGGCTAATTAGCTCCTGGATCTTCTGGGCGTTCTCGTCAAACCAGTCTTGGTGTTTCCTGGACCACCGGGCATCTCAAAGCGCTTTACAGCCAATGAAGTACTTTTGGAGTGTAGCCACTGTTGTAATGTAAAAAATGCGTCAGTGAATTTGTGCGTAGCAAACTCCCACAAACAGCAATGTGATAATGACCAGATAATCTGTTTGCTTGAGGGACAAATATTGGCCAGGTCTTCTTTGAAATAATGCCATGGGATCTTTTATGTGCACTTGAGAGAGCAGACGGGGCATCGGTTTAACTTGTAATCTAAAAGACGGCACTTCCAACAGTGCAGCACTCCCTCAGCACTGCACTGGAGTGTCATGTTAGATTTATGTGCTCAAGTTCCTGGAGTGGGACTTGAACCACTTTTAGGAGGAAAGAGAGGTAGAGAGATGGAGAGGTTTAGGAATGGAATTCCAGAGCTTAGCACCTTGGCAGCTGAAGGCATGGTCACCAATAGTTGAGCTATTAAAATCAGGGATGCTAAAAAGGCCAGAATTAGAGGAGCGCAGATATTTTGGAGGGTTGTGGGGCTGGAGGAGATTACAGAGATAAAAGGGAAGAGACCATGGAGGGATTTGAAAACAATGATGAGAAAAAGTAGCTATCATTTGAATCCTTCAATGTGTGTTGGGGTAACACACTATCGGCCCGAGCCTGGTGGAAGCCAAGGCCTGCCCAAGTGCCACCCAAACGACAGTCGCGGGCCGCCAAGAGACCGGGCGGTACCTTGCCAGGAAGATCCCTCTAAAAGAGATGGCAGTACTGCCCGGCGGCCAAATAATGGTTTACGCTGTCAATCTGGGCGGCAGCGGGCGGGAGCTCCCAATCTCGGCAGCAAATGTGTTCCTCGCCAAAGCACCGCCGAGGATTGAGTCGGGCCCAGGGAGGGGGGAACACTGAAAAATAAAAATATTCACAATCAGAAAAACACCATAACACCTTCAGGAGACCCCATACAGGAAAACCATGAAAGAAATAAAATTAAAAAATGTTCATGAACCTTTTTTTGCAGGTCTTCTTACTTACCGTCGGGGTTTGACCTGCCTCCACACAGCGGTCCTTCCCCCTGATGCTGCCGACTCCCACCCGCACCAATATGCCAGTTCAGTGGGCGGGAGGTCACTTACGCGACTTGGCCGCCAGAGGCCGTCAGCGGCATCAGCGGACGGTTCCCGGCGGTACTCCCCTCCTGCCGGATGGAGACCGGGAGGAATCTGTCACCGAGGGGAGAGTGGCGAAAAAACTCGCCAGCAGCCGGTGGCAGTGGGCGGTAAGGCCACCAATTTCGGGCCCTATGTTCTCCTATATCTCCCACGGTGTCAGGGAAACAGTAGGTGGGACACACTTTAAATCAAAACTAATTCCATTATCACACGGTCGCAAGAATCACCGCCCTATTTCAGTGTGATTGTGCTCACAGAACAAATTATTTACTTTGGGTAAACCTTTTTTGCTGTATGCAGCTGTGAGAATTCTTTGCTCACATTGGCCCTGTTAACCTGGAAGCATTATCTTGCAGCTAAACTACTATTGAGTAGTTTCGTCAACTAATTTTGGAACTGTAACATCCGATTGCCTGTTCCTTCACTGCAATAGAGCAAGCAGGTTTGTTCAAACACAAATTGCTGAAATTGCCATCTTCAGGTGAAGAATGTCAATAGTAAAATGGCAACAGATTGGGCAATAGTCAACATAAAGGTTCCACTTGTATTTACATTGTGGGTACTTATAGAGTTGATAACAACAACAACTTGTATTTATATAACACCTTTAATGTAGCAAAATGTCCCAGGGTGCTTCACAGGTGTGTTATAAGACAAAACAAATAAATTTGACACTGAGCCATATGAGAAGGAATTACAGCAAATGACCAAAAGCTTGGTCAAAGAGGTAGGTTTTAAGGAGCATCTTAAAGAAGGAAAGAGAGGTAGAGAGGAGGAGAGGTTTAGGAAGGAAGTTCCAGAGCTTGGGGTCCAGGCAGCTGAAGGCACGGCAACCAATGGTTGAGCAATTATAATCAGGGATGCTCAAGAGGGCAGAATTTGAGGAGCGCAGACATCTCGGGAGTTGTGAAGCTGAAGGAGATTACAGAGCTAGGGAGGGGCAAGGCCATGAAGAGATTTGTAAACAAGGATGAGAATTTTGAAATTTGCTTAACTGGAAGCTAATGTAGGTCAGCGAGCACAGGGGTGATGGGTGAGCGGGACTTGGTGCGAGTTAGGACATGGGCAGCCGAATTTTGGATGACCTCAAGTTTACATAGGGTAGAATGTGGGAGGCCAGCCAGGAGTGCATTGGAGTAGTCAAGTCTAGAGATAAAAAAGGCATGGATGAGGGTTTCAGCAGCGAATGAGCTGAGGCAAGGGTGAAGACGGGCAATGTTACGGAGGTGGAAATAGGCGGTCTTAGTTATGCTGCAGACATGTGGCTGGAAGGACTGACATATGAAGAAAAACTGGATCGACTAGGCTTATATTCACTGGAATTTAGAAGAATGATAGGGGATCTCATAGAAACATATAAAATTCTGATGGGACTGGACAGGTTAGATGCAGGAAGAATGTTCCCGATGTTGGGGAAGTCCAGAACCAGGGGTCACAGTCTAAGGATAAGGGGTAAGCCATTTAGGACCGAGATGAGGAGAAACTTCTTCACTCAGAGAGTTGTGAACCTGTGGAATTCGCTACCACAGAAAGTTGTTGAGGCCAGTTCATTAGATATATTCAAAAGGGAGTTAGATGTGGCCCTTATGGCTAAAGGGATCAAGGGGTATGGAGGGAAAGCAGCAATGAGGTACTGAAGTTGCATGATCAGCCATGATCTTATTGAATGGTGGTGCAGGCTCGAAGGGCCGAATGGCCTACTCCTGCACCTATTTTCTATGTTTCTATGTTTCTATGTTTCTATGAAGCTCATTTCAGGGTCAAAGAGACCTAGGTTGTGAACAGACATCTTTGTACCTTCAAAAGTTGACGAGATTGCCTTTCTATCTACGGAATCCACTGCTGCTCACCTCAGGCTTCATTTCCAAATTAGGAGCGAGGTCAAGATTTATTATCGACTAATGTCTCCTTCCACCCTACAACCCTCCAAGAACTCTGCGTTTCTCCAAATCTGGCCTCTTCTGCATCCCCATACCCTTCACACCACCATTGGTGGTCCTGCCTTCAGCTGCCTAGGCCCTCAGCTCTGGAATTCCCTGTCAAAACCTCTGCCCCTCTCTCTCCCCCTTTACGATGCTTCGTAAATCTTACCTCTTTCACCAAGTTTTTGATCACCTGTCCTAATGCCTCTCTTTTTGGCTCAGTATCAATTTATGCCTGATTACACTCCTGTGAAGCTCCTTGGGTCATTTTACATAGAAACATAGAAAATAGGTGCAGGAGTAGGCCATTTGGCCCTTCGAGCCTGCACCACCATTCAATATGATCATGGCTGATCATTCATCTCAGTACCCCATTCCTTCTTTCTCTCCATACCCCTTGATTCCTTTGTCACGTTGGATGCCAAGGACGACAGTGTCGGTGTTCAGTCACTAATCTGGAAATGGCAAGGTGCTGCCAACCTCACTCGCTCCATGGCCTTATCCTGGAAGAGGGTGGGATGTTTAAAACTCGGGAAACCTCCTCCGGTGCCCTGTCTGTGTTAAAGGTGCTATATAAATGCAAGTTGTTGTTGTGGATGAAGCCAAGGAGAGCCAGGCAGCAGTTCAGGAGAAGTGCGGCTTACCAACCATGAAACGCTCGTCCCATAGAATATACAGGCAACACAGCTCATATAAGAACCTCTGGAAGAGGACAAAGGACAGCCCTGTCATGTACTGCTGGTGGACAAGCAGTACAGCCCACACAGGTGGCTATGAAGGTGACCACCATATTCACCTTTTACAGCACAGGATCATTTCAGGCAGTCACAGACGATCTGTGCAACATCAGAGAGAAAAAGAGGGTGGAAGCCCAGAATGGTGAGTATTACCACCATGGGATTAAGGAGATGGAGAAAGGGAGGATGGAAGGTTGTGTCTCATTGGTGCTTCACACGGATGCCAAGGACGACAGTGTAGGTGTTCAGTCACTAACCTGGAACTGGAAAAGTGCTGCTCACCTCACTCGCTCCACGGCCCTTTACTGGAAGAGGGTGGGATGTTTAAAACTCGGGATACCTCCTCCGGTGCCTTGTCTGTGCGCTAATTCATCCAGCAAGAAGATAGCGAAAATGAGGGTAGGTTTAGCAGTTCAGGAGTGTGCACCATGTAGCATGGGAGAGGTGTAATAAAAGAGGTGGCAGTATGAGGCTGTTAAATTGGAAGAAGAGGTTTTAATGGTGTGCAGATGCGGCAGGAGCAAGGAAAGGATGTCTCACTTTTACACAGCAAATGGGGGAGGGGTGAGGATGGGGGGTGGCTCGGGCGGGGGGGGGGGGCAGAGGGGAGGGGGGAGAGTGGTTAGGGGTTATATTGAAGTTTACAAAGAATTATAACCAGCTGTTGATTTTGGGTTTGATATGGCGAGCCAAAGGACTAAATCAGGTTTTCAGAATAGAGCACTGAGATTGCAGAGAGGAAGAAGGCCTGTGAGCGCGACACTTTCTACTAAACCAGATGAGACTTGAACTGGTACTGGCAGAAGTAGTGACCATCAATTAAAGGCGCATATCTGCTTCCCAAACAGAACACATCTCCACCAATAAGAAAAAGAAAAAGGAAGAAAGACTTGCATTTATATAGCGCCTTTCACGACCAGCGGATGTCTCAAAGCGCTTTGCAGCCAATGAAGTTCTTTTGGAGTGCAATCACTGTTGTAATGTAGGAAACGCAGCAGCTAATTTTGTTCACAAGCAGAAATCTGATAATGACCAAATAATCTGTTTTTGCTATGTTGATTGAGGGATAAATATTGGATAACTCCCCTGCTCTTCTTTGAAATAGTGCTATGGGATCTTTTATATCCACCTGAGAGAGCAGACGGGGCCTCAGTTTAAGAGTTCATCCGAAAGACGGCACCTCCAACAGTGCAGCACTCCTTCAGCATTGCATTGGAGTGTCAGCCTAGACTTTGTTGTTCCCAAGACTTGAACCCACAACCTTCTGACTCAGAGGCAAGTGTGCTACCTACAGAGCCACACATGAGCCAAAATAAAAAAGCTTAAAATGTACTGACGCTTGTTAATATGGCTTGAACTACAAATGCTGGCCACAAAGAGAAGGCTTTTATCTGGGCTGAGGCCACTCAATGCCAGGCACAGATCATAGATTTTATTTTTTGGGTAGGAGGGAATGCAGGAAACATCACTGAGAGCCTTTTGAGCGCATCTAGTTTTAGTTGCCCCTTTCAAACAGCAAAAATTGAGGCTTTTCCAAATGACTCCAAAGGGGTTGACGTCAGCCTTGGTGGTCTTGACTGTAAAGCCTGTGGCACCCCCTACTGGTCCAGGGGGGGGCATGGCAGCTTTTTGACACCATCAGCGCCATCTGCTGTTGGCTTGCAAAGCAACCCATTCCTTGCATTTGTCTGCCACCAACAGTGACAATCTTAAATTCTTCAAACAAAATAGGTTCTCTGATACAAAGATATCGATGTCATCTTACTGTCAACAAGAAGTCACCACTGTGAATTATTCTCTCATCTATCTTGTTTACCAAAGTTTAGCAAGTAATGTGAGTGTAACTTTCTCTGACTGCAAAAGTGACAACTAACTTGAAGAAATTAATTCAGGCAACTAATTCTGTCCCAAGCCAATTAATATGGACTTGACCTTTGATGATTAAATTACAAAATGAAAACATGTAGAGCCACACTTTGAAATATCTTTGTGTTTTTTAAACATTCTTGGTATACTGCAACAAGTTTGAAGAACAGACTCTTTTACTGAGGAGGTTGGGGCTCCACAGATGCCTTATTGAGAGGTTCAACATGGGTGCTAGAAACTTCAAAGAACACACCAGTACAAGCAGATGCACTGCTAATTGAAGTCAAATACTATATGCAGACGTGTCTGACTTAGGGTGTCTGATCATTCCACCCAGTCTGGTGTCTCCTGCAACAGCAGCAATAACACATTGATATGACGCCTTGAACATAGTAAATTACTCAAGGCATTCCACAGGAAAGAAATTGAGGGAGGAAGAAACAGCCAGTGATTGGTAGCAGAGGAATTAGTGGAGGTGAGCTCAGGCCTGGTTGGGATTTGTGGAGTCTTTTGAAGGTGGGTAGAGGACCATAAGCACCTTTGACAAATTGAGAAAACTTGATGGATTTGACACACAACTATTACAGCTCTTCTTTCTCCCTATCGATGAAGGAAGTGGCCATTTTCCCCCTTCCTAGCCATCCATACCCTGCAACCACCCCGCCACCCCACCCAGACCATATACATTCGGTATCCAAGAAAGCAGGTGGTTGAACTATTCCTTGGCTTTCTGCAGCACTATTTTAGCCACAGAAACTTGTGAATATGAAGGTTTGACACTGTGTGTGCCACCGTCGGCTAGTTTGGACTCCAGCTCTTTACACCACTGACAGTTCCATCTAAAGAAGTACTGTGAGGTAAGGCCCGACATTGGGTCTCAGATCATAGCATTCCTTTTGTCATGTATTTAACTGTCATTGTAACCCATGTATAAACTGACTAGTTGTACACTGTGAGAACATTGACCACTAGGTGGTGAACTTGTGGGAGACACTCCTAACCTGGTCTTTCAGGTATAAAAGGGGAAGCTCTACCCACCTTCATCACTTCAGTGCTGAAATAAAAGTTGCTGATCACAGAGTGACCTTCTCTCAAGCATGGGCCTAGTGTGCAATGTGGAAATGTAGTTTTTATCTAAGTTGTATCACACTGTATTTTGTACCCTTTTTGATATAAAACAAAATGGAATCCTGGTCCTTCCGGAAATTTCTGCAACAGACAGTCTGTTTGCATAAACAGCTAAACCGGGCTTGAAACGGCTGATAACTAGTCAATAGCCACCAGACAGCTTGGAGACTGTCCTGCTGAGACAAGTACCACCCATGGTGCTCGCCAATTGTCCATTGCAGCACCAGTTCAACTCCCCCTCCCCCTTTTCAAGATACTCAAACCACCAGCCATTATCTCTTGTACAGACCTCATCCATTTCATGCAAAAAGATAACTGACCAGGAAACTGGACAATCCTGACACAATGCAATGCCGGTAATCGCTCATTACCACACTCTTATCGAGTAATGGCTGACTGGCCAACTCATAACCCTGACAAAAGGAAATATTTGGAACCCATGTCAGGACAAGGATGTAGTAATTAACTCTTTATCTATATTCACTGACTTCAAGCCAGAGCCAATACACAGGAAGAGGCCATAACTTGGGTTTTTACTGTATAAATATCTCGTGAAATTGTACAATTTTGAAGGTCTTCACTTAGCCGTTGACTGAGTGAGACTTTTCCCTTGCTGCAAGTGAGATTAAAGGAACATCTGCCGGGCTGAAGGTGTCTGAGTCATATATTGTGAGTCGAGATTTCGACAGTTACTTCTTGGAGGTTCCACCAAGATCACTTACACTCTACCCTGTGAGTAAAACAGATGCGGGCATAGTGCCTCTTCAGTGAAGGGCTTCACTGGCCAGAATAAGGTGAGCCTTTTGCTCACAAGAGGTTTCTTAACTGTTGAATCGCATATGTAATCTGTTGTCCACAGGGGAGGTACTGCGATCTACGAGACTCGACATTTGAAAGCTAAAGTTATTTTTGTGATCATTTCTTTCTGAGCTTGCAAGCAGAAGGAATCTGATCCTGGAAATATCTTGAACAGCCCGGGGAGATTTTCATTAGGAAAAGGAAACAAAAAGAGTGCTATTCGATCGACGGTTCTTATGTGATAAGAGTTAAGGTAATGGGACCATAAGTTTTATAAGTTTTATTGGGATATGTTAAGGACTCGGTCCGTAGTGGCTTACAACGCAGCCTGAGAATTGATTATTTGTTTAGATAGAGTTTAAGGTTATGATTTGTATACTCGCGTGAATGTTGTTTGTCCTAGTTGTCCTTGTTATACTGTTGTGTTCAATACCATTATGCGACATTGCAATTAGAGAAACGGGAAGAGTCACTAGGGAAAATTGTGATTTGGAACAACAAGGATTGATTGAGAAAAGAAACAGTAACTGATTGATCAATTACGGTTCGTTGCTGCCAACATCTCTCACGCACCCAGACTGAGCCTGAATTAAGAGCCTTTTCAGGCCACGTGACGGCCAGGAGAAGTGGGCGTAGAGAACTCGTTGACCGAAAGGATTGTGAGATCAGAAACTGTGGAAAATCTTAATCATCCAGAATGGGAACAAGTAAAACACCACCAAAGGGCACACCAGCCTATTTTATGCTCCAGAATTGTGGTCAATCTTCAATTGACCACCTAAAAGAAAAATGGATAAAGTGGACTAAGGGTGAAAACAGGCCATTTCCACCCAATGGTTCATTTAATTTAGAGAGAACAACATGTCTAGAGGAGTGTCTTATAAACAGAGACCCAGGTAGAAGAGGTAAAAAAAAAGAAAGTAATAGAAAAGACCTGGGTTCCGATTCTTCGAGCCCACATAAAATTAACAGAGGAAGTAAATCAATATTGTAAGAAAAAAAAGAAAATCTGATAGTGACGTATGGATCCAAAAATAGAGCTGTCCAAACAATAAGCTTTGTTGAATGAAGAGAGAGTTTTGTGAATGTCTGTCTTTGAATGAGAATGCTTGTGTGATTTTGACTGTGGAATTTTTCATGTGTCTGAAAGCCTGTTTGTTTTAGCTCCACCCACTTTTTCAAACAGAGTGAAGGTTCTTTTAACCCTTCATAGTGTTGTCCTGTATATGGGAAGTTTAAGAGAGTGTGAACCTTATTGAATTACATTTTAAGTTAGAAACACAGGTGTGGATTTATTCGGATGAGAAGTTATGGAGCTAGGAAATGCACAAAGGATATGTTTGTTGAGACATTGTCCCGGTGGTTAAAAAAATAGAGAATTTATTTGACACGCTCACTTACTTGTCGAAAGAAGACACGCAATCATTGATTACATTGGGTTGAAAGACATAAATTTAGTCTATGAGTGAGATAAAGAACGGAGAAGGGAAGTTGTAATGCCTTTTTTTTTAAAAGCCTGCATGGGTCTCTCGAGGCTGCAGGCTGGGGGAGTACACACCCATTGTCCTTTGTGTAAAACCTTGACGCAAAAGCTTCTAGCTCAGTAAGAAGATTTTTTTAAATAAAAGATTGGCAGTACAATATTTGAATTAGGATTTTGAGATATTTCAGGTGATTCTCCTTAATAAACATTTTGGGTATATTGGAAAAATCTTGGGTTTGGAAGCCTTTTAATAAAATTAAAAAAACAAGTACTTTGCATTCTGTGATCTGTGAATCACTATAAGCTTAAATGAGAAGTCCATGTAACACACTGATTCTTCCGGTTCAGTAGTCCAATAGTGACAAATGGAGGTTTGTCCAAGACCTACAAGCTGTGAGTGAATCTACTATATTCTCACAATGCTTAAAGAAGGATTTGCAATGAAGTATCCCAGAATGCTTTCCAGAATCTTAAGCAGTCCCTCACTTCAGCACCAGCCTTGGGATTACCAGATTACACTAAGACATTCAACTTATTTGTTCATCACAAGTCGGGTTTTGCACAATCATGGGCACAGGCAGCGACTGATAGTGTATTTCAGTGCCCAACTAGACCCAGTGGCACGCAGACTACCAGGATGTCTTCCTTCATTGGCAGTAGCTTATTACGCTAAACAACAGGCTCAGACAATAACTCTAAATCATTAAACCATTCTATACATCCCACACTCTGTCGAGATTTTACTTACTAAATGTGCCACCCCACACCTAACTTCTGCAAGAACCACTAAATATGAAGTTGAACTGTTATCAAATCTGAACCTTATCATTAAAAGATGTACCACCTTAAATCCAGCCACTCTACTCCCCACGGAAGAAGACAGCGATACCCATTCATGTGAAATGGTAACCGAATTAGTGACTAAACCACGTATCAATTTAACAGATGTACCAATGGACTGCATCCCAGAGTACTTAAGGAGGTGGCCTTGGAAATAGTGGATGCGTTGACAGTCATTTTCCAACATTCCATTGACTCTGGATCAGTTCCTATGGAGTGGAGGGTAGCCAATGTAACCCCACTTTTTAAAAAAGGAGGGAGAGAGAAAACAGGGAATTATAGACCGGTCAGCCTGACATCGGTAGTGGGTAAAATGATGGAATCAATTATTAAGGATGTCATAGCAGTGCATTTGGAAAGAGGTGACATGATAGGTCCAAGTCAGCATGGATTTGTGAAAGGGAAATCATGCTTGACAAATCTTCTGGAATTTTTTGAGGATGTTTCCAGTAGAGTGGATAAGGGAGAACCAGTTGATGTGGTATATTTGGACTTTCAGAAGGCGTTCGACAAGGTCCCACACAAGAGATTGATGTGCAAAGTTAGAGCACATGGGATTGGGGGTAGTGTACTGACATGGATTGAGAACTGGTTGTCAGACAGGAAGCAAAGAGTAGGAGTAAATGGGTACTTTTCAGAATGGCAGGCAGTGACTAGTGGGGTACCGCAAGGTTCTGTGCTGGGGCCCCAGCTGTTTACACTGTACATTAATGATTTAGATGAGGGGATTAAATGTAGTATCTCCAAATTTGCGGATGACACTAAGTTGGGTGGCAGTGTGAGCTGCGAGGAGGATGCTGTGAGGCTGCAGAGCGACTTGGATAGGTTAGGTGAGTGGGCAAATGCATGGCAGATGAAGTATAATGTGGATAAATGTGAGGTTATCCACTTTGGTGGTAAAAACAGAGAGACAGACTATTATCTGAATGGTGACAGATTAGGAAAAGGGGAGGTGCAAAGAGACCTGGGTGTCATGGTACATCAGTCATTGAAGGTTGGCATGCAGGTGCAGCAGGCGGTTAAGAAAGCAAATGGCATGTTGGCCTTCATAGCAAGGGGATTTGAGTACAGGGGCAGGGAGGTGTTGCTACAGTTGTACAGGGCATTGGTGAGGCCACACCTGGAGTATTGTGTACAGTTTTGGTCTCCTAACCTGAGGAAGGACATTCTTGCTATTGAGGGAGTGCAGCGAAGGTTCACCAGACTGATTCCCGGGATGGCGGGACTGACCTATCAAGAAAGACTGGATCAACTGGGCTTGTATTCACTGGAGTTCAGAAGAATGAGAGGGGACCTCATAGAAACATATAAAATTCTGACGGGGTTAGACAGGTTAGATGCAGGAAGAATGTTCCCAATGTTGGGGAAGTCCAGAACCAGGGGTCACAGTCTAAGGATAAGGGGTAAGCCATTTAGGACCGAGATGCGGAGGAACTTCTTCACCCAGAGAGTGGTGAACCTGTGGAATTCTCTACCACAGAAAGTTGTTGAGGCCAATTCACTAAATATATTCAAAAAGGAGTTAGATGAGGTCCTTACTGCTAGGGGGATCAAGGGGTATGGCGAGAAAGCAGGAATGGGGTACTGAAGTTGAATGTTCAGCCATGAACTCATTGAATGGCGGTGCAGGCTAGAAGGGCCGAATGGCCTACTCCTGCACCTATTTTCTATGTTTCTATGTTTCTATGTTTCTATGTAACCCTGATCTAGTGTACTATGTTGACGGATCAGCCTTACGAAATGATAGAGGCCAAACTAGAGCGGCTTATGCAGTTGTAACCCAGTTTAATGTTGTCGAAACAGCCTCTCTTCCAGAATCCTTTTCAGCCAAACAAGCCGAATTGTTTGCGTTAACTCGAGCCTGTATTCTGGCTGAAGGACAAACAGTTAATATCTACACCGACTCCAGGTATGCTTTTGGGGTATCACATGACTATGGACAAATCTGAAAAATTTGCGGGTACCTGACTTCTTCAGGAACCACTATCAAAAATGCAGAACAAGAGGAAAATCTCCTGCGAGCCATTCAATGCCCCTTGAAACTTGCCATTATCAAATGCCAAGCACATACAGGCCAGTCGAATGAGGTGGCACTTGGGAACGCCAGAGCTGATAATGCAGCTAAGTCAGCAGCTCTGTCAAAAGGGGAGATGCAGGTGTCATTGTTCCCACTAAGGAAAAATTATTGCTCAGACCTGCCACCCACTATTAATGATGTGCTGGCCTTTCAGACACAGGCCAGTATGGAGGAGGTGTTGACCTGGACAAAGGATCAATGTTATAAAAATCCAGAAGGAATATGGGTTCACCATGGCGACCGCGTGGTGGCACCCAAATCCTTACTTCCATGGATTGCCCGATGTGTTCATACATTCACACGTGTGGGCAAAGGGGGGATGGCAGATTATATTTTGGCAACTTGGTATGCACCAGGTATTTTGGCAATTGCAAAACAAATCTGTGAAAATTGTGTTACCTGTCAGACAATGAATCCGGGTAAGACGGAAAAAGTAGAATCTGCCTCCCACCCAAATCCAGTCGGGCCTTTTGTACATTTACAAATGGATTTTATTGAATTACCTATGTGTATGGGATTCAAGTATGTATTAGTTATTGTAGATTTGTTCTCTCGGTGGATTGAAGCCTTTCCATGTAAAAAGGCCGATGCCACTACTGTTGCTAAATGTTTGTTAAAGGAAATCGTACCGCGCCTCGGAATTCCTGCTAAGCTTTCTCATGATAATGGGTCACATTTCACGGGAACTGTTATAAGAGAAATGTGTAAAGCCTAACAGATTAATTAATTTTCATTGCAGTTACCATCCACAATCTGCTGGACTTGTTGAAAGATATAATGGAATGCTTAAAAATAAGCTGGCAAAACTGTGCAATGACACTGGACTGAAATGGAAAGAACTGCTGCCCTTAGCCTTGATGGTGATGCGATCTGCAACCAACAGAACAACAGGCCTGTCACCGCATGAGATAGTTATGGGACGTCCCCAATGACTACCTTTTACAGCACCATTTACTGCAAAACAAATGGACAGCCACAAAATGGAGGAAAATATGTTGAATTATTGTATTGCACTAACCAAATGTATTTCCAGCTTTCATTCGCAGGTAAAAGAAGCTCAAGTCAAGCCAACGGAAGGGAAGTGTCATAACCTGGAGCCCGGGGAATTCGTTTACATCAAAATCTTTAAAGGAAAAAGCAGTCTACAACCAAGATTTGAAGGATCATACCAGGTCTTGCTGGCGACTAATACTGCAATCAAGGTAAAGGAGAGATCAACATGGATCCATGCGTCCCATTGCAAAACGGCACCCGACCAGGAGGAAGGGAAGAAGGAACCAGAGGAACAGAAAAAGGAAGACTGAATAAGGAACTGTACGGACTATGGGGACTGATGGTGCTGGGCTTGACAGGGTTTTGCTTTGCATTATTGATTATACCAGGGGTACAGACACGTAAACGAAGGGAACTGCAGGTAAACATATTTATGGCGCTGAGTCATAAGTATGCTCAAGAAAGAAACTTGTCTAGTTGCTGGTTATGTTCCCATGTACCTGTCCACTCCGAAGGGGTTATTCCCCTAAGATCCGTCCCCTTTAACGAATCAGAGATGGTAGAATGGTTGATAGTGCAAAATAGGACAAACCTAACCAAGGTGTCAGAAATGAAGGATCTAACAGAATGGAGGTCAGCAGGATATAAACTTACAACCTTCCAGGGATGGTACCAGCCAAATTATAATAATAACCGTCAGCCACCCTTCCTAGGTATTACTCCCGGAATAGGAAATCCTGAAGGTATAATATGCCTAGTGAGTAATGAGACTAAAGGACCAGAAATGGGACGCAGCAAGTGTTCCCAAATGACTAAATGGCAAGCCGCAACAAATCCCACTGATGAGAGAAAGATAGCAATCGTTAGCTGGACGATGGTCCATAACAAAGCCTCAGGTGAAGGGTGGGATGGTGAGACTACTCGAGTATGGATGGCAATGAAGGACCAAAAACTGACGTCCTATAATTGCACCTACTTTATTTGTGGCAATAAAGCCTACCCATGATTACCAGCCAACTGGACAGGGTCCTGTTATTTAGGATATGTGGTACCCTTTATTAGATCAACAACGACTCTAAGGGATGCCTATGGAAGTCATAGATTAAACGGGATTTGAAATGGCTAAATGGAATATTCAAGGTAATGATGCCACCCTATGGAATAGCATCAAACAAATGGCAGTTACGGGAACTGGCTAATTTAGTCGAATCGGTAGCCAATGCAACTTCCCAAGCCTTCGAAGGGGTGAATGATGAAATTGTAGCCATTCGAACAGTGGCTCTCCAAAATCGTATGGCCTTAGATTATCTCCTAGCCAAAAAAGGAGGGACATGCGCATTAATAGGTGGAGAATGCTGTACATATATCCCGGATAAGTCAGAAGAAATCGGCAGTCTTGCTGAATACATTAGGAAAAAGGGAATAGAGTGCAAACAGACAGTTGGCCAGGACAGTACCACCTTGTGGGATTGGGCATCGGGATGGTTGGGATCCCGAGGGAGATCTGTGGTACAGGGTTTGATCATATTCCTGCTGATAGTCTTCGCCCTACATCTTTTATTTGTCTTGGTTAAGTGTTGCTGTGCCAGGATGGGAAAAACCGTGTTACCTACCGAGACCACGGCTAGTGTTATGGTAGCGACAACTACTGAAGGTTCTTGTGTGGAAATGGAAATAGAGAGACTGTGCAAGATCAGAATGGATTAAGTTGTCCTTGTGAAGGACAAAAGGGGGGAATGTGGAAATGTATTTTTATCTAAGCTGTATCACACTATATTTTGTACCTTTTTTGATATAAAACAAAATGGAGTCCTGGTCCTTCCAGAAATTTCTGCAACAGACAGTCTGTTTGCATAAACAGCTAAACCGGGCTTGAAACGGCTGATAGCTAATCAATAGCTTGGAGACTATCCTGCTGAGACAAGTACCACCCATGGTGCTCTCCAATTGTCCATTGCAGCACCAGTTCCACTCCCCCCCCCCCCCAACCACCGCTTTTTCGAGATACTCAAACCACCAGCCATTATCTCTTGTACAGACCTCATCCATTTCATGCAAAAAGATAACTGACCAGGAAACTGGACAATCCTGACACAATGCAATGCCGGTAATAGCTCATTACCACAGTCTCATCGAGTAATGGCTGACTGGCCAACTAATAACCCTGACAAAAGGAAATATTTGGAAACCATGTCAGGACAAGGATGTAGTAATTAACTCTTTATCTATATTCACTGACTGCAAGACAGAGCCAATACACAGGAAGAGGCCATAACTTTGGTTTTTACTGTAAAAATATCTCGTGAAATTGTATCATTTCGAAGGTCTTCACAGCCGTTGACTGAGCGAGACTTTTCCCTTGCTGGCAAGTAAAATTAAAGGAACATCTGCCGGGGCTGAAGGTGTCTGAGTCGTATATCGTGAGTCGAGATTTCGACAGCATTTGTACTGTATAGTAAGGACATACCATCGGCGACGAGAAACTGGGATTTAAACCACCCGAGCATGGCCACTAGCAGCACAGACGAGAGGTACTGTGTTGGTGATGATTGAGACGACTTTATTGAGAGACTACAGCGAAGTTTCGTCACTAAGGAATGGCTGGGACAGGATTCGGCCGACAAATGCAGGGCTCATCTCCTGACGTTTTGTGGGTCCAGGACGTACTCCCTGATGAAGGACCTTCAAGCGCCAGAGAAGTCAGCGGACAAGACTTTTGAAGAGCTCAGTAAGTTGATCGGGGAACATTTTAAACCGGCGAGCAGCATGCACATGGCGAGACACCAGTTTTAAACGCACCGGCGGCAAGAAGGGCAAAGCGTTCCAGACTTCGTGGCAGACCTCCAGCAAGGAGGACGGGGACGATGTAAGCCCGACGAGGCCAAATGGACACTGGGGGAAATCGCTGGAAGCTGAAGTTCAGCGAGTTCATGTGGAGCACATATACAGTTCACCTTTAAATAGTTTAATGCCTAAAAGTCTCCAAATAAAGCTACTGAGAAACTACATCCACGTGTTTCTGTTTACCCATTACAGAGTGCACACTCTCTTGCACTTACCCAAGCCCAGAGAGTTTAGGCTTAGGTTGATCGTTCCCTACCCAAACGTGTGCACGAGTACCTCTGGAGTTTAGCATACCAGAACTGCTTCCTGCTGCTTGACCAGCTTGGATCATCCTACCCTTAAGATCTTTGGCCTGCAGGGTTAGCTGAAGCTAAGTGGGATGAAACCAAGTCGGATGAATCACATCCCATTCCTGTGACAGATCTACCTTTCCAGGTTCCAGTGGTGGGCCAGTTTGGCAGGTCAAACACTAACAGTGCCCTGAGGAACTGCAGAACAGCTAGGTCTGAGTATAGGGTAACTGAGTCCACCATAGAGGGTGGGTTTAGTGGCAAACCTCTATTGCCTGGTGTGTCATCAAGGGGTCACGTTGCTCCACCCAATGCAATATCACTTACCCACCCACCTCATGGCGATGGGTCCAATAGATCATCAGGCAACTGACAAGCTTGGGTTTGGGCCCTCCCTAAGTGGGCAGCAGGTACCAGGAGCTTCTCATGAGCGGCATAGTGAGCAGCAAAACTCACCATAAGATATGTGAGGTTTTTTTTTTTAAGACCACCCTCCTAAACACAGTTGAGGACTCACACCACAACATTGCAACAGTGATGACTCTTCAAAAATATTTCATTGGCTTGTGCAGCACTTTGGGATGTCATGAGGCCATGAAAGGCGCTATAGAAATGCAAGTTATTTCTTTTTTCTTTTGTATCCCATTGAACTGTGGGTTCCAGTGGCTGGAGACACAGAGCCTCAAAAGCAGCTGCTTGCATACGATGGTTTCAGCGACACTGTTTGTACATTGAACCTCCTATGCTGGCTGGAAATGATCCACACAGGTCAGAAATGTGAACAGGTCCTCAACAGCCGAGCTGAGCGTTCGGAAAATAAAATAGAAGCATACACAGCCAATAAGAAAGAACTTGCATTTCTATAGCACATTTTACAATGCCAGGATGTCACAAAACCCTTCACAGCCAATGAAGTACTTTTGAAGTGAAGTCACTGCTGTAATGTAGGAAGAGCGGCAGTCAACTTGAGCACAGCAAGCTTCCACAAACAGCAACGTGATAATAACCAGATAATCTGTTTTTTAGTGATGTTGGCTGAGGGACAATCATTGGCTGGGACACCGGGGAGAACTCCCCTGCACTTCAAATAGTACCACGGAATCTTTTAAGTACACCCGAGAGGGCAGACGGGGCCTCGTTTAAACATCTCACCCGAAAGAAGGCATGTCTGACAATGCAGCATTCCCTCAGCACTGGAGTGCCAGTCTAGATTGGCCAGTGTCTGGAGTGGGACATGAACCCACAACCTTCTGACTCAGAGGCGAGAATGATACCAACTGAGCCACGGCTGGTACCTGCTTCCTCTGGACTCTGGTTTTCGGGGCCGGTCGAGAGGTGGGCAGCGGAGGGACTGGAGTGCATCATCACGCCCGGCAACCAAATTTTAATTTGATTTTACGTTTTAAAGTTTAATTTGTTTTCATTGCCGGTGCTTTTAGTGTCCCCCTTCCCTTTTATAGGGGGCACTGGGGAAAAAATGTGATTTTAGTGCCCAAAAAAAAAGAAACCAAAAAAAAAAGAAAAACACAAAAAAAAAGAAAAAAAAAAGGGCCTTGTAAATGTCTGGTGTGTCATCCAGGTCGGATGGCACCAATTAATTTTATGTTTTACAGATAAACTCCAAAAGAGTTTCGGGGCCGGTTTCAGCTGGGCGCGGAGGTTTACCACCCGGAAGTGCCGAGCCGGTGTGAAACGCCCCTGGTTGTGACACCGGTTCGATTTTTTGGCTCGCGCCCGACCCGTAGCGCTGCGTAGAGCGCACTGGTGGAAACGCCTGTGAAAATAGGCGATCCGAGCTGTAGCGGCTGTGAGGTAAGTAATGGCCACCTCAGGTAAGTGTGATTGTTTTGGGGTTTTTTTTGCGATTTATGTTGCAGTGGCGTGAGCTATTTATTGGGAATATTTTTGGAGGGTTTTTTCCAGGCTTTTTTTTTCTCCCCAGGCCTCTCTTAGAGTGCTCCGAGGCCGGCTCTTTAGTTTGGGATTTTCACATGCTCAGCCGGTCTAGCGCCCTGAGAGAGGTATGTAACGCCTCCCTTCGTGCTCTGCCCCACACTCAGGGCCCAGCTGCCCAATTTTGTTGACTGAGGTGCAAACTTTTTCCAGATGGTATCAGGACTGTCCCACCGTCATTAATGTCCCAAAATTTTAAAAGCTGAAAATCAGCCCATCATACCTCCTTCTGTAAAATAGGAAAGTACTTTGAACAAAGCAAAAATTCGCCCTAGACTTTCCTTGCCCTTCATCTTAATTTAATGTCCGTGTTGATGTCTGCCTAAGGGTTAGCTCTGCATTGTAAATGTTGCACAGTGTTGATTATTCAGACAGTTTTTATTTAAATGTGAAATGTTTTAAAATAAACACTCTTCCCTTTCTCAGAGGGCAGTGATATACAAATTCTGGTGATGTTGATGGAGAATTCAAGAACTGATCATTTGAGGGAGGAGGAAATTGGATGTAACAAAGCATAAATGTTTGGTTAAACTTTCCAGTATTGTTTATAAATCATTGCATACATGTGGGACACATTGGGCTCGTCAAGCAGGACATTGCCAATAAAATTTGAAGCAGAGTTTAAACACTGCTCTCCAATATGTGTCTTTAATCCATAAATCAAGCTTTTAAACTCGTGGGATTCTGTTATAAATCTTGAATATTCTGCACAATATAAACTGCTACAGTTATTCCGGTAATAAACTGGTTGTAAATACTGCACTAAAGAAAAATGTAATCCTAGAGGATAAGTACCAATGGCGATTTTGCTTCTGTGGTCTATGACTGGTCTATGTACTGTATGTAGTCTGTGTGTTCAGAACTACTGTGGCCTAAGAATTTGTTCAGGATGGTTTTCAGGCATTTTTTTTTCAAAAATATACTTTATTCATATAAAATTTTCACAATACATTGGAAAATAGCTCAGTACCTTGCGGTCAGCAATTCCACACAATTCGTTTGAATGCTGACAGCAGTTCCATACAATGCATTAGTGTACATTTCGTTTCAAGGTACAGTTTAGTACAATCCGTAAATCATGTTACATGTAGTACTGTGCAAATAAGGGTAATGGAGCAGATAAGAACAGGTTTACATTACATTCCAGGATACATTTCAATACAGAGTTTTCAGGCGCCGAATGGGCACTGGGAACAGCCCCTGAGCCGGAAGAAGGAGGCTCGAGGATCACGGGAAATTGGTCCTCGGCCTCATCTAATTAGTCATAGTGAGCTGCCAGCACTGGTTTCACCTCCACCAGAGCTTACCCGATCGAATAAGTGAATTTTGGGCTTCCTGCCTCTCCGTCAGTGGCCCTCAGGTAAGTGGGAAGGATGGCAGGAGTGGGAGGGTGGGTGGGGGGCGCGGAGGGAGATTGTGGTTGGCAGCGGCTGTTAGGAATACTGTGGAGCTATAAAGAGCTCCTCCTAGCTCCTCAACAATTTTAAAAAAAAGATTAAACTTGCCATTTTGGTGGCGACCGCTGGCTAGGCCGCATCCATGTCTAGAAAAACCGAGCAGAGGAGCTCAGCCTCCCGGAGGAATCCTAAAGCAGGCATCAGGCCCTTCAGTCGTACATGCATGGGACCTAATGCCTGGTTTAGGTGGCCATCCCGAAAGCCTGAAAAATGACCCAATCCAATTTTGGGTCAGATATTTGTTTCAGGCGTCCTAGGGGCGCAGGACGTTAGTCTCTAAAATTGCAACGAGCTCCAATTTCTATCATATGCTTGACAACTAATAAGAACATAAGAACATAAGAAATAGGAGCAGGTGTAGGCCATTCGGCTCTTCAAGCCTGCTCCATCATTCAATAAGATCATGGCTGATCTTTTGCCTCAACGCCACCATCCCACACTATCCCCATATCCCTTGGTTCTCTTAATATCCAAAAATCTATTGATCTCTACTTGAATATACTCAACGACTGAGACTCCACAGCCCTCTGGCATAGAGAATTCCAAAGTAGATAATGTAGATGAAAACATTATTTTTAAAAATGACTTTTTTTCATAGAAGAGTTTGCCCCCAAAGCATTTACCTGTCTTTTCTCTTTACAGATGCTGACATGCCAGCTGTCTCGTTCCATCATTTTCTGTGCTTTTTTAAAAAAAAGAAATTATTTCAAATGAAAATAATTGCATTTTCACATGCGTCAACGATTTATAAAATTATTCTGCTGTATGCATTTCTAAAGCATTGCGTGTAGTTCTGGTCACCTAATTGGGGGAAGGATATCATTGCCCTTGAGAGCAGATACAGAAGGGAGCAACAAGGATAATTTCTAATATAAAGGAAAAACTCTGCGGATGCTGGAAAAGCTCAGCAGATCAGGCAACATCTGTGAAGAGAGAAACAGAGTTGACATTTCAGGTCGATGACCTTTCATCGGCACTGGAAATTGTTACAGATGTTAAACAAGCACAGGAGCAGGGAAAGGAACGGGTGGTCCGAAGCAGAGTCAAGAACAAAAGGGAAGGTCTGTGATAGGGTGGAAGGCAGGAGAGATTAAATGACAAAAGGGATGATGGTGCAAGGCAAAAGGGGGTGGTAAGGGGACAAGTAAAGACACATAAGATGGGTCGAGAGGAGGTATAAATGGCAACAGCATAACTGATACCAACAGCTGCTGTCTGAAAAAATGGGAGCAGTGAAATTGTTGAACTCAATGTTGAGTACAGTAGGTTGGAAAGTGCCGATAATTCTGAGTTCCGGGAATTTCAATTTTGAGGAAAGGTAATGGACATTGAAAGAAAGAGAATCTTGCATCTATATAGCGCCTTTCACGACCACCGGACGTCTCAAAGCGCTTTACAGCTAATTAATTACATTTGGAGTGTAGTCACTGTTGTAATTGGAAACATTACCCACTGAATGTTCCCGATGTTGGGGAAGTCCAGAACCAGGGGTCACAGTCTAAGGATAAGGGGTAAGCCATTTAGGACCGAGATAAGGAGAAACTTCTTCACTCAGAGAATTGTGAACCTGTGGAATTCTCTACCACAGAAAGTTGTTGATGCCAGTTCGTTAGATATATTCAAAAGGGAGTTAGATGTGGCCCTTACGGTAAAGGGATCAAGGGGTATGGAGAGAAAGCAGGAGTGGGGTACTGAAGTTGCATGATCAGCCATGATCATATTGAATGGTGGTGCAGGCTCGAAAGGCCGAATGGCCTACTCCTGCACCTATTTTCTATATTTCTATGTCTATGTTTCTATTACAAACAATAATAGCTTCCACAGTGAGGACACAGCTACACAGGCCACAATATGATGGCTGCAGCTCTTATAAGTGGTCCCACTGTTGCTATGGAGGCTTTGGGGTCAAAGTCTGAGAAGCCATCTGTCGCGTATGTAGGCACCTTTAGTAATGACTCCACGAGGCAGGGTATGATACTTAAACTGTGTAGACCTGTAGTCCTTTATTTGCAGCTCCTGAGTGAGGACAACAAGCTGTATGTTCCTTTTTATACTGGGTTATCTGCAGTGTGCAGGAAACACTTAGGTCTCCAGCAGCAGCACCCTCTGGTGTACAGGCAAGGTGTGTACAATGTAAGGGTACATTCCATGTTGCATAACAGTGTTACAGACATAACACAATAAACAGGCATGCATACACAATACTCCCCCCTAAGCATTTTTCATATCCTTATTGTCATGCCCAGGGGAGGTGATCAATGGTGGGCTATGGGAGGTTGTGGTGAGGATTGTGTATATGCCAGGTGTGACCCCTGTGCTTGACGCTGGTCTCATATGTTTCCCCTCCCTCACACACAGACCATGTGGATGTTACTGTTGTGGGATCCCTCGGTGGGGGGGGGAGGGGTAGTCACGGCAGCAGTGGGTGGTGTGTATACACTGTGATATGGGTGGTTGTGGGCAGGGCCACAAGACTGGGTGGGCTCCTTGTCCACTGTTGTTGTAGGGTGGTGGGTAGGGCCACAGGACTGGATGGGCTCCTTGTCCACCAATTGGGATGAGGGTCAGGTCATCCCAGGGTTTGCCAGGGAAGCTGGAGGGTATTGGCCTCATGCTCCTGGTGTTGGCCCTGGTGGCCAGGGGTTGTAGGGCTGATCTGGTGCAGGTTGCCAGTGGTGGTGGCTGGGCTGCCCATTGACCACTGTCCCTGTAGTGGGTCTGCTCCCACTGGCTGTGTGTGTCCTGCAAGGGGCATCACATTCGTTCCAAAGGTCCAGGCTACATGGTCAGGTATGGTCAGGTACATGGATCTGGGAGTCTCCCACAGGGGGATTTCATTGGCATCAGCATGGTCCCTGTAGGACCCAATGTCCTTTAGCAGTGTCCTACCGGTATACATGACACCTTGGCTCTGATCACACATAATCGAGCCTGCATTATACATTCTAGCACTTGCATCACTTTTAGGTGTCCTGGTTTCAACATACATGGTTACATTAGGCATTTCACATTCTTTATCATTATTGTTAAGCATAATAAACTTGTTTTTAACCTTACTGACACCTGCATTCATCTCATTAGTCACATTAGTTAAACCAGCATCACAATTCATGGTTACATTGCATACATTTTCATACTTGCACCCTTTAATTGCATCTTTAGCTTTAAAGTCCGTATACTCAAACAGTTGAAACTTCTCCTTTAAATTTTTTTGGTTACCGGTCTCCTTTAAGGGAGCCTTCAAATCCGATTGGCCGCTCGATGTCACATAATGCTCCTCCATATTCACTCGTGGCATGGCGGAGGCCATTTTGATTACAGGTTCTGCTACTTGTGGTGCTGCAGCCATTTTCTGGTCTTGCTGCAAGTGGGCTGTGGTGCTCTTTTCTTCCACAGGTTCGATCTTGGATGTTGGGAATCAATTTCTTTCGTCGATGTTCACCTCTTGGAGTGCTGCCCCGGCCCGGAAAGTGGAGTTTGGATCCTCGGTCTCGGAGATTTTGCCGGGGTGCTGTGGGCAGTTGAGCTGGACAGTGGAACCTCTGGATGCTGCGATGGATCCATGTTTGAGGTTGATTGCCAGAGCCCGGAGGCCTGGGAGCAGCTTCGCTTGGACAGGCTGCCGTTGTGGTCGATTGGCGGGATTCATCCAAAGTTCTTCAAAGGTCGCTTGGCTCATCACAGACTGGCTCGCCCCTGTGTCGCTCTCCATAGAAACTGGGACCCCGTCAACGTCCACTTTCATTGCCCATGGAGAACTTTTGGTGGAGCAGGTATGAGTTCCATACTCTTCTTCCAGGGGTTGAGCAACTTCACCTTCCTCTGTGTCGGAGCCCCGGTGATCAGCCAATTCATCAGAGACGCGGTGAGTAAAGCTTTCTCTGCACATCCTTTGAAGGTGCCTTTTCTCTTTGCATGCATAATCTTTGTAGCGGCACTGGTGGGCTCTGTGGTTTCCTTCACAGCGCCAGCACGGGGATAGCCGGTTTGCCCCATGTGGCGGACTCAGGGTTGCGGGACTCGGGGAAGCGTTTCTGCCCTTAGAAGTATCAATGCGGTAAACTGCTCTCGTCGGTTTAGAGTCCCTTAGTGCTTCATTTAGGTGGTCGCCAAAGTCGCACGGTGCAGCCAGTCTCCTCAAGTGTTGCAATCTTTCTACAAAAGCATCCCAATCTTCCCCATCGGTAAATTGCTGAAAGTTGCTGAGATTCAACATGCTGAGCGTGTGGTTCGTGACCTCGTATTCCCGTCGCCAGTTGTAGCGTATGTAGGCACGTTTATTAATGACTCCACGAGGCAGGGTATGATACTTAAACTGTGTAGAACTGTAGTCCTTTATTTGCAGCTCCTGACTGAGGACAACAAGCTGTGTGTTCCTTTTTATACTGGGTTACCTACAGTGTGCAGGCAACCCTTAGGTCTCCAGCAGCGGCACCCTCTGGTGTACAGGCAAGGTGTGTACAGTGTAAGGGTACATTCAGTATTGCATAACAGTGTTACAGACATCACACAGTAACCAGGCATGCATACACAACACCATCATGGTTAGATTTGACTCTTTTGAAGAGAGCTGCCAACCCTCCCGGATTGTCTGGGAGTCTCCTGGAATTGCCGATCCACCTCCTGGTCACCAATGCTAGCAACCTGGAGAAAAGAACTTTGCTCCTGCTTGCTTGCACCACCACCGGAAGCGTCTTACGAGTTTCTTACACCAACTTAAGAGCAAAATCAGAGACTTTCTGAATCAAGTGTAAGTCATTTGCAATATTTGACTGCAGATCTTGTAAAGACTGCTTCAACACTATAGCGTATAAGGTTAAAATTCCATGATGGTTGGAGGAGAAATAAAGAGAACAATTTTGCAACTAGCAGGACCAATGCAGTGGGTCAATGTTTATCTACATTATTTAAATTTTATGAAGCTAACCTACTTGTTGAAAATGTGAACAAAAGTAATCTGTTGCTAAACCATTACATTGTAAAATTTTGTTTAAAGAATTCTTGCCCGATTAATTTAAACGTAAATAATAAATGTACAACGATGTTATAATTACTGCATAGAAAAATAAACTTGCTTCACGGGCAAAAATGAAACATGTTCATCGTTAAAGCTGAGTGTCATCTAAATTGTTTGTTTCAGGACAATTAGGAGATACAGCGTGACCTCTGAATCTATGTAGCTGCAACATGTCATTTTCCCTCACTGAGGTCAATTTTAACTTGTTTCACTCGTCGTTAACAAGATGGTAATGGCTTAAAACTGGGGGCAGTGGGCTTACTGCTCTGTGGACCCTGACAAAGCAGCCGCCGCCATTTTGAATAGGGCCTACTGCTGGCCTGCCTGTTTCTGGCAGGGTTTCCAAACCTGTCAGATTGTCTGGATGCCTTCCAGGATTGAGGGTTGCTCTCCTGCTAGAAACCAGGTGGAAAAGTGAAACATTGTGCCTGTGCGTCTCAGACAAACTCGAGAGGGGGAGAAAAGGTGGGAAATATCGTCACAAAGACATTAAAATCCGGCCGATTGCCAGAAGGGTGGGAAAGGTTTTGAATGGGGGGTTGCGGGGGAGTCTGAAAGCTGAGAAATGAACGTTCGCCCCTGAAGCATTTGAATTCTCCCCTCAATTTACATTATCTGCACGGAGTGAAGAAAAGGGGATTGGGTCAGTTCAGTCAAGTGGGAGCAATTTATCAACAGGAAGGATAGGGGCGGATCCAGGATAACAGACAAAGTCAAAGAGCAGCGGCAATGAGAAGTGATGGAAAATGCTGGGAATGATAGGGTGAAAGGCTTTGGAACAGTGGATAGTTCTCTCTCAGTAGAGAAAAAATGTTCAGAGTAAACCAAAAGCAGCTCATGAAATGGATGACCCAGGCTTGCTTTGATTTACAAATTATGTTGTAATTCATATCACTGAAATCTTTGCATTCTGCAAAGTTAGAGGCAATCAAGTAGTGTTAGATGCTGCCCCATTGCAGTTAATTAGTCATGCAGCATTAAGTTTACAGCATCCCTGCAGGTGCAGTACTTTTAGAATCAAGTTGACTCTATATATAATGAATGCTGGTGATAGTGAAGGAAGGCTGGGATCAGTTTATGGTCTTGACAGTATAAGGAGCTGAACTTAACATTAGCAGAGATTCAATAATTAACCTCGGGTAACTAAGTGATGAGGTCAGCTCATTCATTGAGCTTCTTCACACTGCCAGATTCAATGGCCATGAATTTGCGGCCCCTATAGGTGCATATGAAGTGCGCACGTGCACGCAGGGGCTTCGCATCTTTTGAGTTTAGGCATGCACTGTGCATGCCTAAATCCGAGACTTGTGATTTGTCAAGAATTCTCTTGACAGATCGCATCTGGAAGTAAAGGGCCTCTGCGGGTGGAGAGTTTGGCTATTTGTGCTACTTCTGCCCAGCAAATACCCTTGAAATGCTTACGACTGATTAAAGCAGGAGTAAGGCTTGCTTTTTATCAGCATAAGACTTTTAAAGGACAGAAAAATAAATTTTTTTCAATAATTCAAACATTTAAAATCCTGAAAAAGTAAGTTTATTTTTAGACCCTTTAAAATATGTAAATTTATTTTTCAAAAATTTAAATTTTTCTTTTAAATAATTAATTACATTCCATTTTGATTAATTATAAATATGTGATTTAAAAAAAATTATGTTAAATGTCTGTGTGTGTTTGGGGGTATTCTCATTCATACTTATAGTGATTCCATACATACAGAACTCACCACAAGTATAAATGATAAATGGGAATACCCCCAGTTTAATTGGTTGGGCCGGCCTACATGATTCCAGGGACGCGTGCTAAGCGCTTATGTCCCTGGAATACGTGGGACTCCACACAGGCCTTCGCAGAGAGGCCCAGGACCACGAGTCTCCGAACCTCCTGGAGCACCAGGTAAATTCATAGACATTTTTCAGGTGGGAGGCATCCGCCCGCGGGAAGCCTCTGACTGCTTTTTCTGGGCCAATAATTTCTCCCGATAGTCCCTCTGATCAGCATTCACTATTTAAGCCAAAAGTATGCAAACATCAACAGCAACAAAGAGTGGGAGCAATCTGGAATACACTGCCTAAAAGGGTGGTGGGAGCAGATTCAATAATAACTTTCACAACAGAATTGGGTATATACTTGAAAAGGAAAGAAATATGCAGAGCTATGTGGAAAGAGGTGAGTGGGGTTATTGGATAACTCTTTTAAAGAGCCGGCACAGACACAATGGGTTGAATGGCCTCCTTCTGTGCTGCATAATTCTGTGATTCCAAGAGGTCAATCAAATTAATAGTAATTTCTCCTGTTTGAATTTTCTTTTTTATAAAGCTGACTGATGTTAGGTCTCCATCTTGAGCTCACCCAGGTTCACCACTATTAAGGCCGTCATTTTAGTTCATCCAGGAGTCCATTTGGCCCAAGAAAACAATTTGGAGTTGCACAACCTTGCTGAGGGGGTTTTCCTGTATCTCCCACCCTGTCATCTTCTTTGCAACAGGCCTGTTACCAGGAATGTAATCAGTTTGTGTGGCTTTATACTGTTTGCAAATAATTAATGGAAATTGGAGTCTCCCTTAATTCGACTTCGCAATGTGCAAGTCAACAAAGCTTTGCAAATATAGCACCTGCAAATAGATCTGCACTGCCTGTACACCCTCCTCTTTTAATCCTGAATAGAAAGAGCCTGTTACTGATTTAGGTGCTGTTAGAGAGCACATGTGCTGTAAAAGCAAGATTGTAGAGAAGGTCATTCGGGAATTGTAAAAGCTGTATGATGCAAGTATGAAGTCATTACTGCTCCAGATACTCATAGCTTGAGGTTTCCTTAACGTGTACCAAAGAAAGGATATACTTGCCATAGAGGGAGTGCAGCGAAGGTTCACCAGTCTGATTCCTATGATGGCAGGACTGTCGTATGAGGAGAGATTGGGTCGACTAGGCCTGTATTCACTAGAGTTTAGAAGAATGAGAGGGGATCTCATTGAAACATATAAAATTCTGACTGGATTGGACAGACTGGATGCGGGGAGGATGTTCCCCCTGGCTGGGAAGTCTAGAACAAGGGCTCGCAGTCTCAGGATACGGGGTAGGAAAGTTAGGACCGAGATGAGGAGAACATTTTTCACTCAGAGGGTGGTGAACCGTTGGAATTCTCTACCACAAAAAGCTGTGGAGGCCAAGTCACTGAGTATATTTAAAAAGGAGATAGATAGATTTCTAGATACAAAAGGCATCAAGGGGTATGGGGAAAAAGCAGGAATATGGTATTGAGATAGAGGATCAGCTATGGTCATATTGAATGGCAGTGCAGACTCGAAGGGCTGAATGGCCTACTACTGCTCCTGTTTTCTATGTTTCTCTGTCTTATGATGTTCTCTATCTGTCTTCTAGTTCAGCCCAGAAATCTCCTCATGTCCACCTGACCAAGACCTGGTGAAACAGAGCTTTTATAAATCTGACATCAATATGATTGACACAACGGCCAGTCAGTCAGCTACAGACAATCAAAAAAACTTGAAAAAATGGTCCGAGCATTATCAGAGGCTCTCTGCACCTTGGGCGGGCCACATTGTTCGCATGCTTGACACAAGGCTCCCAAAGCAAGTGCTCTACTCAGAAATTCTGCATGGCAAGCAAGCCCCAGGTGGGCAGAAAAAATATTTCAAGGAGACCCTCAAAGCCTCCTGGGAGTCCCTGGCCAAAGTCCGCCCTTGTTGGAGGAGGTGCATCCGGGAGGGCGCTGAGCACCTCGCGTCTTGCAGCTGAGAGCATGCCAAGAAACCAGGCGCAGGCAGCGGAAAGAGCGTGTGGCAAACCAGTCCCACCCACCCTTTCATTCAACCACTGTCAGAGTCTGTAATTTATAGAAACATAGAAACATAGAAAATAGGTGCAGGAGTAGGCCATTTGGCCCTTCGAGCCTGCACCACCATTCAATAAGATCATGGATGATCATTCACCTCAGTACCCCTTTCCTGCTTTCTCTCCATACCCCTTGATACCTTTAGCCGTAAGGGCTATATCTAACTCCCTCTTGAAAATATCTAATCAACTGGCATCAACAACTCTCTGCGGTAGGGAATTCCGCAGGTTCACAACTCCCTGAGTGAAGAAGTTTCTCCTCATCTCAGTCCTAATCTCTTATCATTAGACTATGTCCCGGTTCTGGACTTCCCCAACATCGGGAACATTCTACTTGCATCTAAATTGTCCAGTCCCGTCAGAATTTTAGATGTTTCTATGAAATCCCCTCTCATCCTTCTAAACTCCAATGAATACAGGCCCAGTCGATCCAGTCTCTCCTATATATGTCAATCCTGCTATCCCGGGAATCAGTCTGGTGAACCTTTGCTGCACTCCCTCAATAGCAAGAACGTCCTTCCTCAGATTAGGAGACCAAAACTGAACACAATATTCCAGGTGAGGGCTCACTAAGGCCCTGTACAACTGCGGTAAGACCTCCCTGCTCCTATACTCAAATCCCCCAGCTATGAAGGCCAACATGCCATTTGCCTTCTTCACTGCCTGCTGTACCTGCATGCCAACTTTCAATGACTGATGTACCATGACACCCAGGTCTCGTTGCACCACCCCTTTTCCGAATTGGCCGCCATTCAGATAATATTCTGCCTTTGTGTTTTTGGCACCAAAGTGGATAACCTCACATTTATCCACAGTATACTGCATCTGCCACGCATTTGCCCACTCACCTAACCTGTCCAAGTCACCCTGCAGTCTCTTAGCATCCTCCTCACAGCTCACACTGCCACCCAGCTTAGTGTCATCTGCAAACTTGGAGATATTACACTTAAGTCCTTCAACTAAATCATTAATGTATACTGTAAATAGCTGTGGTCCCAGCACTGAGCCCTGCGGCACTCCACTAGTCACTGCCTGCCATTCTGAAAAGGACCCGTTTATCCCGACTCTCTGCTTCCTGTCTGCCAACCAGTTCTCTATCCACGTCAGTACATTACCCCCAATACCATGTGCTTTAATTTTGTACACCAATCTCTTGTGTGGAACCTTGTCAAAAGCCTTTTGAAAGTCCAAATACACCACATTCACTGGTTCTCCCTTGTCCACTCTAGTAGTTACATCCTCAAAAAACTCTGGAAGATTTATCAAGCATGATTTCCCTTTCATAAATCCATGCTGACTTGGATCGATCCTGTCACTGCTTTCCAAATTTCATCTTTAATGATTGATTTCATCATTTCCCCCACTACAGATGTCAGGCTAATCGGTCTATAATTACCTGTTTTCTCTCCCTCCTTTCTTAAAAAGTGGTGTTACATTAGCTACCCTCCAGTCCATAGGAACTGATCCAGAGTCGATAGACTGTTGGAAAATGATCACCAATGCATCCACTATTTCTAGGGCCACTTCCTTAAGTACTCTGGGATGCTGAGTATCAGGCCCTGGGGATTTATCGGCCTTCAATCCCATCAACTTCCCGAACACAATTTCCCGCCTAATAAGGATTTCCTTCAGTTCCTCCTTCTCACTAGACCCTCGGTACCCTTGTATTTCCGGAAGGTTATTTGTGTCTTCCTTCGTGAAGACAGAACCAAAGTATTTGTTCAACTGGTCTGCCATTTCTTTGTTCCTCATTATAAATTCACCTGAATCTGACTACAAGGGACCTACATTTGTCTAATCTTTTTCACTTCACATATCTATGGAAGCTTTTGCAGTCAGTTTTATGTTCCCAGCAAGCTTCCTCTCATACTCTATTTTCCCCCTTCTAATTAAATTCTTTTTCCTCCTCTGCTAAATTATAACATTCTCCCAGTCCTCAGGTTTGCTGTTTTTTCTGGCCAATTTATATGCCTCTTCCTTGGATTTAACACTATCCTTAATCTCCCTTGTTAGCCACGGTTGAACCACCTTCCCATATTGAACTGTTCAGTCACCTGAGAACTCACTTTTAGAGTGGAAGCAAGTCTTCCTCGATTTCACGCCTATGATGATGATGATGATGATGATGGCACCTCCGCAGGGCGGGAGCGGGACGACGCCGGCGTACCACGTCGCATTGATGAGTCACAAAATCTCTCCCCTTCTCTTAAAGGGGAGGGAAGCTGCAAGCTCTGCAGCCACTTCCGTAACGCCCACTGGGCCACCAGGGAGGGTTTCGGCCGTGCCTGCGCGCCGTGAAGCTGTTTTTGCCCATGGCATCCCGGGGGCAACTCCAGGTGGGTCGCTTCTGCTGCCTGCCCCCGGGCGAAAAGCCCTTAACGCCCCATTCGAGCCTCCTGAAGGCACTAATGGGCCTTTCACAAAGAGGCAATTTCAGCCCCCTAACCTTTTACTCTTCCATATCAGTCCTGAAATGTATATGGCGTAGTGGAGCTTGGGCATTCCTTAGCATTACTTCCCACGCGTACATTGTTGAAGTCCACAGACATTCATTATGTTATGTATTTAACCCTTTGTAACCTGCATCACACCTGACCACCAGAGGGCCCACCCGTTGGAGTCCCAAGGGATCCCAACATGCCTTGGGAGCACAGTATATAAGCAGGCCACCCACGAGGTACCTGCACTCTGGAATCTTAAAAGGAGCTAAGGTCACACTTGTTCATTACACACAGTACTCAGTTTCACCATTTTATTCTGAGTGTAACAATTGGCGACGAGGTAACGAACAACCGCGCAAAAATGCAAAGAACAGTCGGCATCCTGGAGAAGTTCTCAGAACAGGCGATTGGGAGGCCTTCATGGAGAGGCTCGACCAATACTTTGTGGCCAATGAGCTAGAAGGGGACGAGAATGGCACCAAACGAAGGGCGATCCTCCTAACTGTCTTCGTAGAAACAACCTATGGCCTCATGGAGAATCTTCTGGCCCCGGCAAAACCAACAGAGAAATCCTACGAAGAACTGTGCACGCTGGTCCGGGAGCACCTAAATCCTAAGGAAAGCGTTTTGATGGCGAGATATCGATTCTACACGTGTCAACGATCGGAGGGCCAGGAAGTGGCGAGCTATGTCGCCAAATTAAGGCACCTCGCAAGACATTGTGAGTTTGAGGGATTCCTAGAACAAATGCTCAGAGACTTTTTTGTACTGGGCATCGGACATGAGACAATCCTTCGCAAACTGTTGACTGTAGAAACTCCGAATCTGACTAAAGCCAAACGATAGCCCAGGCATTTATGTCCAGCAGCGACAACACCAAGTAGATTTCGCAGAACAAAGACGTTTCGGCCAGAACTGTGCATAAAGTAACATCGGTTTTGAGCAGAAATGTACATGGCAGAACGTACACGCCGGCTGCTGTGGCCCGACCTCAATTGATCCAGAGTCCGCCATCATCTGTTAATGTGAGGCAGTTAACACCCTGTTGGGGCTGCGGAGGTGATCATCGGCCCCATCAATGCCGCTTTAAGCACTATGCATGCAATGGTTGCAGAACAATGGGACATCTCCAACGAATGTGCAGGCGAGCTGCAAACACTGCAAACCTTGCAAACCACTATGCTGCAGAGGAAGATCGATCCAGGTGGATCAGACTGAATTAGAAACTCGTACTGAGGAGGCAGAAGTGTCGGGGTACACACGTTCACGACGAAATGTCCACCAATAATGTTGAAAGTTAAACTGAACGGCATTCCAATATCTATGGAGCTGGACACGGGGGCAAGTCAATCCATAATGAGTAAAAAGACCTTCGACAGACTTTGGGGAAAGGCGGCACATAGGCCCAAGCTCAGCCCCATTCACACCAAACTAAGGACTTACACCAAGGAACTAATCCCTGTAATTGGCAGTGCTGAAGTAAAATGATGGAGCAGTACACAAACTCCCGCTGTAGATTGTTCCAGGGGATGGCCCCACGTTGTTTGGCAGAAGCTGGCAGGGGAAAATCCGCTGGAACTGGAACGACATCCGAGCGCTTTCGTCCGTCGACGACGCCTCATGTACCCAGGTTCTGAACAAGTTCCATCATTATTTGAGCCAGGCATTGGAAACTTCTCGGGGGTGAAAGTGCAGATCCATTTGGTTCCTGGTACGCGACCCATCCACCACAAGGCTCGGGCGGTACCGTACATGATGCGTGAAAAAGTGGAAATCGAGCTGCACAGGCTGCAACGTGAAGGCATCATTGTTCCGGTGGAATTCAATGACTGGGCTAGTCCGATTGTCTCGGTACTCAAGGAGGATGGCACGGTTAGAAGTTGCGGAGACTATAAAGTAACGATTAACCATTTTTCGCTGCAGGACCAGTACCCGTTACCCAAGGCAGACGACCTATTTGCGATCCTGGCTGGAGGGAAGACGTTCACCAAGCTGGACCTGACCTCGGCCTACATGACGCAGGGGCTGGAGGAGTCTTCGAAAGGCCTCACCTGCATCAACACGCACAAAGGTCTGTTTATCTACAACCGGTGCCCGTTCGGGATTCGGTCGGTTGCAGCGATTTTCAAGCGGAACATGGATAGCCTGCTAAAGTCGGTTCCTTGCAAAGTGGTCTTCCAGGATGACATATTGGTCACAGGTTGGGACACCATGGAGCACTTGAAGAATCTGGAGGAGGTTCTTCGTCGGTTGGATCACGTGGGGCTCAGGTTGGAACGCTCGAAGTGTGTTTTCCTGGCACAGGACGTCGAATTTTTAGGAAGGAGAATCGCAGCAGACGGCATCAGACCCACCGACGCCAGGACGGAGGCCATCAAGAACACGCCACGAACACAGAATGTGACGGAACTGCGGTCATTCCTGGGACTCCTTAACTTTTTCGGTAATTTCCTATCTGGTTTAAGCACCCTGCTAGATCCCTTACATGTGCTACTGCGCAAGGGAGACGACTGGGTATGGGGGAATTCACAAGAGGCTGCCTTTAAGAAAGCCAGAAATTTATTGTATTCTAACAAACTGCTTGTCCTGTATAACTCATGTAAATGATCAGTGTTAGCTTGCGATGCATCGTCATGCGGGGTCGGATGTGTGTTGCAACAGGCTAATGAATCGGGGATTTTGCAACAGGTTGCGTATGCATCCAGGAGTTTGTCCAAGGCTGAAAGGGTCTACAACATGGTTGAAAAAGAGGCTCTGGCGTGCGTTTACGGGGTAAAAAAAATGCACCAGTACTCATTTGGCCTCAAGTTCGATCTTGAAACTGACTACAAGCCACTCATATCGCTATTCTCGGCGAGCAAAGGGATTAATACCAATGCCTCTGCCCGCATCCAAAGATGGCCGCTCACACTGTCGGCATACAACTATGTAATCTGCCACAGACCGGCCACAGAGAACTGTGCAGATGCTCTCAGTCGGCTACCATTGCACACCACCGGGGTGGAAATGGCACAGCCTGCAGACTTGCTTATGGTCATGGAGGCATTTGAAAACGAGAAGTCCCCCGTCACGGCCCACCAGATCAGGACCTGGACCAGCCAGGATCCTGTACTGTCCTTGGTAAAAAAACTGTGTGCTCCATGGGAGCTGGTCCAGTGTCCCAGTGGAGATGCAGGAACCGATTAAGCCGTTCCACAGACGCAAAGACAAGTTGTCCCTGTAGGCGGACTGTCTTTTGTGGGGCAATCCCGTGGTTTTGCTCAAGAAAGGCAGAGACACATTTATTTGTGAAGTGCACAACACCCACCCAGGCATCGAAAGCCATAGCCAGGTCTCATGTATGGTGGCCTGGCAACGACTCAGATTTAGAGTCATGCGTGCGCCAGTGCAACACTTGCTCTCAGTTGAGCAATGCACCCAGAGCGGCACCGCTAAGCTTGTGGTCATGGCCATCCAAACCGTGGTCGAGGATCCATGTAGACTATGCGGGCCCATTCCTAGGCAAAATGTTTTTGGTTGTCGTGGACGCTTACTCAAAATGGATTGAATGTGCAATCATGTCTGTAAGCACATCGACGGCCACCATTGAAAGCCTACGAGCCATGTTTGCCACGCACGACTTGCCTGATGTCCTCGTCAGTGACAATGGGCCTTGCTTCACCAGCGCTGAATTCAAGGAATTCATGACCCGCAACGGGATCAAACATGTCACATCTGCCCCGTTCAAGCCTGCATCCAACGGCCAGGCAGAAAGGGCAGTTCCGACCATCAGCAAAGCTTGAAATGTGTGTTGGAAGGCTCCCTGCAGTCCTGGTTGTCCCAAGTGCTGCTCAGCTACCACACCAGACCCCACTCACTCACTGGAATTCCCCAGCTGAGCTGCTCATTAAAAGGGCGCTTAAAACAAGGCTCTCTCTTGACCACCCTGATCTCCATGTACCATGACCGTGCAAATTTGTCACGCGATATTGAGATCAATGATCTTGTGTTTGTGCTCAATTATGGACATGATCCCAAATGGCTCGCTGACACGGTCACAGCCAAAGAGGGGAGTAGGGTGTTTCAGGTCAAACTGACCAATGGACAAACGCACAGAAAACATCTGGACCAAATCAAATTGCAGTTCACCAACAACTACGAACGACCCGAAGAGGACACCACCAACTTTGACCTTCCAATACACACACAAGTGGCAACTGACATCATAGTTGACCACGAAACCGAACTCATCATCCCCAGCAGCCTGGCAAGGCCGGCTGCCCAACAGCCCAGTGAAGAACTGACCGACCCACCGACACCAGCATTTGTACCTAGACGATTGACAAGGGAGCGCAAAGCCCCAGATTGTGTCACCTTGTAAATAAGTATACTGTTGACTTCACGGGGAGTGATGTTATGTATTTAACCCTTTGTAACCTGTATTACACTACCACCAAAGGGCCTACCTGTTGGAGTCCCAAGGGATCCCAGCATCCCTTGGGAGCACTGTATATAAGCAGGCCACCCACGAGGTACCTGCACTCTGGAACTTTAATAAAGCAGCTAAGGTCACACTTGCTCATTACACACAATACTCGGTCTGACCATTTATTATGAGTGTAACACATTAACTCTCTTCTGCTTTCCTTAGACTGTCCTTAATTACGCAAAGCTGACACTGATCTGCACCTGGTGACTGACAGGTACTCTGGTGTTTCATTTGATTTTGGTTAGTGATACAGACACTGAGAGTCAGTCCAAATGAGAGTTTTACAGTGCAGCTCTATATCACCAATAAACACAGAAAATGCTGGAAATACTCAGCATCAATATCACCAGCTGGCTGAAGCAATGTTAATGTTCCCAGAATACAGTATGTGAAAGACAAGCAGTTGTAACCCTCCTGCTATTGTAGTTACAGGATGTATTTCTGTATAACATTGCAATTGATAGCATAACTATTTAGTTCAAATAATCCTGATTTAAGAATCATAGAGTAAGGTAGTGAGAAGACTTTGAAGTTGTTTACTTTAAGCTATTATGACATTGTAATAGCTTTCTATAAGTTCTTAAGTTTTTTGAATACCACCAAAGCGTATCTGTTTATGTAATTTCCAGTATATGCCAGTTGTGAGCTGATATATGTGAAGTAGTTGACTTACTGTTTTGACTTCATTGCTAAATGCCTTTGATGCATGGGCCAGTCGCCATAATTCTCCATGCTTCACGCTGGACCAGCCTCCACGGTACTATAAGCTCTTCTTATGCTCTATCTAGCCTATTTTCTCAGAGAACAAGTCTCCCCACAGAATCAAAACTTTTCAGAACATGTTCAAGATTATCTTCTGGACCTCACCAGGCGGGTGAGTAGTAAAACCATCGTCTGCCTCTGACCAGCACAGGACACAGTCAATGAAAATGAGAAAGAGGAACAGAGCCAAGGCATCTCCCTGCAGATCACTTGGCATAATCTTGAACTCTCCAGCAAAGCAGCCATCTCGAAGAATATTACTGCTCGAGTCATCATTTTGTCCAGCTGCTTTTATCTACTTTCTGGGGAATTCTGTAATGTCTCATAAGAGAAAATATGATGTCTCTGTCAATCAAAGGCCTTTTGGTCTTTTAGAAGATTAGTCAAACATGCTGAGAATAGGAGTTCCAAAGTAAATATTATTGAAACAGTAATGATTTTACCAGCAATTTACGCCACATAAATACTAAAGGATGAGTAGTACCAAATGTATTAATAGTGAGTAATGACCACTGTGGGCAAACAGCAGCTCAGTGTAGGGTCTAGCTTTGTTTTGTAAGAAGGCTTATTGCGAGGGTACAGGAGTGCAATACTTTTACAGGCAAGTTCTAGCTTTTTGTACACGTTTGTTGATCTTTCTGAGTAAAAATTAAAAAGAAAAACTTGCAGACGGCACCCCGGTTTAACGTCTCATTCGAAAGACAGCACCTCCAACAGTGCAGCACTCCCTCAGTACGGGCCCGGAGTGCCAGCCTAGATTTTTGTGCTCAATTCTCTGAAGTGGAACTTTAACCCACAAACTCCTGACTCAGAGGCGAGAGTGCGACCAAATGAGTAATCCAACTTCAATTGACTAACCCAATCAATGTTTCTGTTGACTGCAGCTTTATGGTTTACTTTTTATTTTTTAAACCATTTCCAAAATAGGTTTATCCAAAAGGAATGTATTCAACTGCCACTAATTGTAATGCTGGGCAATCACACAGACACGAAACAGCCTTCGAATTAAAAGTCTGTGATTTCAGACTGAAAACAGCCATGGTAACAAAAACACAAAATATAATTTACATGGTACCAGGTACGGAGAAAGGCAAATTACTAAAACACAGCAAAATGTAGAGTGGTTTTTCATTTGAGGAAACGTGCATTTGATTTTCAATAGTTTAGCACAAAGTTGGACACTGTGCAGGGTTAACCTGAAATTAATTGGGGTTTAATGTCTTTAATCTACATGCACAATATAAAACATTAGCCATATGTTCAGCATTCCCTCATTATAATTTACATTCTTAAACAGGCTTCCAGGAACAACAATGAATATTATTTGATTATATAATGATATATTTACATTGTTTTTGTAAACTCTATCTCAATAGTAATAGGAGGACTGTCAAATGATTAAAAAATTAATCGCGATTAATCTCTTTTTAATCTCAGTTAATTTTGGTTTCAATTGCATATTTAATTGATACACTTACTGCAACCATCTCATTGGAGTTAGTTTTATTTCTGATGCGATTAGAATTATTTCACGGGATTTTATAAAAAAACGCAAACCGAACTGTTTATTGTGAAGAGTACTTCTTTGACACTGTAACTCAGTTTGACCGTAGATACAATTACAAAAGCAAATTACTGTGGATGCTGGAAATATGAAATAAAAGCAGAAACATTCTGGAAACACTCAGCAGGTCAGGCAGCATCTGTGGAGGGAGAAACAGAATTAACATTTCAGGTCGATGACGAAAGCTTTTTTTAATAATAGATATAATTAACCATTTTTCTCTCCAATGAATCGTCAATAACAACAACAACAACAACGTGTATTTATATAGCGTCTTTAAAGTAGTGAAACGGCCCAAGGCGCTTCATAGAAGTATTTTGAGATAAAAAGTTGACACCGAGCTGCATAAGTAGAAATTAGCGCAGGTGACCAAAAGCTTAGTCACAGAGGTAGGTTTTAAGGAGCGTCTTGAAGGAGGAAAGAGAGGTAGAGAGGCGGAGAGGTTTGGCAGGGAGTTCCAGAGCTTAGGGCCTCGGCGGCAGAAGGCACGGCCGCCAATGGTTGAGCAATTATAATCAGGGATGCTCAGGAGGGCAGAATTAGAGAAGCGCAGACATCTCTGGGGGTTGTGGGGCTGGAGCAGATGAGAGAGATAGGGAGGGATGAGGCCATGGAGGGATTTGAAAATAAGGATGAGAATTTTGAAATTGAGGCGATGCTTAACCAAATTTAAAAAAAATAAACTTCCCATTCACAAGATCTTCTCTTTAAGTGCTTCACTCCATAATGTTTCAGTTCACATATTTTTCTGTCGATTGCTTTCTGTTCAATATTGCTCTACATTAACCACAGTTCATTTATTTATCCTTTGACCTCTTTATGTTCTACTTTTATTTTTATCTCTTTTACTTTTTTTAAAAAAGATGGTTCTCTGCACTGCTCTGCCACATTCAGCCTCTTGGTCCCATTCAACCCAACCTGGCATCTTCCTGCCTGGCCCCCAGACCTGGAGTGGCATTCCCCCTCCCACCCCACTTCAACTCACCCCAGCCCAACCCAGCACAAACCAATCCACCTCACCCCAACACACCCCACCCCAGCCCCAACCCACCTCACCCCAGCCCAGCACAATCCAACCCACCTCACTCCAACCCACCCCACCTCAACGCACCCCAGCCCAGCATACCCCAACCCAGCATACCCCAACCCAGCACAACCCAATTCAGCTCACCACAACCCACCTCACCCCAACCCAAACCACCTCAGCCCACCCCAAATCAGCAGAACGCACCCCACCCCAACCAACCTCACCCCACCCCAATCCAGCCCACCCCAACCCAGTACAACCCACCCCACCCTAACATCAAGAGGCAAGTGCTATTGCTCCCTGACTGCCAACCTCCTTTGTGTTTTCCTTATCACCTGCTCCTACACATCCCGTCACTCAGAGTCAGATGTCTAAGAAGCAGCAGCAACCAGGGCAGGGCACCAGAGGATTTATTGTTAAGTAAACTAAAATAATTTTAGAGTTTTCATTTGGAAACACAAGAGGAAGGTTAGGAAACAAAGTATTGAATGTCTGAGTTTTTTTTTGAAAGCCTGGTATTATTTCTGTAATTCCTGTGATTAACAAACATTAAATTGCCAAAATGTGCGTTAATTGCAGAAGTTAACTATGATTAATTGACAGTCCTATTAGTAGTAAGATGTTCTCGTTAAATGCTCACTGTTACCTGCTAAACTAAGGAAATCAGGAAGAATTGCCAATTTGGGCAGCAGAATCAAGCAAGTAACATTTCAAAATTAGTTGTGCAGTAAACACAAAAATTAAATTGGAATTATGCACTAAATGTCAATCATCTACCTGCACCACTCCCCCAGCAACCTCCCCCACCCCTCCCAGGTTAACTGTTCGAAATGACATTCTGCAGTGATTTAAAGCTGCACTAAGCTATAGCACTGATTCCTTTTACAATCTTCATCAGACAGCAACATCTCCACAGTAAGGATTTAGTGGAAGCTTCAAGATATCTACAAACCCTCAGGCAAACAATTCTGTCAGAAAATTAGTTTAAAAAAAGTCAAGATGTGGAAAACATTGACATTTCCCATCAACTAGATTCATGTAAACTAGAGAAAAATCAGAAGCATCCATTGATTTATTTTTAAACAGCTTTGACACTGACATTTAACAATGTCACACAAGCAGCTCCAATGGATGAATCGTGCAGGCATTGAAAATTACAGGCGCTTAAGTAGAGAAGAAACTTTGCCAGTCATTGTGTGCTTTTCTTCATTTTTTAGCCATCTGTTAAAGCCACAATGTTAAACAGGTGGCACCATTTAAAATGGTGAAAATTACAGCATAAATTGCAGAATGTCCAAATATTTGTGCGGATTAGAGAGATCATTCACTCTGCAAGTCTTCGAGGGATAACATCTGTCATATGCCTGACTTCAACATCTCTGAATTCTGTTATCATCAACCCTTTGGAGTTATGTCCTTCAAGCCTGTTATTAAAACATAAAGGTGTTGGTAGGTGTTGACCTCATAAAATAGAATTTGATTCTATTATTAATGCCAGCATAGCAGTTCTGTCCTTTGGGAATGCTCCTATATTAAACCTATCTCGGGAGTGATTGAATAAAATCTATGTGCAGAATCCACTGACTTACTTTGGTGCACAGCAGCACAATATGGTAGGACACACCATACAAACTGTGCCCCTGCAATATGAATATATTGGGCGTGCCGTCTTTCGGATGAGACATTAAACCGAGGCGCCGTCTGCTCTCTCAGGTGGACGTAAAATATCCCATTCCCATATTTCGAAGAAGAGCAGGGGAGTTATCCCCGGCATCCTGGTCAATATTTATCCCTCAATCAACATAACAAAAACAGATCATCTGATCATTATCACGTTGCTGTTTGTGGGAGTTTGCTTGTGAGCAAATTGGCTGCTGTGCTTCCCACATTATAACAGTGACTACACTCCAAAAGTACTTCATTGGCTGTAAAGCGCTTTGAGACGATCAGTGGTCGTAAAAGGCACTATATTAATCCAAGTCTTTCTTCTTCTTTCTTCTATATTACATGGGTACCGTTAAAATTGTTTGTTTATTAAGCTTGAGTACTTCCAATGCTGGTGAGTTAACATGGTACCCAAGGTGGTATTTAGCCACACAGACCAGGGAACCAGGTAAATCTCAAGCTCAGTGCTGGTTAGCCTATCTTGGCGGCAGTGGCATTAGGAGTGTTAAAATTAGGCACTGAGCCCAGAGGGTTAAGGAGAGGGAAAACAGCCAATTCATTTCGTTCTTGATCACTATCCAATCATCTGTGCTAAAAAGTGGATATTGGGTGAGGATAGGACAGGATTTGCTTGTGATGCTCACTATGGTCAGATAGCCTGTCAACCATCAGTGCCTAAGCTCACACATGATGAATGGCTACTTCAACGTGTTACCAGAAGGCTGCCAGCACTCACGGAACTGTACCCCAGCTTACGTCAATGCACAGCACTGTACCTTAGCTTAAGTTAGTGAACGGAACTGTATCCCAGCTTACGTCAAAGCACAGAACTGTACCTTAGCTTAAGTCAGTGCACAGAACTGTATCCCAGCTTACGTCAATGCACAGAACTGTACCCCAGCTTACGTCAATGCACAGAACTGTACCCCAGCTTACCATGCCATTAGAGAAAGAAGGAAGAAAATTAGGAAGAAAAGAAAATCTATTACTGTACATCTGTGTAGTACTTGTCAAATACTTGTATTATCATTGTTTAAAATAGCTCTCTTACAAAATTACCCTTTGTAACTCAATAGTAAAGTTATATATGAACATGTTAATGCAGAATAATATTGACCAAGTGATAATCAGTACCATTCTTTACAATAAAAGTGTGCAGGTCATTAGGGCATTAAATTGAAGTCACCTCCGACCAAAGAAAAATGGTGTCCAGTATTGTTTGCTGATCCTGTGATCATTGTAAATAATGTGAACTAAAGACAGCAAGTAAATGAGTATGAGTGCAATATCATATCCGACACCAGTTAATAGAACGAGCCACTAGTTAGTTTTGTTTTTTGCTAGAGAATTGGACTGAATTTTTATGCTCTTTAAGTAATGGAATGTGCTGTGGAATGTATTGTGTATGTAGGCACCTTTGGTAATGACTCCACGAGGCAGGGTATGGTGCTTAAACTGTGTAGACTGTAGTCCTTTATTTGCAGTTCCTCGAGTGAGGACACCAAGTTGTGAGCTTCCTTTTATACTGGGTTACCTGCACACTGCAGGTCTCCAGCAGCAGCACCCTCTGGTATACAGGTAAGGTGTGTACAATGTAAAGGTACATTCAGTGTTAACAGACATCATACAACAATACAAGCATGCATACATAACAATAATCCCCCCTTAGCATTTTTCAAGTCCTTATTGTCATGACCTGGGGAGGTGATCAGTAGTGGGCTATGGGAGGTTGTGGTGAGGGTTGTGTGGGTGTCAGGTGTGATCCCTGTACTTGAGGCTGGCCTCATAAATTTCCCCCCCCTCACACACAGACCATGTGGGTGTCACTGTTGTGGGATCCCTCAGGGGAGTAGCCATTGCAGCAGTGGGTAGGGTGCATATTCTGTGATGTGGGTAATTGTGTGATGATGGGCAGGGCTCCTTGTCCTCCAATAGGGATGAGAGTCTGGTCATCACAGAGTTTGCCAGGAAAGTTGGAGGGTATTGGCCTTTTGCTCCTGGTGTTGGCCCTGGTGGCCGGGGGTGTAGGGCTGGTCTGGGGCAAGTTGCCAATGGTGATGGCTGTGCTGCTCATTGACCGCTGTCCCTGTAGTGGGTCTGCTCCCACTGTGTGTGTGTGGGCTCTTCCTGGGGCATCACAGTTGTTCCAAAAGTCCAGGCTACGTGGTCAGGAAGCCCGCTGGACCTGGGGGTCTCCCATGGGGGGATTCCTCTAGCATTTGCATGGTCCCTGTAGAACCCAGTGTCCTTTAGTAGTGTCCCACCTGTATACATGACACCTTGGCTCTGATCATACATAGTTGAGCCTACATTATTGACTGCCTTTACATTATTTATTACAGCATTTGCATCACTTTTTGGTGTCATGGTCTCACCAGACATGGTTACATTAGGTGTTTCAAACTCTCTGTCATAATCATCAAACATAACAAGTTTGTTCTTAACCTTACTTACACAAGCATTCATTTCATTTGTCACATTAGTTTCACCAGCATCACAATTCATGGTTACATTATCATACCTGCACCCTTTTACTGCATTTTTAGCTTTAAAGTCCCTGTCATCTTTAAGTTGAAACTGTCTCTTTAAATTTTTTTGGTTACCGTTCTCCTTTAAGGGAGCCTTCCAATCCGATTGGCCGCTCGGTGCCACATGTCACTCCTCCAACACTGCCCCTCGTGGTCTGGTCGTGGCCATTTTGATTGCAGATTCTTCTCCTTATGGTGCAGCCGCCATCTTCCGGCTCTCCTCCAGGTAGGCTGTGGTGGTCTTTTCTTCCTCAGGTTCGGCCAGGGACATTGGGAGTCAACCTTTATTGACGATTTTCACCTCTTGGGAGTCCTTCCCCGGCCCAGAAGGAGAAGTTTGGGTTTTCGGTCCTGGAGATTTTGCCACGCAGTCGAGCTGGACAGTGGGATCTCTAGATGCAGCGATGGATCCATGTTTTCTGTCGATTGTTAGAGCCCGGAGGCCATCACCACTTCAACCGATTTGGTTCATCCAATTTCTTCCCAGCAGCATGTGACCATCGCCGGCAACAATGCACAGGGGGAGTTTGTTCAACACGCCGCCCTAGGAGACCGGGACGTTCACGCTACCAACGACCGGGATTTTACCTTTGGTGTAGGTGAGCAGCTTCGCTTGGACAGGAGACAGTTTTGGTCGATTGGCGGGATTTATCTAAATTTTTTCAAAGGTCGTTTGGCTCATTAGAGACTGGCTCGCCCCTGTGTCGATCTCCATAGAAACTGGGACTCCGTCGATGTCCACTTCCATCGTCCACGGAGAACTTTCAGTGGAGCAGGTATAAATTCCATACTCTTCTTCCAGGGATTGAGCAACTTCATCTTCATCTATGTCGGAGCCCCGGTGATCAGCCAACTCTTCGGTGACGCGGTGAGTAAAGCTTTTTCTGCACATTCTTTGAAGATGCCCTTTTTCTTTGCAGCCTTTGGATGTGTAGTCTTTGTAGCGGCACTGGTGGGCCTTGTGATTTCCTTTACAGCGCCAGCACGAGGCCATCCGGTTTGCCCCATGTGGCGGACCCAGGGTTGCCGGACTCGGGGCAGCATTTCTGCCTTTGGAAGTAGCCATGCGGTGCAATGCACTCGTCAGTTTAGAGTCCTGGGTGAGTATTCACCTGGAGCTGCCAGCCGAAACCATGTAGGCCGGGCTCACTTGAATTGCTTTCTGCAGGGTGACTGTGATGTCTGCAGAGAGCAATTTGTGTAGGAGGCCTTCGTGGCCGATTCCGATGACAAATATGTCCTTTAGTGCTTCATTAAGGTGGTCGCCAAAGTCACACGGTGCAGCCAATCTTCTTAAATGAGCAGCATACTTTGCAATTTCTTGGCCTTCGGGTCGCCGGTAAGTGTAGAATCGGTGCCTGGCTGTGAGGATGCTTTCTTTTGGTTTTAGTTGCTCCTGTATAAGTGTTACAAGTTCCTCATAGCTCTTGGTGGTTGTCTTCTCCGGGGCGAGCAAGTCCCTGATGAGACAATGGATAGTGGGCCCACAACTGCTAAGCGGTCGTGTAGCCGGTGTGTCCCCATCCAGGTAGTTGGCTATGAAGAAATGTTCCAATCTTTCTACAAAAGCGTCCCAATCTTCCCCATCATTAAATTGCTGAAATGCGACATGCTGAGTGTGTGGTTTGTGACCTCGTCGCCAGTTGTGGTGCATGCAGGCACCTTTGGTCATGACTCCACGAGGCAGGGTATGGTACTTAAACTGTGTAGACTGTAGTCCTTTATTTGCAACTCCTCGAGTGAGGACACCAAGCTGTGAGCTTCCTTTTATAGGTCTCCAGCAGCAGCACCCTCTGGTGTACAGGTAAGGTGTGTACAGTGTAAAAGTACATTCAGTGTTACAGACATGATACAACAATGCAAGCATGCATGCATAACAGAATGGAACTATTTTCCATTGTGAGCAAGCTGTGTCAGAACCCATCATTCTCAGCTCAGTGTTAGCATGGCCAAACACAGAATAAAGTTCCCTTTACTCCCAGTACCCAGCCCATTCCTGCAAAGTTATTCCCTCTGACTGGTTAAATTTGGGATAGATTTATGCTTTGCTCAGTCCTCTAGAATATCATTATTCTTATCACTACTTTTAAATGAATAAGATATTAAGCAGAAAGTGCTCGGCATTCTCTGTCTCTCTACTTGCAGGAGCCCAATTATAAACAGCTTACCTTCGTTGCAGTGGAGACAAAGATGTGTTTGCCATGTTGCCATACCTTTATTGAATTTCAGGACTGCATTTTATAGCAGTGGTTTACAGGACCTGTGTGCACATCACTTCTGGAACTATCTTGCAATGATACTTCCCTCTATTACTTCATGGTTTGTTTTTCTCATTTCTTTCTTCATATCTGCCCTTCTCTCCTTCTTGTTTTAGTGATTTAGACTATGGGCCCGAACTTGGTGGAAGCCAAGTTCTGCCCAAGTGCCACCCAAAGGACCACCGAGATACCTGACGGTACTTTGGGCGGGAGTTTTGTAAAAAAGTCCTTGAAAGACCACTCTGCGGCAAAAAAGGGATTTACAGCGTGAATCTGGGCGGCAGCGGACGGGAGCCCCCAATCTCGGCGGCAAATCCAATCCTCGCCAAAGTGCCGCCGAGGATGGAGTCAGGTCCAGGGAGGGGGGGGAAGCACATTAAAATAAAAATTTACACAAACCCCCCCCCCCCCCCACTGGAAGACCTTCAGGGGACCCCATCCACATAAATGGTTGAAAAAAATAAATAAAAGAAGTTCACTAACCTTTTTTTGCAGGTCTTCATACTTAGCGTTGGGGTTAGAACTGTCTCCATGCAGCGGTCCTTCCCTCTGCTGCCGCCGACTCCCGCCCGGAGCAATCTGCCAGCTTGGCGGGCGGGAGAACACTTACGCACCTTGCGCGCCAGCGGCCGTCAGCGGGTGGTTCCCAGCGGTCCTCCCCTCCCGCCGGTGGCAGACCTAGAGGAAACTGGCACCAAGGGGGGACCGCTGAAAAAACTCGGCGGCAGCCAGCGGTAAGGCCACCAAGTTCGGGCCCTATGGGCCAGACGTTCGGCTTCATTGTCAGCAATTTTCTCGGCATTACAGCTAGTTTTTCGCCCGGCGAGAGTTTCCAGGTACATTTTTGAGCGTTATCGCCCACATCTGAAGTCACCCACCGGGACCAGACCGCCCAGGTGCAACGCCGAGAACAACCACCAGGGCATAAGTTTGGGCTCAATCGCCGGCGTCCAGATCGGCGAGAGACCCGCCCTGTAAAAGCTGTTTTTACAGGGCGGTAAGGGGGGACCCTGCAAAGAAAGGTAAGTTAAAGGTTATTTAATTGTTTCTTTTTAAATTTTACCAAAGCGATTAGGTTTAAAACTGTCTTGGGAATGCTTTGTACATGGATTTTTTTTTTATGATCATTTTTTCTTTAAGTTTTCCCCCTCCGTAGGCCCAACTGCAGCCTCGGCCTAAATTTTTCTACTTACCGTCCATTCAGGTAATGACCGCCCATTTGGCTAACTTTGCACTTACCCACCAAGAAAACTGCCGAGAATGAGTGTGCAATGGCCATTTTTCGGCAAGCGATCAGTTCTACTTACCTTTACCCTCAAAATGGAAATTCTCGCCTGCTTTTTTTGCCGAGCGTTAGCAATCCTTCATAGCGAGCGATCGGGCGTTGAGGGCCTTTATGGAAAGTCTGGCCTTATGTCCCTGAAATCTGGCAGGGATTCTCCCAATCTCCCACTGTAACTGCAGCAAGACCAGGAAGCCCAGAGAAATGGTGCAACTAGCCATTTTCATTCACTTAGGTTCTGCCGGACTCCCACTAGCATTACAACGAGAGACTGGAGAAACCGGCATAACTTCAAGCCCAATAACAATAATAACTTGCATTTATACAGCCCTCACCATGTACAGAGAGTTATTTAAGATTGCTTTGGAGAACCATGGAAAAGGGGTAAACCAAGCAGGAAGAGAGAGAGGTGAAATGAGGGGAGGAGGATGAAAGCATGATCAAAAAGAAAGGATACATTGGCCTTGGAAGGAGTGCAGCATACATTTACTAGAATGATACCTAGACTCCGGGGGTAAATTACAAGGCGAGATTACACAAACTGTTGTATTGCCTGGAATTCAGAAGGTTAAGGGGTGATTTGATCAAAGTTTTCAAGATATTAAGGGAAACTGATAGGGTAGATAGAGAGCAACTACTTCTCCTGGTTGGGAAATCTAGGACTAGGGGACATAACCTAAAATTTAGAGCCAGATCTTTTAGGAGTGAAGATAGCAAATACTTTTGGAATGCTCTTCCACAAATGGCACTTGATGCTGGGTCAATTGTTCACTTTAAACCTGAGATTGATAGATTTTGATTAACAAAGGTATTAAGGGAAATGGGGCAAAGGCAGGTATAATGGAGTTAGCTCACAGATCAATCATGATCTCATTGAATGGCGGAACAGCCTCGAGGGGAAAAATGGCCTACTCCTGTTCCTATGTTCCTATAAGAAAGGTCTTTAGGAGGCTTCCAAAGGAAGAGAAGGAGGATACATAATGGAGGTGTTGGGTGAGAGAGTTTTATAGGGCAGTTATAGCGGTTGAAGGAATGGTCACTGATGGTGGAATGGAGAATGAGCAGTAGGCTGGTGTCAAGGGATGGCTGGAGGTGATCACTGAGGTAAGGTGGGTGAGGTCATGGAGGGATTTGAAAGGGAAGGCAAGAATCAATTAAGTCAATGTATATTCAACAGTAAGAAGACATTACATCTAAAGGGATTAACCTCTACTGATTAACACAATCACCAGTACAATATCAAACTTCTTCCACCACTTTAAAAATTATTTTAGATGATTGAACAATATCGAGACAGTCAATCGCTGACAAAATCATTATTTGCCAAAAAGCTGACCATCTAAACTAAAGTCCTACTAGAATTTTCTTAACTAGCTCATACTGCATTTGGACTCAACCCAACAAAATTGCTTTATTCCTTTAAGCGAGAGCTGAACCTGTTTCTGGATGGGTCGGAGATCACCTCATACAAAAGGTAGCTACTGCATAGAATTATCAGGGTCAAAGTGAACTTCAGGACTAGTTTTGAATGCGATGGACGAGGGAGGGGGGGGGGCATTCAGAGAGGAATTTCCCAGATTTTTCCCCCTAAATTGGCCTTAGTTTTTATCTGTGTTTTCACCTCTCTCAGGAGATCACATAGTTTTGGATGACGTGCAGAGTGTATATTTTGTGATATAGAAGGTATCACAATTGTGTGTGACAGACTGGATGGACCATCATTGTTCATATGTTTGTATGTAGCTTTTATCAAAGAGCCTTCCACAGTAACACAAAGAAAGGGCATTTCTGGTAGGATCACCTCTGTGTTTTATTTTATTACTGAGAAAATAAGCTGAAGAACCAAAGGTCCTCAGTGCAGGACCTACCAAGAACTAGACAAATAGTGGTAAGGTCATTTCAAGCTCGCATTTTAAAATCCTGTTGCAGGAGGAAAGAATGACTGAGGGAGCTAAGGAATTCCACAGTCTTAAGGGACTGGGAAACAAGAATTAGAATATGAGAATGTGCGATGTATCTTGATTTGAACTCAACATGCATGGAGGAAGACTTATATGTATGATGGCATTTTTGGAGTTTAGGGGGTCGTAACTTCCTGAATACTTGAATAACTAAAGTGGAATATTCGTTGAATAACTACTTCATTATTCATTAATTATTGAAGAAATTAATTAATGTAGTCCTGCCACAGATATTAAGGGGGAAACTTTTAATTGCACCTGAAATGTGTAAAATGGATGGGGGCAATTGCATAATTCGCCTTATGATATTGGCATGATCCACAAACTGTTTTCAGGATTGTTCCTCATTTAAGTTTAATGGGCAAGCTGTCAATACAAATCATGCAAGTAATTTTACAGCTCGTACATTGGGGAAAGATATTTTGGTGGGGCGTAACATCAGTACCTGGTGACCTGCACCTCTGCCACACTGCTAGGGAAGCATGAATCAGGAAGGCTGAACATGAAGTGCTGTAGTTTAGTCCCTCAAACCTTGGACTGGAAATATTGCAGAAAGGAATTCAATGACTTGACCTGAACTGCTGAGGTAAGTCTCCCATTCACAGTCTTGTCATTTTCAGCACAGGGCCGCACTACTTTACTGTGACAGCATCAATGAAAATGTGGACCTACCCTGCTTCAACTTCCTCTCATCCAATCATTGCAACACCCTTCAGTTGCTCTTGTCTATTATCACTTCCACACTCTGTTATTGCCACATATAGAAACATAGAAAATAGTTGCAGGAGTAAGCCATTCCGCCCTTCGAACCTGCACCACCATTCAATAAGATCATGGCTGATCATTCCCTCCGTACCACTTTCCTGCTTTCTCTCCATACCCCTTGATCCCCTTAGCTGTAAGGGCCATATCTAACTCCCTCTTGAATATATCCAATGAACTGGCATCACCAACTCTCTGCGACAGGTAATTCCACAGGTTAACAACTCTCTGAGTGAAGAAGTTTCTCCTCATCTCAATCCTAAATTGCCTACCCCTTATCCTAAGACTGTGTCCCCTGGTTCTGGACTACCCCAACATCGGGAACATTCTACCTGCATCTAACGTGTCCTGTCTCATCAGAATCTTATATGTTCCTATGAGATCCCCTCTCATCCTTCTAAATGCCAATGTATAAAGGCCCAGTCGATCCAGTCTCTCTTCATATGTCAGTCCAGCCATCCTGGGAATCAGTCTGGTGAACCTTCACTGCACTCTCTCAAAAGCAAGAACGTCCTTCCTCAGATTAGGAGACCAAAACTGAACACAATATTGAAGGTGAGGCCTCATCAAGGCCCTGTACAACTGCAGTAAGACCTCCCTGCTCCTATACTCAAATCCCCTTGCTCTCAAGGCCAACATACCATTTGCCTTCTTCACCGCCTGCTGTATCTGTATGCCAACTTTCAGTTACTGATGTACCATGACACCCAGGTCTCGTTGCACCTCCCCTTTTCCTAATCTGCCGCCAATCAGATAATATTCTGTGATCGCGTTTTGGCCCCCAAAGTGGATAATCTCACATTTATCCACATTATACTGCATCTGCCATGCATTTCCCCACTCACTGAACCTGTCCAAGACACCCTGCAGCCTCTTAGCGTCCCCCTCACAGCTCACACCGCCACCCAGTTGAGTGTCATCTGCAAACTTGGAGATATTACACTCAATTCCTTCATCTAAATCATTGATGTATATTGTAAAGAGCTGGGGTCCCAGCATTGAGCCCTGCGACACTCCACTAGTCACTGCCTGCAATTCTGAAAAGGACCCGTTTATCCCGACTCTCTGCTTCCTGTCTGCCAACCAGTTCTCTATCCACGTCAGTATATTACCCTCAATACCATGTGCTTTGATTTTGCACACCAATCTCTTGTGTGGGACCTTGTCATAAGCCTTTTGAAAGTCCAAATACACCACACCCACTGGTTCTCCCTTGTCCACTCTGCTAGTTACACCCTCAAAAAATTCCAGAAGATTTGTCAAGCATAATTTCCCCTTTATGAATCCATGCTGACTTGGACTGATCCTGTCACTGCTTTCCAAACGCGCTGCTATTTCATCCTTAATAATTGATTCCAACATTTTCCCCACTATTGATGTCAGGCTAACTGATCTATAATTACCTGCTTTCTCTCTCCCTCCCTTTTTAAAAAGTGGTGTTACATTAGCTACCCTCCAGTCCATAGGAACTGATCCAGAGTCGATAGACTGTTGGAAAATGATCACCCATGCATCCACTATTTCTAGGGCCACTTCCTCAAGTACTCTGGGATGCATACTATCAGTTCCCAGGGATTTATCGGCCTTCAATCCCATCAATTTCCCTAACACAATTTCCCACCTAATAAGGATGTCCTTCAGTTCCTCCTTCTCACTAGACCCTCGGTCCCCTAGTATTTCCGGAAGGTTATTTGTGTCTTCCTTCGTGAAGACAGAATCAAAGTATTTATTCAATTGGTCTACCATTTCTTTGTTCCCCATTATGAATTCATGTCTTCTCTTGCACACACCTGATTCTTCTTCATAACATCAGACAATGTATTCTACCCTCGTGCACAGATGTTCAAGACTCACCACTTAATAACACACTCCCTTTACTCTTGTAACAAATTAGCTCACAATTTCAGGCTCTGTGACAGTCTGCCTGGTAAAGCAGAGCCTCCTCATACACTGCTCCTCCTTGAGCTGCAGGTAAGATATTCTGGGCCTGCACACTCGTGTAGGGTAAGACATTATACGAACTTCCATTCTTCTGCCTCTTCTCTTTGTAGCTGCAGTCTCCCTGGACTCTAGCTCGCTCCTCCTGTTCCTGCTGCAGCAACAGCGGCAGTGTAAGTAGCCACATCGCTCTGCTGTTCCTTCACCCCGACCTTGCCGCTCTTGCTGTAGCTGCCCACGTTCCAACCTCCGACCTGGGTTATGGTGACATCCAATCCAGTCGCCCTCTTCACAGCCGTCGCCCTCCTGGATCGGCTCGTGCTGTGCCTTGCAGTGGTACGCCGCCACACTGTCCAGGGGCCGCCGCACACCACTCCTTTTATAGCCCCAACCTGCCGCTGATGGTCTCTCGCAGGTCAGGGTCACCACAATATGAAGGAGCGGTGAGAGATTGCAGAGCGATGTGATCAGAGCCCAGGAGAGGTGTGAGTTCAGGGCCCAGAAGAGGCGAGGGCCCTGGGGCAGCACGATCCAGCCCACACTGCAATATGTGTGCGCACTAGGTCCATGCAACAGAACTGGTCTCCAGTCATCTTGGTTAATCCTTGCCACTGGACCAAGGCTTAGCTCTGTCAAGCCCGTGTGGTGGCTGGTGTGCAACGGCCACCACATGTTAAAAAAATCCACGCACAAGCATCTTCCACTCTTCAAAATGTAGTTCGAGACCTGGAATGTCAGGTCCTTCATTGAAATACCTGTGAACTCATCCCTTTTTGGTGTGGAAGCAAGTCATCCTCGATACAAGGGATCGTCTAAGAAGAAGAAGTAAGCAGCCAACTCTATCGAAACCAATCGAAGGTTTGCCAGAAGCCACTGGTCAAAACCTCTTTGCTGACCCACCAAATGACTTTCAGAAATGATTGCTGTCAGTTCCAGGAAGAAAAAGTCCCAAAAAGCTCAAAAGCAGCACCTTAGCAGTCCAAATAAACTAACCAGTGACTCACCTGAAATCAGATGATGATCCCTTTAAATATCGTGAGAAATAGTGGCCTCCATGCCATTCCCACCCATGATTTCTGCGACTGATTTAGAATTGGCAAAAGGGAGGCGGGGTGGGAAAGATACCGCCCGGGTAACGTAGGCACTGTGCGGAGTGATTTTTGCCATCTGGGCCCTGTGCCAGGGGCGCAGCACAAAATACGACTTTCGCGGCGCAAAAACGGGAACCTCATCAACTAAAGTGCGGGGCTGGGAGTGCTCTAAGAGGGGCCAAAAATTCACAAAAACATTCCAACAACATTGCCCACACCACCACAACACAAATCGCTACAAAAAAAATAAATAAATAAACACTTTTTTGCAGTTTATCTACCTCACCGCTGCCAGCAGGGCTGGACCGCTCTTTTATCCCTGGCTGTCAGCACGGGGCGTGTTTCGGAGCATACGGGTCGGGTGCGAGTCGAAACTACTGACGGTGTTGCAACGAGAGGCGGTGCACACCCGGTGCAGCTCTTCCCGGCGGTGCTTCTAAGCGCCGCCACAAAACCCGACCAGAGGATCGGGAATGGACGCAAGGGATCACACCGCCCCATTTCCTGCCACGGAGGGTCAAAACACGGCGAAACCCGGAGAGCATAGGACCTGAAAATCCAGCCCATAAAGTTTGGCAATTCTGCTGAAGAACCATCCTCCCTCATCTCATTTTTTGTTGAGTGATTAAGAGGTGGGGGATGGGGAGTCACTGAACTTTATTTCTGGAAACTTCCATTTCTATATTTAACACTCCAGTCAGATAGTTATATCATTGATATCCACAGTGAACCTCATGTTAGTAACTTTGGTTAACAATAGGCAATGGCCCTCTCCACCTTGCTCCTGATGTGAACTGCATGTGACATGGTGGCCCAGGACAGCAGAGCTTGGGGAAAATAAAGGGCCCAGTCCTACCTGGCGAGTCCCTGGCCACTAACTACATGGGGCAGTAGTGGCAGCCTGAAAGTAGGCCGTGTGTTCACCGACTCAGCTCCATAAGGCAGAGCAACTAGGCCAAGGAGGGGATAAATACGCAAAAATAAAGGAAGACATTCCCCTCAATAAACCTACTTAAAATAAAACACTGGTGGTTTTTGGAAAAAATGTAACCATTTCTTCAAGTCAGATGCTAACATTCGCGCATCAAGGGGAATGATGCTGGATTTAGTATTTTGGGACTTCAACATAAATCCCGATTAACTTGCAATAAATTATTTACACAGCCAGGAAAAACTGCAATAAAAGGTCAGACTTCTGCCTTCATTCTTATTATTTGCTTGTTCGCATGTAAGTTGCTTAATTTTATTTTGCCTGCATAAAAAACAAAGATACAATTATATTAGCAGGACGACGCAAACACAGAATCAAAAAAACAGTGTTTAAATAAAAATTAAAGCGCAAAGTGCAAACTGACACACCAAAGGCAGGGGCAGCATTGAGAAAACATTCTGTTTAACTTGTATTTTGCGATCTAGGAATATATCCAGATCTGGATGTCATACATCCAGAGTTACACTACCTTTTATGCAAGATACGTGAAATTTTAATTTGAGAAAAGCAATTAAAGGCTCCCATAAATGCTGTCGCGCTAATGGTTCATGATCACATTTGAGCCCCACAGCAAATTACTTCTAATCCACTTTGTCTGTGTCTGGTTACCTGTGGGAAATAATATCAATCCTTTCTCTTTGCTGGCAAACTGTTCATAGGACTTTTCCAATATATATTAATCCCTTCATTCATCTCTGTCAACTGAAGACAAAAATAATTTGAGGAAGTGTAAATAGGAGAGCATACAAAAAAGGAGTTCAGCGTTATCAAACAGAGGAAAGCAGATGCTCCGATGACAATGCCTATTTATATTACAGGAAGTCAGCTAATACCGCTCCAGCATCTTGGCATAACAAACATAAGAGTAATATTCCAATATGAATATTTAACCAGCTACTCAAATCATTACAATGAAGTACGCGCAGCATGATTAAATTATTTGTCATTATAAAACTGCAGTCAAGGAATTGTAATAACTCTCCCAAGTTCTGCAGATATTCATTCCGGACCCTGTAAGAAACCCCCCCCCCTCCCCCACCAACCCTTTTGATGGGCAAAGGATATTAAAAAGGTTCTCTTGTGAAAAAGAAAGTCACTTAATCTTGCCTGATGTTTCTTTTTTACTTATTAACTCTCGGCATGTGGGCGTCACTGGCAAGGCCGGCATTTATTTCTCATTCCTAGGTGGGCCTTCTTGAACCGTGGGTAGGGTTTGATACAACTGAGTGGCTTACTAGGCCATATCAGAGTCAACCACGTTGGTTGGTTGGTGTGGGACTGGAGTTTTATACAGGCTAGACTGGGTAAGGATGGCACGTTCCTTCCCTCAAGGACATTAATGGAACCAGTTGGGTTTTTAACGACACAATAACCGCTTCATGGTTACTTTTCTAAGCTTTTTATTTCCAGCTGGTTAAAACTGAATTCAAATTCTCCATTTGTCATAGTGAAATTTGAACTCATAAGCCGCGATATTTCCTACCGGGTCGGGAGTGAGGCATGCAACTTCAGGTGCAAACTGGAAGCCCGCTCCCATCTTCATCCGGCTCTCTCCAAGTTATTTTAGGATGCTTGGGCTTGTTAAGCCCGCCCTGCGAGGTTCCCGGCCAATTAAAAGGAAGCGGGGCTGATGTAATTAGATGATGCTTCATCAGCTGATTTCCTTGCAGAGACAAAGCCCACATTCATTGTGGTAGTTGTGTTGTCAGTGTTCTACAGCATTGAGGTGCTGCAAACACTGACCAGCACTGCACACAGGTACTGGCTGCACCCAGGCTCTCCCATCACTCCCTCCAGATGCTTATGGAGGGAGTCATAGCACACAGGGAGGTTCTCATCCCTTCCAATGGAGAGAAGAGATCTCCCCAGGACACCAACGCAGCCTGGTTGCACATTGTACAGGAAGACACAAGCAGGGATGTCATCAGGAAGACCAGGCTGCAGTGGTGCAAACCTTTCAATGATCTCAGTAGATCACGAAACGTTACTGCAAAGCCACACTCAACCTCATCCTGCTGTGCCATTCATCACATCCCTGTCACTCTGCCTTCCCATCCCACTCCTGCACATCCTTACTCACACCAACTTACCTTGCACCTCCACCCATCCCTCTTTCTCTACCTACATTATCACGTCCCCTTCTCACTAGCCACCCCTCACACTCACCCTCACCTTTGTCCAATCATACCAACTAACAACATACAAGGTTAGGCACTTGGATCTTTTAGCCAATGTTTATGTAGGGTTTCTGCTAATGTATTATCAAACATTGAAATCTTTATTTTTAACACTTTGTGTTCTTGGACAGATTTGTGTGCACCTTTGGAAGTGGCTTAGTGAGTTGCAGTGAGACATAAGGGCATCCCCCAGAATGGTGATGAGTGTGTAAGGAATGGCTTGGGCATTATAGAGATGCTTTATGGTGCTGGTGTGGGGTGGTGCCAACCTGGCGCATCATGTGTCAGGCAGGGTGTACAGCATCAAGTGAAGTGTGGTTGGGTGCTGATGCCCTGTGTCTTGTGTAGCATCAGGTGATTTTAGATAAGGTTGGTGTAGTTGTTGGTGATGCTGGTGTTTCTCGTGATGTTGGTGTTGGGGGCTGATCATGGTGGGATTCTGAGGACCTAGGTGAGAATTTTTTCAAGGGCACCGAGGCTAATGGAATAGACGGTAGCTGAAGTTGAGATGACAGAAGCGGTCTGTAAATGGTGAGAGAGGTTGCTCCAAGGACATGATCCTAGATAGAGAGTTCACTGCAAACACTTTAAACCTCAAAGCTGAAAAGTGTATTCCAACTCCTGAAGGCTCCAGCTTCTTTGATTGAAATTGAACAGCTGTGAAATGGTAGCTTTTATACCACTTCTGCAGCTGTCAACTAGTCAAACCAATACAGAGTTGTTGAAAACCCGACACACTTACCTGATGTGTTCCCTGAGGGATGGGAACCTCCTAAAAACTGGGAAAAATTCTTTGGATCCCAGGTAAAATGCTGCTTAAATAGCTTTCAACAGCTTCTTAACTAGCACAGTTGCCTGATTCGTCGCTTAATGCCAGGTCTGCAATCTGCATGTAGAGCCGGCACTTTTGAAATTCACAAGGAGGCGGATTCAGAGCGTACATCCACCCCACTGTCAATCACGGCTATTTTGACAGCAGGGCCGCCTCCAAACGCATACTCGCAGGGCTGGTAGGATATTCTCTAGGTTACTAGTCCAGGTTTCTGCAATAACATAACAACTACACTACCATGCCCTTAGGCTTAGGTAGTGAGCAGGTATCCATTCAGACCAAGAAAGTCCTTGGTTTGATCGCAGCTCTGCACTGAATTAGCTGATGCCAGCCAGGGTGATGGTATAGGCCCCACACATGGTCTTCAGTGCCTCTGTGTTAGATTTTGGTCTAAGTTCCCATATCCTGATTGCTATCCAGCATCCCTTCCTGGACCTGCATGTGTATGAATATTGGATGAGGGAAGTATCAGGCTTGGCTATGATACCTTCTGTGTTTGAATAACACTCACCATCACAATCTACACATGCAGAATAGCCAAGCTACCAGAGGGACCTTGGCACCTCAACATGAGTCAACACTTAAAAGAGAGAAAGAAAGGAGAGAAAGTTGGCGAGGGCTGAAAAAAAAAACATTTAAAAAGGCATACACCTTGCAGCAAAGGTAACACATATTAAATTGTTCAATTAGCATATTTTCCTCCAACTGAACCAAGTTCTGCACCTGTCTCTTTGCTGACTTGGAACAAACTGAGGCAGATGTCCTCAGTCATTAGCAGTTGGATGTGCCAATGTCTGCAGATGCCTCCTGATCTCCCCAGCATGACGTGTTTTCATCTTTTACTACTTAAACCATGAAATACTGTATTTGAGGCATTTTAAAAGCCATTTTGCAAGAAGAACATCATGAAAATTGTTCTCCAAAATTTATTCCAAACACAAGTCTGAGACTTTCGATCATGTAGAAAGAACCTCTACTCAAAACACAATTCTAAAACGGTTGTATAAACATACATATTAGAGCATATGGCAATGGAAGAGCTCCTTTTGCTCCATTTCCAAATGGGTACACAAATGAAAAATAGCAAACCCAGCATAAAAGTGTGGCAACATTTCTTCTGCTGAATATTTTTACATCAAAACTGGATGGAGCTTTGGTGAGATAAAAGTTTGAAATAGTCACACGTGGTGACAAAATGCAGCATTCAACAAAACTGCAGCCCATTAGGAACTGAGCACAGGGCCTTGTGTCCCAATGTTAGGATCCCTTTGCATTGGTTGCACACCTGCTGTCATGCCTCATTGGAAAATAGTCCCTACAGATAAATATATATATATATGTATATATATATACACATGATATTATTTATAAAAATATAATAAAATATAGCAAAATTTGTAAGTCTCCAAACCAGCTTTTGAACATTTCCTTTACCAACATGACTGCCACATTTTGAGATTTTGCATGTTTTTATCTTTAATGGAAATGGTTATGCTCAGTGTTAAGGTTTTAATTTAGAAGGGAGTTCACCAAGGTTAGAGGTGCTCCTCCAGCATAAAGCTGCTGGAACAAAGAGGGGATTGATTTGTTAATGAGCCAGGTCTTGATACTGTTACCCATAGCTCCCTTAACATAGTAAGACATCCCAAGCTGCTTCACAGCAGTGTTATAAGACAAAACAAATACATTTGACACCGAGCCACGTAAGAAGAAATTATGGCAAATGGCCAAAAGCTTGGTCAAAGAGGTAGTTTTTAAGGAATGTCTTAAAGGAGGAAAGAGAGGTAGAGAGGCAGAGAGGTTTAGGGAGGGAGTTTCAGAGTTTAGGGCTGTGTAAATAGCTTTCAATCAAAATAACAAAAAACAGATTGCTGTTTGTGAGAGCTTACGTGTACAATTGGCTGCCGCGTTTCCCACATTACAACAGTGACTGCACTCCAAAAGTACTTCATTGGCTGGAAAGCGTTTTGAGATGTCCGGTGGTCGTGAAAGGCGCTATATAAACCCAACTCCTTTTTTTCTTATTGATTGTTGACATTTTAGGCCAACCCTCGGGCTGGAGGAGGGGTCAGCAACCAAGCCCCAACTTCCTGTGGGACAGGAAAGACGGTCAAAGAGCCACATGTTGAAAGGTCAGTTAGTCAGGTTTGCTCAGGGTGGCCTGTAAAATCCCAGCAGGCGGCCTTAAGAAGAAATCTGAGCAGTCATTTTATTTACGTTGATCTGATTCAAAGACAGACTAAAGGCAAGTGTATAACTGGTTTATTATTTTTCTTGTTCACAAATAGGGAATGGCATTTGGTTGGAGTACCTGAGTTTCTGTTACATCTATCATTTTGTGCGTTACTTGCTGCTTGTGCAATAAAGCAGTTCAAGGATTCATAATTAGCTTTGTCTCACCAAGGGAGAAATTTTACCCTAAATAATGAGTGTGTTTGGAGCGTGAGGTAGTTAAATTGTTAAAAATATGATTCCCAACCTGATCTCACCTCTAACCTGGTTTTAACGGAGGTGGGGCGGGCGACTAATCCACTCCCAGGGCGCAGAACATCAATTTAATTATTATGAGGCTGGAACCTCTTTCTTAACCTCCTCTTTGTTTTTAACTGCACGTGGATGGGTTTAACACAATTCGTGAAACACGGCAGTTACAACAAGACGGTGACTGGTGGATCCAGGAGGCAAGTGCCTTTATATCTACCTCCTGGATCCAGGGTCCTTGCCTAACCCACTCCCCGTAATCAGTAACCCCCACACGAGGCCTCCGATCACCTCCCCCCTCTCCCCAGCGATGATGCTGAGGCCGGCTACGATCCTCCAGATGCCAGCCACAGTCCTCTCTTCACCCACCCCAATCATCCGGCCCCGATCTCTACCTGAGCCCCGCGCACCCGCCCCCACTGCCCCACCCCCGAACATATGTCTGACCCCCTTCCCCCATCCCCTTTAATGGCATGTTCTGATTTCCCCCCCATCTCCCATCCTATTAATGGCATGGTCGAATCCCTGATCGCAAGCGGACACCCCTCCCATGATCCTCTCCGCAGCTCAATCCCCAATCGTCTCTCGTCCTACTCCTATCATCTGCCCGACCCCAGATCCCCAATCATTCCCCCCCCCCCCAATTGTCTACCGACTCCCGATCCTCTGCCCGAACCCCGATCCTGTGGCTAATCCCCGATTCTCTACCCTATGCCCCCAATCCTCTGCCCGAACCTCTCTCTACCCCCACCCACGCCTCAATCCATTTAATGGCCCAGCCCTTACGCGAACGCTCCTGTGAGGCGAGTGTGCTACCCATTGGTCAACAGTTGACAACTTGTTGCCTCTGTGGCTCAGTGAGTAGCACTCTCGCCTCTGGGTTAAAAGGTTTGTGAGGTAAGTCCCACTCTAGGGATTTGAGCACAAAATAAATCTAGGCTGATACTCCAGTGCAGTGCTGAGGGAGTGCTGCACTGTCGGAAGTGCTGTCTTTCAGATGAGACGTTAAACCAAAGCCCCATCTGCCCTCTCAAGTGGACATAAAAGATCCTATGGCACCATTTCGAAGAAGAGCAGGGGAGTTATCCCCAGTGTCCTGGCCAATATTTATCCCTCAATCACCACTAAAAAGAGATTGCCGTTTGTGAGAGCTTGCTGTGCACAAATTAGCTGCCGCGTTTCCTACATTACAATAGTGACTACACTTCAAAGGTACTTCATTGGTTGTAAAGCGCTTTGGGACATCCGGTGGTTGTGAAAGGCGCTGTAGAAATCCGAGTCTTTATTTCTTTTGTTTTAAAGGGATAGCCACGAATAACACTTGAGGCTAGTTGACAAAATAACATGCTTCAGCACGTAGCTTACTTTTCAAACAATTTTTTTTAAATAGGCATCTAGTATTCTCATTGATAATAATGGGAGCTGTTTGTACAAGCTCCTATTACTATCAAAGAGAATACCCCAACAACACAGAAACACAACACAATAAACAAAAAAACACCTCACATATTTAAAATTCCTTGAAATTGAATTTAATTAAATGTTTTTTTTATTAAATATTTAAAAAAAATATGTTTTAATAGGGTTAAAAATAAACTTACCTTAATGGACAGGGTTTTTAATAAAAAATTAGTGTTGAAATTTAATTTTTCTATGCTTTAAAACTCTTACGCTGGTAAAAGTAGGTTGCACGTATGCTTTTACCAGCAGTTTGAAGGAAATATGCTGGGCAGGAGTTAGCCCAATCTCTGACATGTTGACAGATCGAAAAGCCGGTTCTCGGCGCATGTGCATCGTGCGCCAAGAACCGACATTTGCGAGGCCTCTTCGAGTGCGTGTACACATCGAACGCACCCGGCAAGGCCCCAGTTTTCGGCCCAATATGTTTCAGACAAATATTTAAGTGGGCAGTTATTGCTAACATTTGTCCTTTATTCTTTTAACTTTTGTAATGTTTTAGAAACCACATCAATTATCCTTGCAGGACAATCCAGTGCCTCCACTGTAAAATCGGTGCCATTAACACATGCACTTCAGCTGTTTATAAAGCACAAACCCATCAAATCCAACTATTCCTGCGACAATTCATTTTTTTCTTGAATGAAATAATGCCACGCCTATTCATTCCAATGGGTTTTCAGTTCACCCCACACTTTTTTGTCCTCAAACAATTTCAATGTTTCCAGTAGTCTGACCTTAGCAACGATGTTGAGCAAGTTTTAGTATTAGCCAGCATTTTAAACTAACAGCATTTTTAACTCACGTGCTGGCATACCGGCGCTTCATTGGGGTTGGATGTTGTCAGTATCAACTAATCAGATTGGTTGGATGGTGAGGTTGGAGGCTGTTCGAGCCAACCAATCAGGCACTACTTTCTACCTCTGTTGGTGTGCATAAATTTGAGGCAGAAAGCATTGAGGATGAGCTGATTATTTGAGAATCATAATTGCAGATGTATTTGTTTGGTGCTTTGTCCCCAAACAAATCATATACGAAATGAATAAGTTTAAAATTTGTAAAATTGCCCCCTTGTGAAGTAATTACCCAATCCAGGCAGGTAAGTCACGGGTATGGTTTTGGTAGGTTTCACTAGGGGGAGGGCAGTGGAATTACAAGGCCCAAATTTATTTTTAAAAGTTTAATCAAAATATGTTCTAAACTACCCAACTGGGACTTTGTTGCGTGTCCAGCAGGTTTCACTGAGCAAAGCATCAGTGGTGAACGATTCGCTCATTAGGCTGTTAAAATTGGATTGGAGTCCGAATAACATCATAGGACCCCAATTTACATCTATTCGCGATGTTGCTGCCTGAGTTAGGTGGGTGCAGCACCTGTCCAAAAGAACAGCGGTGTTAAAATGGCCGCAGAGCGGGAAAAGAGCGGTAAGTGCAATGCGTGGATTTTAACTCCTGACTCGCCTGCTTTCTGCTGATTGGAGGGAGTTAGAATGTCCCACACATTGTATATGGCTCAGCAAGTGGGAGTGAGCCGATAATACATTGTAATATTTGGAGTAAGATATTGTCTGAAGTTGTGCTGCTATGTGAGGCACATGTTTCATGGTGGTCTTAAGGAAAGTGCCATGTTTCAGGATTTTCTGGCAAAGAAAGGAATTGAGAAAGTGTTATTTTCAATGCTGAATGTTTTAATAACGATGCGTACTCTCCCAATTTATTAAAAAAAAGGCACCCAGACAAAGGGTGGCAAGTATGCTAAGGGGAAATTGTTTCTGCCCCTTTTGGGTTACACCGCTCGCCCGCTGTGCTGGAAAACCCTTTGACCTTTCTCTATGAAGCGAGAGTTAAGAAGAGCAATGCTGTTACCAAGAGGGTTGTCTGCATTTTGGACACAGAGGCCAATAACTTAATCTGGAGATGGGGGTACGGTGGGGGCTAGAAAGTGACTGGGAAACCTGGGAGGAAGGGTTTCCCGCATGCACTGCCGAATTTAACAGCAGGGCCTGATTAACATTTCAAAGCTCTATTTCCAGATGGAGAGGCTGGCTGGCTGCCGGGCGCGTAGGCCTGTGGCACTAGGTCGCAAAGAGTAGGGAGGGAGGGATCGTGGGGGAAGGGGAGGTAGGGGATGGTCAGGGGCCGGTGAAGGATCAGGGCTGGAGGATCAGGGCCGGAGGAGGTTCAGGGGGACATGGTGGCTGGGGGCTAGAGAAGGATGGGGCTGAAGGGGGAAGACCAGGAAGTCCATTGGGGGCCGGAGAGGGATCAGAGGACGGATGGGGGGGCGGGGGGTTGTTGGAGACCTCAGGGTGAGGCTGAGGGGGGAGGTTGGTGGGCGATCCGAGTGCA